>NW_020455637.1:238275-251973 GCF_003342845.1 Nothoprocta perdicaria | reverse complement strand
GTCTCGGAGCTGCCCCGTCCGCGGGGGCGCCGCGGGTCTCGGCGGAGGCGGCTCCCCCCGACCCCGCCGCGACTTTGCGGCCGGCTGCGCTGCCCCCTAACGACCCGTCCCCAAATACCTCCCTGTGGGGAGGAGGAGAGCCGTGGGGTGTGTGTCCAGTTATTTTTCCTCTCTTCCCCTGAGATCTTCCTGTATCCCTTGCCTGGCCGCTTTGTCAAACTCGACCAAGTTTCCAAGTTGCTCTCCCCCACGCCCCCCAGATTAAGTTGTTGGGAGCATCCCTCTCCTCCCGGTGAGAGGGGGGTCATCGCTGCGAGTGGGCGTTACCCGGTCCCGCTGGGCCGGGGCTGCGCGGCCCCTAACGGGCTTAACTGCCCCTGCCCCGTCCCGCGGGGACGTCCCTGCTGCCCAGGAGGGGTTAAAAGAAGAAAAAAATACAGTTAAAATATAAAAACAGAAGTTTGGAGCCCCCACGCCCCCATTTTATTTATTTATTTATTTATTTACTGAAAAAGGTGCAGGTTTATATGCTATTTCCTAAGGAGCCTTATAATAGGTCATTCCTCTCTGGAGGTCTTCCACCTGGATGCCACCCTGTGCCACATGCTCTAGGTGTGCCTGCTTGAGTGGGAAGGTTGGACTAGATGATCTCTAGAGGCCCCTTCCAACCTTGAATATTCTGTGATTCTGTGGTATTCTGTGAAACTTTGGAAAGTCTGTACATATGGGAGGGTGGAAAGAGGGAAACTTGGGTTTTTCAAGGATTTGGTATTTCTCTTCTTGCTGCACTAGAAATAGCACTGGGGATTTGTGTTACTAGGTGTCTTGTTGGGCTCTGGCAGAGAGTAATGGAGAGGCTACATGCAGCTTGTAAAATGGGATTAAGAATTGGATAAACTATTAGGTTGACTTACAAAGCTTTTTCTCAARCTTTAATCTCTTAACAAGAGAGTAATTGAATATTTTAAACCATGTTTTCTGGCAAGCATTACCATGGTAATGTATGCAGTGCTGTAAGACACCTAATTCTCTACAGTAGGATGTCATTATATAGGAAGCAGAGAGTAGGAGGACTCATATCTCAAGTCATGATTTAACTTTTTTTTTGTGTGTGTCTAGTCACTTCAAATCCTGTGGGCTCCAAACTCTCTAGAAAATTATTTTGGAAATATGTATGCTAGTAATAGACTTTAACAAAAAGAAAGGGAAAAGCAAAACTGCTTTGACAGCCTGTAATAAGCTGAATGTCTTATTCCAAGGCCAAACAGCAAATCTGCTCACACTCATGTTCTGTAGATGTGCCTAGGGAAAGGAGYAAAGGAGGAGTCTGTTGCTGTCTCCACATAGGATTCCTCCTAGCTTCCAAGGACTTTATTTCATAACTCTAGATGCATTTTTTAAATCTTTTTAATATGTATGAGCAGTGCCCAAGGGAACGAGGTCAGGAGCCTAACTGCTTCACTTGTGAAGAGCAGTTTTCATTGGTGTTTTGAACTGCCAGTCTTCTGGTCTCATTTCTTAGTCTTAAATTTTCATAGTGGAAGAAGTGGTGAATCATTCTGCTCACCTTGCTGGTAAAATCCTCAGTGTTTAAGATCTTTTGTTACATTGTGATTTTTTTTTTCAGCTTGTGTTTAGCTGGTAATAATGTAAAAGCATCCCACACTTGGGATGGCAGGTTAACTTTGGTTAACTTTGCTATGTTTTCTGTGTCTTTCCTAGCTCCTTTTGAGGTGGGAATTAGAACTAAATATTTTATATATATATATATATATATATAAAAATTAATGTTGGTGCTGGTATAACTAATGCTTCAGGTAAAAGCATGAAGCAAACCATGTTTGTAACTCCAAATGTATCAAAGTGTCACATGTTAATGCAATAAAACTAAATGCAATAAAACTAAATAAAAAGATTTATTAAAATAAAGCAAATTATTTTAAATAGTGATTTGAGATTTTCTGTGTTAGTGATCGTGCATTTGTGGGGGCCTGATTAAGTGATCTGTTGAAGCAGATGCAGGCCGCACATGSTGTGGGAAAGGCTGTGATGAAGCCAGGGATATGCCCGTAGAGCAGGTCTGTGTATTATGGTTTGTCAACTGCTCACCATGGCCGCATGAGAGCAATTAGGCCTGGAGGAAGCACTTATGCATATATGTGGTCCCAGCAATTCTTTTGGTCTCTCTCTAAGAGTAGGAAAACTGGCTCCAAGAGAAACTTAACTGTTCTCTAGTTGTATGTTAAAAATGTCTTCATCACAACTACAGATAAACCTGACCATGACCAGTAGTATCTCTGTACCTTTGCCCCTGATATCCTTTCTACTTCAACTTCCTTTCCCCCCCAGGCCCCCAAAAAAGGGGGTGGGAAATAAATACATTTTGGGTCACTTAAATAGCTTAAATATACTTTGTGCAAAAACTTCTTTTTAAATAGTCTTTAATTTGTATTGCTTAATATCTGTGAAGAACACTGAGGAACAGAGACTTCTGAAGAACAGAGATGAAATGGAAATTCAAGCTCTATTCCTGGCCATGACATTAGCTCAGCAACTTGACTCACCCTTTGGGCTTCAATCTGTTTGCTGTTTTACCTATTGCATCATATTTGCAAAATTAGATTATTGCTAGTGGAAAACTTTGTAAGAAGTGTTGTAACTTTAGGCATAATTATTATACTATGCACAGTGAACCTTGTGCTGATAAAATCTAAATTATCTACTGGGATTTATTTTTGTTACTAGTGTTTAGAGGAGGGCCTTGCTACTGTTCTGATTTTTTTGGATCAGTTGTTTTGCTACATACATCTAAAAGCCAAAGGATTGTTCTAGGGAGTTAGCTGGAATGCTCAAAACCTAAAATAAGCACTGAGGCAGACTGTTTTCATTCATCTGCCTTGCTTCAGCAGACTGATCTGTTTAGAAAAAGGAAACTTGCTGGTAGTATTTCCCCCTCCTCCCCCCCCAACCTGGGCAATTAAATTGTGTTGATCTGGAATGAGGATCCAAAAGGGGTGATTCTAGAAACCTGCATTCAAGGAGTAATTTACGTTGGAAGGGACCTTTGTAGGTCAGTTAGTTTATTTCCTCTACTTAATGTACGGCCAGYGTTGATGCTGGATCGGGTTGCAGAGGACCCAGCTGAGTGAGGCAACAGCCTCCGTAGGCGACCTGTCCCAGTGTCTGGCCAGCCTCCCTGCATTTTATTTTTCTCTTCTCTGTTTGCCTTAAAGAAAAGCCTGGTGCTTTCCAGCTTGCCCCTTTTGCCTAGCTTTACCCTTCCCTCCTCTGTCCCACATCCCATTTGCTAGTTTAAAACAGTAGTTGATTTCCCTGCCCTCCACTTGCACACACTTAGCTTTTTTTTTTTTTTTTCTTTCCCCCCTCCAGATTGAAAAATCAAACCAACAAAAATACCCCTCTCTCTCATATCTCAGGCTTTCTCCATGTGTCGCTGATAGCAGAAGACAGTTTAGGGTTAAGAGATTCATGGTGGCCAGAAGCCTTTCCTTGCCCTTGCGTATGTGTTTGCTGAGCAGGCACACGTCTTTTGCTGGTGTTCGTGTCCTGCCTTCCACCTCCTTTGCTCTATCCCACCAGCCCCAAAAGGTGACCCTGTACCGTTACCCTGATCTTATCATGTATTTCTATTTTTCCTTTTATTTTGAGAGCGGAGTGTTGGAGGATAGACAAGCTTTGTCTGCACCAGGTCGGATTTTACTGTGTAATCAGATTATAAGGGTTCACTAAAAGCGAATTAGCAGATTCTCGGATAAAAGGAATTGGGATGCCTGAAACTGTAATAATTCTCCTTTTGGCTTCAAGGACTGTCCTTTAAAGCCATAAGACTAACCTTCTTTTAAAGTAAAATTTCCTGACTTAGACACCTGGCTTTTTTTCTTCTTCTTCTTTCTTTTTTTTTCTTTCTTTTTTTTCTTTTTTTCTTCTTTTGTACTGAGGAACTACACCAAGATAGTTAAAAGTAATGAGTTATCTGATAGTGCTGTCTGGTAGTGCTATCTTTTTTTTTTTTTTTTTTTTTTAAACTTTGTTTTCAAGCTTTTTTTTAAACTGAATATTTTTTTAAACTTTGTTTTCAAGCTTTTTTTTAAACTGAATATGAATTTGAATACATATAGATATCTATGTACCCTCCTGGACAAGTTCAGCTTAGGGAAAGTTAGCCTCTGCTCATGACTGTCTCTGTCCATAATCCTTTGCAGGGAATATAATTGGTTCAGTCTTTATAATGGAGTTATGAGGCTTGTCCTTATTATGGATGACTTCCAGGCTTTGCATCATTAAACATGTCCTTTAAAAACAAAAACAAACAAATGAAAAAAGGACCTATGTCTGGACTTTCAATTAACCCTATAAATAATTGATTAAAATTAGATGGTCTCTGCAGCACTTCATCAGGGGTTCATCCTTAAACTGTTGTAGTTTATTCCAATACGTGGATCTAAATAGAGGGAACAGGTTCATGTCATTGCAAGACTGCTGTTAATTGACTTTGAAAGGTCATATGGTCAGGAGAGGCTCCTGAGGACTGGAAAAATAATCAAATAAAACCCAACAAATGCTAACCCTACTTTCAAGAAKGAGAATTCACAGAACAACTACCTAATTGTTAGGTGGTTGCCTAATCTCTATCCTTGGGAAGGTGATAGAGCAATTAATCCTGGAAACCAAGTCCAGACACTTGAAAGAGAAGGTGAACTACTCCTGTAGTAGTCATGGATTTATGAAACGGAAATTGTTCTTAATCAACCTGATAATCTTCTATGATGATTCCACCATAGACTGGCTTGGTGGATGAGAGGAGAGCAGAGGTTTTTTTTTTCCCCTCAACTTTACATAAGGCTTTTGATGCTGTGTCCTTTAACATCCTCGTAGACAAACTGATGAAGTACTGACTAGATCAGTGGTCAGTGAGATGGACTGACAGCTAGCTGAGTGGCTAGGCTCAAGAGGTAATGATCATTGGCAAAAAGTTCAGGTGAAAACCAGTGGTGTCCCCCAGGGGTTGATACTGGGGCAAATACTACTTAACATCTTCATTARTGACCTGGGTGATGGGCCAGAGTGTGCCATTAGCAAGTTTGCTGACAATGCAAAACTGGAAGGGGTGACTGATTAAATCGAGGAGTTATGCTGTCCTTCATAGGGATGTTGACAGACTGGAGAGATGAATGGAAGAACCTCATGAAGTCTGGCAGGGGGAAGTGCAGAGTTGAGCTGGGGAGAAATAACTCCCCACACTAGTACTGATTGCTGGTGACTGACTGGAAAGTATCTTTACAGGGGAGGTCTTGGGGTGGACAACAAATGGAATGTGGGTCAACAATGAGCCCTCGTGGCAAAGGAGGCTGTCGGTGTCTTTATTGTACTAAGAAAGGTGTTTCCAGCAGGTTGAGGGATGTGATCCTTCTCTACTCAGTCCTGGTGGGGCCATATCTGGAGAACTGGATTCAGTGCTGGGCTCTGCAGAACAAGCTACTAACTTACTGGAGTGAGTATAGGGAAGTGATAAAGGACTGGAGCATCTCTGGTATGAGCTGTGAGAGCTGGGTCAGTCAGTCTGGTGAAGAAAAGGCTTAGGGGATCTCATCAATACTTATACTATCTTTATATATATATTTATAAAATATATACACATAAATATRTGTGTGTATATATACACACTTAYATGTGTGTATGTATACACATATACACACATATATATACATGCACACAAAGATAAATTATAGTATTTATATATACTATCTGATGGGATGATATAAAGAAGACTGAGCCAAACTCTTCTTGGTCATGACTAATGTCTTGTTGATAGACCATGTTCAGAAAGTGAAATGAAGGAAACTTAGTTTGAACTTAGGGGAAAAAAAWATATATATWYATATATATATATATAAATATATATTTGTAAGGGTTGTTGAACACAGGAACAAGTTACCCAGAGATGTTGTGGAGTTTCCATCCTTTGAGATGATGAGCATCTGACTGGCCATGGTTCTGGCTGGCCTGCTATAGGTGACCCTGCTGTGTGCAGAGGAAATGGACTAGATGATCTCTGGAAGGGCMTTATGGAAACTCTCTGGTGTGGAGTGTCTGTCTTAGTTTTTTTCTTTGGGAAGAAAGAAAAAATGATCTGAAATGCCATGCTGGGACCTCTTTAAGTCATGGCCTCAGAGTTTGAGCTACTGTAGTTGTGAATGGGTGGTTAGTGGAAAGGAACAGGCTTCTGGTCAAATGCCTTCCTCTGTTCCGTGTCGTATGTGGTCGTATCATTGCAACTGATGTTCAGGGGKAAAGTGAAATATGTGTTCCTCTGACAGGAACCTTAGCAAGACTGAACCTCAAGTGTCTGGGGGATTTTTTCAGAGAAGGGAGGGTAGTTCCTTTCACTATATATTTGTAGTGAACCACTCATAGGCAAACCGTTCAGGTATTGAAATAACAACTGAGTGTACCAAAAAAAGCTCTACTGATAGTGTTTGGATGGAATATTAYTGCTGTAAATTGTTTGACCATCTGTGATGCATGTTTTCCCTCAAGTGCTGTGTTAACTCTCAAGTGTTATTTAGGCTAAAGACTTGTATAATCTGGTATGTATTTTTAGTCTTTTAGAACATAATTGGTGCAATTAAAACTATTAATTCATATGATGTGATTGCATTTAGGGAGTTAAAAACTGATACTGAAAAGTGCTGCATATTAGAATTTTATGTTATTGCTATAGGTCTGATTTGCTATATTTTGCCAGCCCCTGCAAGTATCTCAGTAATCGGTTAACTGTGAACCGCTCCATTACTTTTTTTTTTTTTTAATTTCAATTTATATACTGAATGATAGAATATGCCAATACACAACTTCAGTCTTTATTCATGATTAAAACTTCAAATCGGAGTTGTCTTGCCCAGCAATGCAAATCAATCTGTAGTAATCTTTCCTTTTAGATGTGGATTTCATAGAGAGATTGCTCCTATTCTCCCAAAGTGTCAGTAGGTTTTCTGGTGTTGATAAATTAAAGTGTGTATCTGTCTAATATTGGACTACTTTCGCTTTGCTCTTTGTCTGTGGTTTCTTTTTGCTTGTTTTTTCCTTCTCCCCTTGGAGAGCTTGACAGCAGTGGGTAGTGGAAGATTAAGGCTTTCAATATGGAGAAGTATGGAGCTGGATGAGGTAGGAATGGGAGGGGGAAGCAAGCTGTTGGAGTCTGGCAAGGATAAGAAGTGGGAACCAAATGGAATCCTAGTTTTAAGGGATGGGAGAAAGGCTGGAATAAAACCTGTCACGGAAGTAAGATGACTGCTATGTATGCTTTCCACAGAGAGTGGTAAAACTAGCTCTGTAAAGTGCAACATTGGCCTTTTCTATTTTCTTCTTTATTTATATAGGCTTCTGTATGGGCTGTTTCTTTCAGGTTCATGAAATATACACTTCTGCATTACAGAAATGTTYAAACTGTTGTTCGTGAGTATAAATGAGCCTATCAAGCACAGCATAGCACTGGTGGTCTTAATTTTGAAACATCTGAAGGAAATCTGTGGGTGTTCAGCAAGTGGGTGTTCAGCAAATTTGCAATGGAAAAAAATTTACTTGCTTTGTCTACTGCAGAAAGCACTTGTGATTTTGCATTCCGAAAGATTTTGAAGAAAAAGCTCAGTGGCCTGAAATGTGAGGTATCAAACAGCAGGTATATTAGATTAATTAGGATTTTAATGGTTTTGGATAGGTGTGATATCATCATGGTAACAATAAATTTGTGGTTAACTATAACCACAAATTTAGGACTTGCTGTCATTGTTTTAAGAGCAAGACTTGAGAGATCCCTGAAGGAAATACTGTTTTCAGATGATGTTAGGAAGCGATTAAGCTTGCAGGAAGCATAGACACAGTGGTGTCAAGATGCTCAGTCAGTCTATTATGGTTGTTCCCTTGCTTGTACCTCTGTCTTGACTACAGMCAGACAGATGTGCATAGGACAGATGTGCTTGGTACAATCAGAGCAGCATATTTTGTTACCTAATTTGGATTGGTGATGGAGGGTCAGGCTGCCTATAGGGTACCTCCAGGTGATAACACCAGATGTGTAACAACTTCTTTTCTTGCTTTGGGACACATTTCTCTGCTCCCATTCCTTCCCAAGCAAACAACTTGTCCAGAATTCACTGCCTGCCCATTGGTCGGTTTTGCTACGTTCAAACCTAACTTAGGTTGCCCTATCAGAAATACCTTGGTAGTCTGAGCTTTAGCTGTTGTTGCTCAGGATGGTTATTGAGGTGCTATTGGCCTTGCAAGGCCCTCCTTTCAAGAGGTCGCCAACAGTCCCTTCATATTTATCTGTGCAGTTTGGCCACTTCTCAAATAGCTCCTCTTAAAGCCATAAGTGAAATCTGGCATTTTGTATTGCTATTTAAATATAAGTTTTGTTAGCTTCTTACATGCTCTCTGTTATGTCCAGCAACTCGTGCCTCCCTAAATACAATCACAGAATGCTTAAGGCTGGAAGGGACCTTTAGAGATCACCTGCTCCAACCCCCTGCACACTCAGGGACACCTAGAGCACATGGCACAGGGCTGCATCCAAGTGGGTTTTGAAGATCTGTAGAGAAGGAGACTCCACAACTTCCAGTTTCTTGACTCTTGTCCGGCTAGCTTAACTTCAGCTGATGACCTGATGTTTTTCCTGCACTTTTAACATATTAGTGAAATAGAAAATGAAGTGTTCTCTTGAAGTTTTCAGTCACCCTGAAGAACTTAGCTGAGAAACTTCATCTCCCTAAAGATCTGTTTAAGCAGCAGAAATGGAGTGAAAAGCTTTAGTTTCTCCATTGACTTGACTTGAACTTAACTTTTCATAATGACCTTTCTATAAGGAATGGGAATAGAGGAGTAGACTCGAAAGTGTACACACTTCTGTGCTCCCACTCACCAATTTGGGGGAAAAAAAAAAGAAAAAAAAAAAGATGGAGAGTAGTACTAGATTATTTCTCGTTTGTAGAAATGCATCTCCCTCTGACTTCGCTCCTTTTCTTGTCCCCATTGCTGTTTGCAGAGGCAATTGCTTGCTGGTGTCTCTTGAAGCTTATCGGTCTGTCCTTGGGTATAAGCTGCAGGATGTGTTAGCTTTTCCACGCAGTTTGGATTATGGCCTTGACATAAGCAGTGATGCTGCTGCTTCAGGCACCTGGAGTTATAGTAGCAGTGAGGAAATACCCACATAGGCCACGTACACATAGTGTATTCGCTACCTGGGTTTAGTTCAGATCAACAAGATTTAAGCAGACGTTAAGACGATTGTCTTAATAGCTGCTGCTCTTGCAAAAAGGTAGGAAAGGATTAGGATATAGATATTAAAATTTCTGTTAGTAAGGGAGTTGCCTCTGAATTAGAGCCACTGATTAAAATGAAGTGCCATCTCAAATTTTGATTTGGAGACTTCTCTAGTTATATTGTGGAGAGTTTGCCTGTCTGAGGCAGGCAGGTGGGTGGAATATGAGCTAAATATACTCATAGTTTTTTAACAATAGTCTGTGTGAACAGGAATTTAGTTACTGTCTACTTGCAGTAGTGAGGAGAAACTTTGTCTTATGAATTCTTTAAATTCCAGTGTTTATGCATGATTCTTGGCTACTGTCAAGCTGTAACGAAAGCATTCTTATTCGGCAGGACTTTTTAAAACTGACATCCTATCTCATGGATGCTTTTCTCCTACCCTTCAAGATCAATATTTATCTATACCTACTTCTCTTTTCTGTCTCGCTGTTACCCTCTACTTACTCTCACTATGCCTTCTAATTTCAGCTGCTCCTTCATCTTCTGCCTTTCCACAAAAACAGGCTCCTATTCAATTGAGCAGTGTCAGAGATCTAAAACCTCTCTCATTTATCCTTCAGTTTACTTTGTACTTCAGAAGTTTTGTTTCTTACAGGTTTTCATTATCTTAAAAAGAAAATAGTGTCTTAAGGCAATGTGTCAAGTGCAACAACATAAGATTTTTTTATCTAAAATGTTTAAAACATGAGCTTTCCTCTGCAAGAAAATATTTTTCTGCAAAAATGTTTTTAGTCATAATATGTCTGCTTCTTCCCCAATATGTGACAAGTTATTTGATGTTTTTATAGCACCTCATGTTAGCAAGTTGAAGGTGCCTTATTACTGGTAATTCCTGGCCATACTGCAAGGAACAGTCCTCCAAGTTCCTTAGAACAACAAAGGCTGCTTGGCCTTGTGTTGCTGTCGGAAGTCCCTTAGCAGCAAATGTTATCTGGACATTTTGTGGCTTAGAGCCTTTTATTGTAGGCCATTGATGTACCCTCTCAGAAACCATGTCTGAAGACTTGTCTGATGATCCAGGTCAACTAGTTTGTTTGAAATACATTTTTCACATAGCTGAACATCTTGAAACTCTGTCCTATTTATCTAGATGCTGCTAATGCTAAATTTATTTTACATTGTTCCCTTCTTGTTCATTAAAAAAGGCTTTTAAGAATGTATATAAACTAACATATTCGAACTCACTCATGTTATTGTTAAGACACACAACCGGACTAGATTCATTTTTCTCTTTTTCAGTCACATGTTTACATTCTAATCTTCATTTGCACTTTTTTCCCTTCTTCTAGGGAGGGAATGGAAAGAAAAGGCTCTCCTAAGAAAGCCTGTATTGGGACAAGAAGTGGGAAATAAAAATCTAGTGCTGATCAGAAATGGATGGAGCAAGTGTATTGTAGCTGGTGTGGGATGTTTTGTTTTCTTGACAAAATAATTCCTTAGTTAGACATCCCAAGCTAGTCTAGCTGTGGCAGCCACGTCTCTGTGGAGGCAGCCTGCTGTTTTGAGGGCAWGTTCGTCCTTGTGGGTTGCTGATAGGCAAATTGCATGTGGTGGCTGGATGCCTCACTCCCTAGGGTCACACATGGATGTGGTGGCATCAGTGCTACATTTTTGGGTATAGAATGCTTTTCATAGGATACCTTGGAGAAAAGGCAGGAGTACGAGAGTTGTCTAAAAGACTCCTACTTAAAATCATATTGATTTACTGTGTTTTTTTTCTTTTTTCTTGATTTTTTTTTAATGAAAACGTGTTCTAGCACAACTGTTTGGAAATTGCCCACTTAGGATGAATTCATTACATCAACATTGGAGCCTAGTAGCACTCCAGCAGTTTCAGGGCATCCTGCTTTGTCTGTGATTGCTATTAGAGGAAAAAAATGGATCTCATAAATCCTATGTTATGTATACTAGGTGTAAGCAGGTATCTTGGATGCTTTAGGCTATTGAAAATGGCCCTGTTTAGGCAAATGACACTTGCTTTTCACATCATTATTTTTAATAATGTTGTTGTGGTTCTGTACGCRGTGTAAATATTTCTGTTTTGACAGGGATTGGTAAATACCACAACTTGCTGGCCATGAAWTAGAGCTGTTTAAGTGTAATCCCTTACTTTTATATCATACTTGTTTTTCTGTATTTTGAGGTAAATAGATTCTTGAGGTATGTCATTGCCCTGCTGTCTCTACAGAGAAAACATCTTTTGCTAAGATGTTTTCATGCCAGAAGCCTGAAGTGCTAGTACCTCTATCTGCAATAGCAATAGCATGAAGTTACCCTGTGGAAAAATCACTACAGAGGAGTTGGTCATTAGTTTTAATATGCAAAACAAAGCATTTAGAGTATTCAAGTTTTCACTCTTAAAGAAGTTATAAATTCTTTAGGAGCCAGAGCCTTTGTTCTTTACAAGCCTGGCAGTCGCTCTCATCTTTCACAACGCGCCTTGTGACCAGGCTGCTAGACCTGCAGCGCAGGCCCCCTGGCTCAGTTCTGCTGTAGATGCTCAGGGGCATTATTTCATTTAGGTCATTTAGTTTGTTCACTTTGTAAAGGAATCTCAGCTATTAAGAGTGGTGAACTAAAGCAGTGGCCTCTCTTTTCTGGCTGATGTTTAAAGCGTATCTGATGTTGCCTTGTACCAAGCATGTAGATCATTCCCCGCTGAGACTTCCACAGAAGCCAAGGGCAAACTCTGCGCTCCCCTGGGGGGTTCCTCTTGTGGTTAGGGGCAGGTGTTGCCCACTGGCTTGCCCCCTTTCTCGAGAAGGCTAGAGTCGCTCGGGAATACTGGCGCTGGAGCTGCCTGTCCAGGGCTCGAGTATCCAGGAGCCCTGGGGAAATGCTGTGCGGGAGGGCTTGGGGCAGGAGCTGGCAACGAGCTCTGGAGTGTTCGAGCAGCTCTGTTCTTCTTGCACTGCCTCTACTCTTTTCTCATCCTATTTTTCTTTTTTATAGGAAAGGAAGGAACAGAGAAAGCCACAAAGATGCATTTTCCTCTTTTGTCTCTCTGTCTGGACTGAAAATGTTTTAGGAGAGTGCTATAAAGTAGTAGGTGACAAGGCAAAAATTGTACTTGTTAAATGAGCCAGGCAACTAAAATCAAGTGTCTGAATAAACAAATCATTCTTAGTGGTCTGTGAACTCGCAAAATAAAACTTAATCTTTGGAAAGATTGTGGGTTATCATACCTTTTCAGTTTTACACATGGATATAGCTTGTATTGAAATATTTCACTGACAAATCTGAGCAAATGGGTGATCTGCAGAAGTAGATGATACATTTCCAGTACTGCTAATAGTTTTGTCTCCTTGAGCATACTGTGAATTTTTCCAGTGCGTGGTAATTTGTGGCCAAACTTTTTACTTTATTTCAATATTTATCTGATATATTTCATAACTTTTCCCTTCCCTTAAGAAAGGAGAAGTGAGTTTAGTAAAACGTGTCTTTCAAAATAACTAGTGTAGCAATAACCTTCATTTTGTCATCTGGCAGGTGTCATGGTATCAGTACTGTCTTCTTCCTTTGGCCCCAGTAAGGAGAATGAACAGCTCTGCCTGCCTGCCTCCATTTCCTCAATTAGAGTATTGCCCTTCTCAGATCTTTGTTCACATCTTTCACATCACTTGCTTTTTTCTTGCCACTAGCTAACAGGGATTTTGAACAACAGTAGGTACTTCTTGCACCTTCATATGATTCAGTGTAAATAAATAAGGCAACACTGAAGGTGATTACTGAAGCTTTAAGTACCTTTTATTTTTATTTTATTCATTTATTTTTGCTCTTATTTTAGCTCATTTAAAATTCATGGTAGCTGTTTCCCCAAAAGCTAAATATAACTATATATAATATAGTATATATATATATAAATATAATTCGAGAGAGAAAAGCTGCTCTTTCTGTTTGTGCACTGCTGCCTCTATAGCTTTTGGGGAGAACATGTAATGTTGTTTATTAGTTGTTCTTTACAGTTCCTTTGAAGGAGTTCCTAGGTAACACGTTTGGATATCCAGCCCCGGCCAGTGTCCGCTGGCCTGCTCAGCTGTGACCCGGGGAATCCTTGCTCGGTCTGTGGCGCAGTGATAGGAGTTCTCAAGTACAAGTGAGTTCTCAAGTACGAGTGAGTTCCTAACTCTGCAAGTAACTGAAAATGTTTTTCAAATATAGCTGCTTTATCATAACAATTGGGAAGTATTTAAGGAAAAAAAAAAATCAGTCTTCTAGTGTTTAGCCTCCTAGTGTCTAGACTTCTAACAGTATTGCTCTTGCTGTGTAATTTGAATGTGATTATAATGATTAGTTCTTTCAGAAAGAAAATATAAACACTGCAAGCAACAAGATTTATTAGCCTAACTTCTTCTT
>NW_020455637.1:39140-238270 GCF_003342845.1 Nothoprocta perdicaria | reverse complement strand
GGCAGGAAAACATGATTTGTAGTTACCTTCTGCTTTTTATCCTAAAACAAATGTGTGATTGTGTACACACATGTGGTTACAATTCTGACTTCTGGGTACCTCACATAAACATTAATTGAGATCTCTTCATCAGTGAAGACCTACCATTTCACCACAACAGGTATCTCATAAGGTAATTGGTAGGTTGAAAAAGAAAGAAATGCTTGGAGTGCTGAAGCTCATCCGGTTGGGGCTGTGGGAAGATTCTGCAGTTGGCCACATTAAGTGATCACAGTACAGTTGGCTGCATATGGGGATCGGTGAATTTCAGCTACAATTTAAGAATTCTGGGACTGAAATGAAAAGCCTTACTAAAAGATTAGGTACCTGAATAGCTCTAACTAACATTCTCAATTTAAAATTTAACAAATTTAAGCTTAAATAGCTTTTTACTGGCTGTGCCAAAGCAGTTGTCATCTTACAGGCATGTTGTTGCTGTATAATAACAATGAATATCTAGTCGAAGTGATGGTACCTTTTGAATGGGATTTCATTTTGGACCCTGAAGTTATGGACTAAGTCTTGTAAGATACGAAGTCATCTCTTTGAATATGACTGTTAGCCATTTTGTGTTCAGGTAGAGATGTTTTTTTCTGAAGTGAACAGTGGTATTTTTATATACAGTATCTTTTTATTAATGTTGGCACCAATAAAATTTCATCAGGCCTTTGAAATTCATAAAGTGAAATACATAAAGTAATGTATTACCTTTTTTTAATGCCACAAATAATGTGTTATCAAGGTAGGTGTCAGACAGAATTTTCAGTGTCAGTCATGTTTGGCAGCAATTATGTCCATTAAAAGCCACTGCAAAACACTTTGACCATAATGGCTTTTGACAGAAGCATCTCCTGAGCCTCACAGAGGTAGGAAATGACAAGTTGATGAAAATCTGACTCCCTCCCTAACCCCCGCCAAATTCCTCTGAACAATTTTTGATCCTTACGTAGCACGAATCAATATAGCATGCTGTCAGTCTAATACTTGTCAATTAATGTAGTTCAATTATGACAGATTTTTTTTCAAGGAAAAAAAAGTGTTACTTGGGGATGTGCTATTGTTTCATTAATTGGCAGAGCAATCCAGCTGCTGGGGTTGGTCTAGTATACAGAAAGAGAATGCCAGTCTAACATATGAGCACTTTTCCAGTGTAGGAGCTGTTTCCTACAGCTTGTAGGAGGAAAAGGATGCTGTTGAGAGTGCAGCTTGTTGTCCAGTGCAGCTGGAACTCACTCCATCTTCGTCAAAGGTTGTAATGGTAGTATCTACTTGCACCTTCAGTAAGGACTTAGGCAGACAAAGTATTGCTCATGTATAGCATTTACTAATATGCTAGCACCTGTAATACAAACCTTCTTTGGGAGAGTTTTCACATGCTGGAAGTTTCATACCAGATGCTAGGTTCGTTTGCTTACATTAGATGTTAGAAACTGTTAAGATGTTGCTGTGAGTTTGGCTGTTGCTTGAAAGTGAAACTGTTAAGCTGTTAGAAACTGCCGAGATGTTGCTGAAGTACAAATTCTGCCACCACTCGTCCCACTTGTGTACCCTTAGAAGAAGAAACAGATTGGACTTCATGTACTGGTAACGAAGGGCCATGAATTTCAAAGGCTTTTCCCAGTTCATTGTTGACTCTGCCATGCAGCTCTCAGCAGTAAAAGCTGTTAGCTGTGTAAGTAATTGTAAAAATGTCAGGGAGATTTCTTCACAGATAGCTTTTCTTTAAATGCTTAACAGGGTTTATTTATAGTAGCAACAGCATTTAGGCCACCCTAAACAAWGAATAGGGCAGTGATCAACTGCAGTGAGTTTGTATTTCTTTGTGTCATTTGCCAGATTAAGTTTCAGTCATGCAGTCCATGCTCGCTCAAAACAAAAGATGTGCTGAGAAAGTCCAGTCTCTTTGTATTGTTCTTTATTTTATTTTATTTTATTTTATTTTATTTTATTTTATTTTATTTTATTTTATTTTATTTTATTTTATTTTATTTTATTTTATTTTTTTTCTGTTTTCTACTTTGTGATTCTTTTTTGTCATCTTTCCCAGGCTCTATGGGTTGTCTGCCAGGAACTGTAAAAATCCAAACACTTGTCTAGGGAGAGCTTTTCAGACTCCCTGGAGCATTTTCTGGCATTTTTTCTTCTAAGACTGCTTCTTGATGGGTATCAGACATGTTCACCGCGCTGGCTGCTGGAGTGGTTAACACAAACACAGTGCATATATATTTTTCAATAGAAGCACCTGATGTTAACCCTTGGGGTTTCATAAATCTCTTGCCACTGTGATGATGACTTGTTGAGAAGGAAGAGTAAAGAACAGGAATTGCATGTTCCGCTTTTGAGTAGCGTTGCTCTTTCTGCTGTTCTCAATAGGTGCTAACAGTTGCATCAGGATTGTAAGGTAGATCAGTGTGTGAATGTGAGAGAAAGGAATATCTTAAAACCCTGAGGTTTCGARAGCAACTTGTCTGCAGACTTGTTGCAGTCATTGTAAGTTGCTCCTTATTTCTCTTTAGCAGAGAGAAGACTTGTCATTGAGGTAAGGCTTAGGTGTTGGACTAGGTGATCTCCAGAGGTTCTTTCCAACCCCAACCATTCTCCACATCTGAGAGCTCTGGGCTCTGCTTCTGATGTTGGATCATGTAAAGCTTAAGGGGTCAGGASAATAAAGACAGCTGAGCTGTTTTTCTGTTCAAGGCTCAACAGTTCTTTTGGCAAAGAAATACTGTGTAAACAAGCCACAAAAGAATTGAGACTGATTTTTGTAGTATATTTCATACTTTTTAACAGTGGATCTGAATAAAAAAATTCAGATGTATCACTGTTAGAAATGCTGTCACTGTTAGGTGTGTCACTGTTATAAACAGGGTAGGTAATTTTACTTTAATATTAGCCTGAAATTGGTTAATAAAATTTTCCTGAGTCCTGTCAATTCTTTAACAAGGATGTGTTTGTTTTTTATGGGTAGGGTGTGTGGGTGTGTTTTTTCTTTTTTGTTTTTGTTTTTGTTTTTCAAATTCTGGTAAGTTATAAATGACTTAATTTATTAAACCTTTATTAAACCTTTATTAAACCTTTTGCAGAATTGGCAATCTGAGATTGTCAGATTTCATGGGCAGCTGAGTGCTGTAAGCCCCACTGTTTTTCATTCAGGCAATAGACTTGCTGTGGTTTGCTTTCCCTTGTGGAAGCAGAGAGGTATTGTATGTAACTCAGAAAATAGGAGCTATCCTATTGGGCTTTCACCTGATAATTTACAAATTTAATATTCTCTAAGATGTAGAGGCATCTAGAAAATAACACAGTAATGGCGGCATGTATGATTCTCTGCAATGACTGTGTGGGTTGTTATTGTAGAAGTTTGGGCTTAAGATTTTTTTCCTCTCTTCTATTTATGTTAATACTTCTTCATTGTAAGGGCTGCTTTTGTGTGTGTGTGTGTGTGTATTCAGATCTTTACAAATGCTCTGCAGCACTTCTTCAATTTGCTCTTTACCTCGGTTATTTCATTTATGCTGTCTCGTGCCTGCAGAGCCATTTTTCATCTTCCTTGTAACCATTCATTAGCTGTGTACTGTTCACAGAGGGAGTAATCCGTAGTATGTATGTTTTCTGGGTGTGCAAGCCTACATTTCATATTCTTTGGGGAGTTCAGGGCTCTCAGGGTGATGATAAATCTTTCTTGCATAGAAGTGCAGCACTTCATTAGCTCTTCAGATGTTGGAAGGAAGTTCCCCTTAAAGCATTGATTAGAAAGAAAGAACAAGGTAAAGATGGATGTAAATACAGCAAAGGCCTACATACCTGGTAGTAAGTCAAAGCTGAATTTGGTTCAGTTTGAACTGAATTTTTCTGTGTAGAATTTATGATCTATAGTGTGTAGATTAAACAGTAAAAATTCAAACTTTTTGGAATGGAAGATATTAAAATCAGCTGCTGATTATTATTCATTGTTAAAACTCATATTTTGAAATGCTAATTGGGGCACATCACTTACTCTGCTACTGGGAATGAGGAACTGGAGGATGCTGTCAGTGTGCCTGGAACAGGTGGAATGGGACCGTACAGTTTGGGAAAAATGGAGATGATAAGCTAAAATGACAAATAATTGCACAACGTAGCAGCATTTGCTCTTCAATCTTCGACACTGTTAATAAAGAGATGAATATGGATATTCGCTGCATCCAAGGTGCAAGTGCCCTAGTTGTGGATTTGTCTGTCCATCTCTTTTGTTTTTTTCCTCCTCTCCCTCTCCTCTCCGCTACCCCAAAATGTCCAAGTAAATGAGGTGGTTCTGGAACTTAGCAGTCAGTAAACAGTGGGATTAGAGTTGGTCACCAAGAGGATTTTGCAATGGACTTTCCTGGATGCCTTTTAAACTTGCTCTTAACTTTACTGTGATTTCTGGGAGAGTGTGGGGGAAAGAGATCCAAGTGATTGTCCTGTATAAGTTGGAATAGTGTATGTAGCTTTCAGTTACATAGATTATGCCTTTTTTTTTTTTTTTGTATAGTTAATAAAAGAAAAACCTACTTGACTTTGCAACAGTAAGTAYTGCCCAGAATATGCCCTTACATCAGATGCGAGGGGCTTCTGGTACCCTTACATGGTCTAGAAAGGGAGCTAGCTGGCTCCCATGGGCAGAGTATGTAGTCCTAAGCTATACGCTTTGCATCTTTTTGCTTTAAGAAAAAAGCTGCAATATATCAGGTTCACTTCCACTCATTAACAGGTATTTAAGGACAGGTCACTGCCAAAATAGTTATTTTGAAGCTGTTTACCTGTTTTGTCTGATGACTTAATATGTAAATAATGAATTAATTAAAGAACAGCTTTTCCCTTCACGCTGCCTTAAACTTTTAATGGAACAGAATTCATTAGGGCTTATGGTTCATGTTGCTTTTGTTGTTTTTATTTTTCCTTAGATCTTGGCTATGTATGAGCTATTTGTACTGCTGAATACTTAAATTTTATTATGGACATTTGTCCTTGTTTGTGGAACTGTGTGTAGGAAAAAAAAAAGCCCTATTAGATGAGGATTTCAAAGCTTGGTTTTGTTCCAGAAAGACCTCTCCCGAAAAGGCAGACTGTGGGGACACAGCAAGTCCTGACTTTGGGTCCTGTTTTCTTGGCACTTGCCCTGGGACCATGGACTTTAGCAACCATGGGAGGCTGGACAGGTGGACTGGCAGTGAAGGGAGCTCTGCTGGGCCCTGCATTTTTCCCTTGGGGCACCCTTTTTTTACATTAAAAAGGTCTTAATAAAAATGTGTAGTTTCATTTTTTTTCCTACTATCTCTTCCGAAAATTATGTTTTTGTGTGGGGACTTTTGGCATTCAGAGCACTTGGGGCTGCTTCCATGRTTTGTGGGAGTCCAGCAAGAGTTTTGTGTGTTGACCCTGCTCTATTTGCTCTCCCATCTCGCATTTTCATAATCGAGTAACCAAACTTGGTCTGTCTCAACATCAGGATTGACTTTSTAGTTTACTTAGGATGAGAGTGCAAACAGAAACTGGGAGAACTGTTTACTTGCTGTGTAAGGTGAGTTGCGTGCTCTGGGATGGACTGTCTACAGCAGGAGAGCAGTGTGGTTGACTCTAGGTACTTAGGAAACGCCTCTCTTCTCCAGATATCTCCAGGAATGGAATTTGTCAGATAACATGGAAAGGTTCAAGTTAATAATAGCTAGATTTGAGTTACAGTATAAATACAAAGCCAAAATACTCATGTGTTATGTGCAATGCTGTTCTAGCAGCTCTTAACCCTGCAAAAGAGGAATGAATTACCAATTTGAACTCTGTTATTGTAAATTTTTAATTCTCTTCATAACATTGAGTTCAGATCTGTTTGCAACATTGAGTTCAGATATTATTTGTGCTACAAATGCAGATTTGTTCAACATGTTTTTCTCATCATTTTTTTTTCCTCAGTAAGTAATGCAAAAGTTTTTACTTTCTTTAATGAGGATTAATGGATGCTTTTAAAAGTTCCWCTCAGTAAAGCATCTGACATGTTGACGATAGCTGCTTTACTTCCACCCCCCACACCGCCTTTYTTCAGATGTGTGAACCCTATACCTAAGGGAAAAAACACACAGACCTGATATTTCCTTATTATTTCTTGCCTTATGCCCATTACAGCATCTCTATTTCATGTGCTGGTTACCTCAGTTGAACTTCTTACTCCTGTGACTCTGTGTGGCAGGTATGAGTTGTTGATTGCTCCTGCCATGTGGTGCCTTGGAATTAGGGAGGAGACTATAGTTCTGCCCTGGGCTTAGGAGTCTGGCCTTTGCTAAGAGATCACTAGTGAAAATAGCCCTCTTACATTCTTTTATCTGCCTGGTCTTTTTTTGGATGTGGTTTTTCTGACATATAATCAAATAAAAATGTATAATGCAGCATGGTGTTTTGGAATAGCACCTCATGCCTAAGTTAGGGATTTGTAACAGCGCAGGATCTATGGATAGTCTGCACTGACTTCACTTTTAATAGAAGTGTTATTCTTCATTTAATGTGCAAAGCTTTAAAGAAAAGGCATTAAAGTTAGCTCAGAAAACTGTGAGAATAATAGCTAAGAATTTTTCTTAGAGTAAATGAATGATAAAATACAAGAATCCACGGTATAAGAGAATTTTAAATGGCATGTGCTTTTAGACTTTTGCAGCATGAGTTTGCATAAGTTTTAAACTATTTTTAGCAATTGCAGTGTAGCTACTTAACCTACTTGCCCAGTTTCTTCCCTGATTCTGAAGAGAGGCCGACTTGTATTTTTTCTCAAGAGAGGCCTGCAAAGGCAAAAAGACACGTTAAACACTACTACCCCTAAATAGAAATGGATACGTTGTTAAAAGCTACAAATAAAATTACGATTTATTGGAAATTTGGGAATAAATCATTTACAGCCTCCAGTCTAGTGGCCTTTTTAAATGGCTTTCCCTCCCCTTGCTTCCRTAAGTTCAGCCTGAAATGCTACTATATATCACTTCTGTAAGTCCAGCCATATAGAATTAGGGCTGGTGCAGTGGATTTGGCATTGCCAAAGGGTGGCAGAAAGGCGAGCCAGGCCCTGCCCCCTGTTCCATTTGGATACGTGCCAGAGAGGTGCTGCCCTGAGGATGCCATTGCAGCCACCCGGGGCAACATACCTCACGTTAGACCCTGGGTATCGTGTGGTGGCTTCCAGTTTCCGCTGAGTTCAGCGTGAGGTGGCAAATAAGGGTGCCCTGTCCTGCAGAGGTGGAGTGTTGTTAAGGGGCAATCCTGCCGGCCTGTTCAAGTGGGATACGCGGTACTGTCACCTCGTGGAGAGCTGGTGCTGGCCCCTCTGTTACGGGCAGCTGGAGGGGTACAGATCTTCTCTTGCTCTGACTAGCTGTATGTGAAGAAAGATAGTCTTCTGTTGAAAAGATTAGAAAGGAAAAAGAATAAAAATATATAGCTTTGGGTGATTTCCCCCAATTCTGAATACAATCTTGCATCCATTTTTTTTTTTTTTTCCCATAGCGTTTTAGACATTAGTCTGAAAAGTGTAATATTTCTGTCAACATCCAGTCGGTTCATATTTCCAGAATGCTTTGAATTTAAATAGTATTTGAATATTTGAAATAATACATAATGCACATAGAGCAATAGCAAGATATATATTAGCCTTATTTTTCTAACTTGCATGTGAGAAATTAAAATGGAAATCACTAGGTAGGTATACCAGCTCATGTCAATATATTGATACTATGGTTAYAGTAACATTTTAAGATAGTGTTGATGCAAAAGTTTGCCTTTTAGACTTTGGTAACTACTTTAGCAGAGTTTCAAATCATATGGGAAAAAAACTCATATGGTAAAGTATTTGAGGAAAATTGCTAAAAGCATGAATATCAAAACGTGTTTTAAGGAAGAAATTGATTGGTTAAGTTTGTATTTTTTGATTGTTTTAGGAATGTGGAATTTCTTTATGTACACAAGTACATTTACAAAATGAATACTAGCTGAAAGGAGGTGTATATGTAATTGCCAATAACTAAAGATATTTTAGAGAGTTTTGGCATTTACAGTGTTTGTAGTGTTTATAGCTATACTATTATATTTACACTGTTTTTACATATCTTGTCACATCCTAGTTTTTTAAGCAGAGTGAACTAGCTACAAGAGTTGGTAAGCGTAAGATTTTCATAGAGCAGGGACAGTGGGATTTTACTGAAGTCACAGCTTCCAGTTCAGAACCAAGTCAACGTTGAATTCAGACCAGTTCGCTTAGGAGTCTGTCCATTTGAGCCTTAAGCTTGCCAGGTTTATTCTGCAACCTCTCTAGATCCTGTTTCAGTGCTTAATTATCCTAGTCATTTTTTTTTTCTATCTAGCTAATACTTGTTCTCTTAAATAAAAGATAGTAAGTAAAATGAAGTAATATTGAAACTTTTGTTTCATGAATTTTCTCCATTTGTATTATTCCTAGTGTGTGGCAAGTTGTCCTTAGATAAGGAGGAGACATGTAGGGTTGAAGTCTGTTGTCCTGTCTGGCTTCGGTTAGAAGCCTTTGCTTTGGAAGCTCTCCCGCCTCAGCACTGGAGCAAGCAGTATTTTCCTTGGCTTAATTCCAGAAAGAGAGGTACGGCTTTTGTGAGTAGTTGTACCTATTTCAGGTGGGAGAGGGGTAGAGGAGGGACATTGTTGGATGTTGTATCTAGTATACATTTAATGCAAATATTTGGACTTGTATGTAATCTTGTGCGTGTATATATATATATATATATATATATATATACACATACACACACACATATATATGTTTTCCTACCAGGAATATAATGTAATGCTTTTGCTCCTTTGTGCTTCAAAGATAGACAGGCACATTAAAAGACCACTTTTGAGCTAGTCAGTCATTTAGAAAACTGATGAATGTAATCTCTTATAAAGAGGGGAAAAAAAGACCCATAGAAAATCATAGCAATGTTATAATGCAGATGATGACTTACTAAAAAGGAAGTCTTAAAAATTTGATAGACTGTTATTACATTACTCAACCTGTTTATTAACTTCATCCATCTCACTTCATCTCAAATAAAAAAATGGTTTAAAAATACTAACTTTTGTTATATAAAAGCATCTATATAAATAAAGACAAAAGTCCTGTAAGAAATTGTGCTATGGAGGATTCCTTTATATTTTTG
The DNA here is from genome assembly GCF_003342845.1 of Nothoprocta perdicaria. Lineage (NCBI taxonomy): Eukaryota > Metazoa > Chordata > Aves > Tinamiformes > Tinamidae > Nothoprocta > Nothoprocta perdicaria. Next base: position 229,061 of record NW_020455637.1, on the reverse strand, counting down.
GTACTTATTTTAGGAGATGTGTATTGTGTTATAAGCAGATGAGATTAGTATGAAATCCTAAAAGCGGTTCTCTCCTGTCTCCTCAGGTAACTGTTCACCTGGTATTTCTCAGCTCCTAGTGCTAGCCTAATGTCAATGCTTCCATGATCTCTGAGACTTTCTCAGTTTTACTTTCTAAAAGGAGATCTCTGCTTGTTGATTAGCTGGTGCATCATATCAGGATCACAGAATCCTTAAGGTTGAAAGGAACCTTTAGAGATCATCTAGCCCAATCCCCCTGCACATGCAGTCCTAGGCTTTCCTAGCTCGTGATTCCTCATCCTCTCCTCACTTCCACCCCCTCCTCAGTTTTCACAAGTGTCCTGTCCTGACCTGTGCTGCAAGCTACCTCACCACTTGTGCTTACATTGGGTTTTTATGCATCTGAAGTGTCTGATCAGTTCTCATTGTGGGTAGTGCTTATGGTGGATGATTTGTGTCATGAATTGTTAGTGCAGTATTATTGTTCTTCCTCTCTTTTTGCTTTGATCTTTTCTTTAATTATATCAACTTGAAACTTGAATTATAACTTTTCTAATGCTCTGATAGACAAATTGCTTTATAGACCTAGGGCTAAAATATGCTTGGAAGCCACGTAGTGGCTACATTATCAGGGTAGACTTGCTAATGTAAAAATATGGTAGTCAGGAGTCAGATGTCTTGGAAGCATATTGTGTGTTGTTATGAACTTAAAATCTGTGAAGATGGATTTATGATTGGGATAGGTCCAACAATTGCTGATTAGTGATTGCTCTGTGATTAAGATTAAGAAATGCTTAGTATGTTTCTGACAGGGAATGATGCATGTAGCTCCACTAAGAGAGTGGGTTGTTGTGTGAAGGAGAGCAGCTTAGTGCTTCAGAAGAATTGATCCAGCCTCCTCTCTTTTCTGAGTTTAAGCGTGATAACTTGGAGAACCCCTGCTGTTTAGTCTTAGGGATGACTGTGTGTATCTGTTAGTGGCCATACATTTTGCCTTGTACTCACTCACTAATGTCCAGAAAACATCCAGGCAAAAGGTGCTCTTCTAGAGGGCACCTTTGAAAAGGTTTGGCTGTGATGAAGCATGTATCTTTACATGCGATTATTCAAAGTAGGAGCTGGGAATACATGGTTTTGGATTGTTCATCATCATTGGAAATAAGCTGTTATCTGGTGGTAGTTACTGAGATTTCTTAAGCACACTGGTGCTAATTCTGCTTCAAATTATTAGTTATAAACTTTCTCCATTGAGGCATGTATGAACATTTAAGAGTGCTTCTCTTGTTGATCCTGTCCACTGTGAAACTGGAGCTGTAATTAAATTTAGACAGATTTGTGCTGTGAAGCTGAGCGTGATGCTTCTGCTAAAGTGCCTAAAGCTGGTATGAATAATTTGGAAGGTGAGTTGGCTCTGTTTTCCTCCTGCTTCCATCTTCTCAGTACCTCTATGTTCATTTTATTTTCTAGTTACTGGAGGTGACATCTTCTTCCTTAGTACTCTGTTCTGGAAGAGTCTCTTTCCATTGGCTTTACAGGCCAGCAGATTAGATTTACCTTGTTAATTGAATATGCAGTCAATATGAACAGCTCCATAGAGCCTCTAAGCCAAAGTGTAAAATATTTATTGGACAAACGAATGAAGACTGATCAAATTGGCACAGTGGTCAGAAACAAAAGAAAATGAAGTATACCTCTCTTTTCCACTTTTTAATATTTTTGTAGGTATTCTTCGTAGGTAAAATAATGTATATGCTTCTTCTGCCCCCTCTAAGTTTTGAGAATTTTAGTTTGTTACAATAAAATACAGAAAGTTTATCTAAAAGTGGTTGATGAATATTTAAAGGCTAGAAAAATACTGCATCAGGAATGTGCTTGTGTATGAGGCAAAGAAGCAGGACATTTATTTTGCGGGTAGATGAATACCCAGACATTTAATGTAGGCATAGAAACACTGAATAATACAAAGAATCTGCCGTAGGTGCATTGGCTGTTCTGTTAACAACAGTAAAGGACATAAAGCAACACTTAATGAAGACTACTTAATATTGTATACAATGAATTTGGACTCATTGTCAGCATTAACACTGAGGTTAGAAAGGATTTAAAGGATTATTTCACTTTAAGTGAAATAACACAGGCTTGTGGTTACACTAGATAAGATGAAAACTATATTATAGGATGGCAGAATGCTGTAGTGCAGAACAGAGATATTGATGTGGAAATCTTTCCCTAACTATCTCTTTTGACAGCCTCTCATGATGGAAGTCAAATCTGTAAATTTGACCAGGAGACAGACCTGTAACTGGGAGTGTTTGTTTTATGGAGGATTTATGCAAGGATTTCTGTTTGTTTCTGCCATAACTCAAACAAAGAGTGAGTTGGGTCTGTTTTCCCTGGAGAAGAGAAGGTTGAGAGGGGATCTTATCAACATGCACAAATACCTGAGGGGAGAATGTAGGGAGGAAGGGGCCAAACTATTCCAAGTAATAGGAACTCTTGCCAGTAAAAGGACAGGGGCAATGGGTTTAAATTGAAACACAGATGATGTCTAGAGATCCCTTCCAACCCCAACCATTCTGTGATTCTGTAGTGTGGACTTGGTTGTAAGAGCCCAACAAGCAGATTTTTTTCTTAATTTTAGGAACACAGAAGGAGGTGAGATAGGATTTATCATAGAAATTCCTGTTGAAGCTGTAGCTAGAGTAGCTGCACAATTTCTCTTAGGGAATGCAAAATAAAGAAGATTATTGCATAATGTGCCCTCTGAAGAGGCTATGTAAAGTGGCTAGTGTAATTGGAAATATCAGGTGTGATTTTATTTGAAATAAGAATGAATTCTGACAGAAAAGCTTTCTCCTGTTTGGCAGCCAATAAAAATCTCTTGATTCTTAACTTCTTGAGCGTTAATGAAGAAAGATAAATCTTGCTTAGCATTATGTTGAGCTACGTTATGCCAATTACAGTTACTTGCAGCATCACTAAGAACGCAGAAGCCAAGCTGATGCAGTATACTTGGAATCCAAATTTGGGAAGAAACAGATGGTTGCTTATGCTTATTGCTGTGGCAAGCTAGCTAGCAAAAAGTACATTACAAATAACTTTTTTTTTTTTCCTTTAGGGCAACTCAAATTAAATGAAATAGTGACAAGTTAGTACAGACTTCCTAGACTATGTGCAGACCTCTGTCAGCCTATAGGAGGCATATGTGCTGATTCTTACCCTGCAAGTATTTGCTTTTAAAAATGATACAGAATGACACTTCCAGATTGACCAAGACCTGATATTATAGCACTTGCCCACCAAGAAGCTTCTTATTTTTTAAACTCTTCCTTTCCTGAAGCCTTCAGCATAGCTATTGGTTTCAGTTAGTGTTTTGATTCCAACTTTGTAGCTGTCAGTAGTGGTGTTGTGGGAATCACTGAATCTGCTTTTTTCCAGACTTGACCYTGTTATCTATTAATACGAAGAAAGTCTGTTAGCTGACAGTGGAATCAAATGGGAATTGATATGCTGTTATTTACAGCTTCATTAAAAATAATTCTTGTAAATAAAACATTAGAAACCTCTAAATTTCAGTCAGATCTCAAAAGTGTGTTTTAATGGTTAGTAGAATCCTTTTTCTAGATGATTCTAGTGATGAATACCTTTTACTGAGAGGAGAAATAAACTGGTTCTGAATGGAGGGAGTCTACCCTGTAGTTCTGAAGCAAATCTTACTAACAAGAAGGAATTGTGTACCTACAGCAAAAACGCTTCAGTAAACCAGATAAATTAATTCTAATGACTGTATTGTCTACCCATTACAAACAAATTAATAACAATATTGCTTCTGTAGCTTACCTGGGTAGGTGATTAATGTTCAGTATTACATATGCTAGTGTCTTTTGGCAATATGAAAGCCCAAATGTTTAACAAGAAYGCGATTTCAAATTAAAGCCATAAATCAGAGTTATTGAAGGCCGTCGTGGAGCGTGCCGCGCTCCTCAGCCGGCACCGGGCACTGGGCGGCGTTTTGTCCCCCGCGCTCCTGGCACAGGAGCCTCTTTATCAGCCACTGTCTTTCCAGTCACGCTTGTGTTCAYGTCTCTGCTACATGCTCTGCTGATTACCTTGGAAAAGGGCAGTGCTGTAACTGTGCAACTGACCTTTCAGTTTATTTTCTCTTGTGTAATATGAAACACGAGCTAACATAGTCGTAGTCGGCTGATTTCTAGAGAAGAAATCTGTCTCTGTATTTCCACAGCTTTCTGCTCGCATATGATGGAGTTGCTCTCATCATTTGAAAAGAACSACCCCAAATTTCTTTTGGTGTCATCCCAACAGAAAAGCAAGTTGATACTTTAAAATAGGAGGGAGGTTAGCGTAAATTTTCTGCACAGGTAAGGCTATTAAGCAGAGAAGCCAGACAGTTTTGAGTTTTTTTCAATTAATGGACACTGTCTGGCTTCTCTGCTTAATAGCCTTGTCTCATAAGTGTCTTAATATTTGTCTCATAAGTGTTAAGATGTGTAAAATGGAATAAACCAAGTGTGCTACCAGTAAATTTGCTGCTTGAATACCAAGGGAAGCATATGAAATTGAGCCTTCAGCATTATTTAGTAATTGYTATCTTAGCTTCTGTCTTGAGGAGAAAGTCTAAATATTTTAGTAGCTTTGGCAGATGTAGAGTGTGCGTAGTTGTATTACAACTCTTTATGAATAACTATTTTTTTAAGGTATTTGTGGGTGGTTCGTATGTGGAATTTTTTGGTTGTTTGTTTGAAAACTGTATAGGTACATATTTAACTCTATAAGGTTAACAAAGGTAAAGTAACTTTCTAACAGTAGGTGCTGTTCCTTAAGCATGTGGGTGATTCCTGTTGTGCTTCTGCTCTTTCTTGCGCTCTAATGTCTTTGCCTAGTTCTGCTGGCCTCTAATGGAGGGGAATTACCTCTTGCACTTTGTAAACATTAGTAATTTGTTACACTTAACCTGTGAAGTGCGTCCGTGTGTTCCTAATAAACTGAAGGAGGAGATAGATGAGCAAACGTGGATATGGGTAAGGTGGCCTCTAAACACTGTCATTGGGAAGGGCATTCTCAGGTGCAGGATTGCTTTAGGAAAGCAAGGAGACACCTATTACTAAGTGATTGCATTTGAGTGTGCATTTAGTACATCCTGTAATCACTCCCTCCTTTGCTTCTGAATGAAGCAGTATGTGTGTTTGTTATGAGGCTGATGGCAAGACATTACAGATGTCAGATGCTAGTGAARTCCCTAAATGATCTTAATGTTTAAAGCGGGAAGGAGACTTGATTCCAGTACTTGTGCTGTACAAGAAATCGGTGTGCCGGAACTCAAGTCTGTTGTCTTGCTGAAATAAATTTATATTTATTAGCCTTCATTGCTTGTTAGTTTTATATCTGTATTGGAAGTACCAGCTGCTGATAGGATGTCAGGCTCTGTAGCCACTCTGTAATATTTTCTGGCACTTTCATTTATTTTGTCATTCTTACAGATATGGCAGTGTATATTGTTACCATGGCTTGCATGGCAGTTAAATTATTTTGAGAGAAGGGAGAGAGGAGAGAATGGAGAGAGAGAAAAAAAAAAAAAAAAGAAAAAGGCATTGTCAGTCCCTTTGTCCTTTATGAATAACTTAAAAATTAACAAATATATGTTTGTGGACAGTTAAAGTGTAACGGAGCCTCTCAAGAGTGATTCGGGAGTTCATGTCCTTTGACTGACCATGGAAGGAGCCTGGGGGTTTTAAGGAACTGCTGAATTACGATGTTGTGATTCCTGTTGCATTTCCCTCACCATCTCTCCCCGCTCCCTCTTCCTACTGCTATCTCCAATGTGGATTTTGATATTACAGTTTTATTTTAGTTGGAGAGATGTAGTAAATATGCACAATTTATAAATGCAATTACTTGTTGTCTTGGTAAAATCTTTTTGGATGTAGCTAACAAGAGCCATTATGATCAAGGGATTCAGCAACAGCAGACAGTGCTGATGTACCCTCTCTCCCCTCCCCCTTTCCTTTGAGGGGATATTAAGAAAATCTCCTGTTGAGACCAAAAAGACACAGAGCAGAGCTGTCTTGTCTGTTGAAAATGAAAAAATGCATGTTGGCATTCATTATCTGCAGACTAAAGAACACTTGGAAAAGTTACTTTGAAATTTTTACCTTTTTTACTCTTTTTCTATGGTTCTTTGCTGTGGGGTCTTTTTAGCAATAAATTATAAAAGAAAACTCCTCAAGCTGAAGCAGGTCTTGAAATTCTAGCACTTCTTTAACTGTATGAATTAACACATTAGACCCCTGTGCACGCAAGTTTAGGATAGCAGTTAATTTTTTCATGCTCATATAAGCTTAGTAACATTACACAATCTTTAGGATCTTCAGCTTTGAGCTGAAAAATGGGTGCTGAGTTGCCTCTGATCTCATAATTCAGCTGTTATGAGACTTTTCATGGAAAAAGAAAAACATATAAATAAACAACATTAGTTGATTGAGATGAAGGATAAAGAGTAACCTGCAAAAACACAAGATCTGCTGAAATACCCTTGCATATTTCATGGACTTGATATCTAGTAAATATCTAGGCTTTATGTAAGAGATTTTTCTTCAAGGATATAAAATTATGAATTTAAAAATTAGTGTTGAATTTCACTATTGAATTCTTCTGCCTATTATAATTAAAATATGTTTTCTTCTGCACTTTTAATGTAAATCCATCCTCATATATTTGTAAATTAAAGCTGTTTAAATGTGACATTGTACCATTGCCTACACAAAATTATAAAGCTTATTCAAATTGTAGGGTTTATAAAACATACAAATGCTGAACTTAATATGGAGATGCAGGAGAGGTAGGTTCCTCGTGCAGGTGGTCTGTGTGGACTCGCTGTAATGGTAAAGCTACTACCGGTCCTGTGACAATCTGGTGAATGGGGGGGCGGGGAAAGAGGGGTAACGTACTTCTGTAGTGAATAATTTTAATAAGATTTTAGGAAAACTCAGATCACAGACTTTCTAGTCTCATGATTTCATTTCTAGCCTCGTGATAGGATGCATCTACTTCTAGACCTGTGGAAAAGTGAAATGAAATGATGTCTTCTTTCTTTGTCCATCAGCCATTTTTGTACTTCCAAAACATATTCTCTCAACATCCTTCTAATGCTTTAAAGGTTATAGGCTGTTCAAATGCTGGTTAATATGCTTTAAAATGTATTAAAAAGATTAACTGAATAGGACAAGATGCTGCTGTGGAGGAAAGTTTAAATCAATCCTCTAAAACAGTAAGGTTGATGTACATATGTTAAAATGCAGTAAATAGTTCTGAAATTCATAGTGACCACATGAGATTTTTGTATGTTTTTGTTCCTCAAGTATGGTTACTTTGTATAATGCTCGAGGTAGAAAAATGAAGTGTGGGAAAGGTAGAGGGATGGGAAAGAGAACTGAATGTGATTAAATACAAGTATTTTGTTTTGGTCTGCTTTCACTGGTGATGAAAATAGTTGAAGAAACAGCAGGGGACAGAAATTTTTTCTTCCCAAACCTTATAGTTTATCACTTTCTGATGTATTTGATTTATTGAACTGCTGAAACCGCTTCAGGAAGAACCTAATCTTGTCTCCTTTTATCTTCCTTCAATCCTTTTCCCCTTAAAAACAATAAAAGTAGAAAGATAAGTTTACCTCTGTAAGTAGCTGAACGAGGACAGTTTGGGAGAATTGTGACCTTGAGAGTAGAGGACAAAATGAGCAGCAAGGGCTCATTAATTGATGCAGTCTTGACTTTGGTGCTTGTGCAAGTGTGTAACTATGCCTTCAAAACCCAAACAACAGTAGTATAAATTGCATTTTGTGAATGGCCCCATGCTCTCTGTTTAAATTGCTCAGATATGTTATTTTTTTTCCCCTTCTTTCCAGTGGTGTAAGGGTCACAGCGGAAATAAAAATGGGCATTGGATGATTGTTTCATGTTTGTGCTTTTGCAAATTCCCATGTGTTCCCCCTTTGGCGAGCTGGAAAAGAAGAATAATTCTACTATGGCTTTCCTGAAAAGCCTAAGAAGTGTAAATCCGGGCTTCATCAGATACCTTATAACTATGTTTCAGGAGAAGGYAATTACCACCTGTATGACTTTATAAATGATGAGTAAAGATACTCTTGGATCTCCACACTAATCCACATGAAGTAGGCATGTGATGGAGTAGACCTGGGTGGCATGGTTCCTAATGGATGTGTCTCATTGTATTTGGAAGGAAGAAGGAGTTTGTAGGAAGGCTCCCCAAAACACTGTAGCTTGTCTGTAGAAACAGGCTAGCTTCCCTAAGGGTTGTCACAGAACAGACTCAAGTTGTATTTTTGGGATGTAGCTTTCTAAGCCTATTTTACTGTAGCTAAACATTTTGAATAGATCCATTGGGGAAGAGCTGCTTAGGAGTGTAAGGTGATGGCCTAATTGTTGATAACATAGCTTCAGCTTCCGACCGAGTTCCTCCTCTTTTATAGTTATCAAGTTTTTTTGAAGAAGCTGCTGTTTATTATGTAGGTAATAACATGATATCCATCACTGATAAGAGGTGAGTGACAACATTACAGGATTTTGGGCACTATTTTCCAAAGAATGTTCAGGCTGTGGTATCTGGAGGGGAACTGCAACACCTGAGCCTTTCTTGTTGTGTGCATCATAAGTGCCTGTAAAATCTTGCTCATGACCTCAGATTTCTGCAGAATAGGTAATCTGTTGGAATTAAAATTGGCATTTTCTCAGAACATTATTGTGCCAAACTTTAGAATGTGGTTTTAACTGGATGCTAGTATTCCAGAAAAAAAAAATGGAGAAATCTAGCCAGATTTTAAAATGTATCTCAGTCATCTCAGTGATGATGAGCAGTGTTGTATAGATACACCTGTGTGGTGGCAGCGGACTGGATCGGGTCACCTAGATGCTCTTACACTCCCCTTGCCTGCTTCACTGCAACACAGGTGCAGCTTTTTCCTGTGTCACCTGAACAGAATTTCTTAAGGTTAGCTGCTTAAATGGAGATGATGGGCGAAAATAAACCATTTCCCCCCTTTCTACTTGGGTATTTTAGTTTCACCAACTCTTATATTTGAAGAAATGAAAATAAACGCAACAGATTTAGAGAACTCTGTTTTCTTTGGACTCTATTTTAACACATAAATGTTTGTGTTCACTGAAAGATGAGAGGATTTGATTATAGAGAATGTGTGTTACTGAATGTGAATGCATTTTGTTTCAGATTCTTTTCCCTTTTGATTCCTGTGGAAGTGGGCTTTCCATATGGACAAACAGATACCATCCCCAAAGCCTCTCCTCTTTCCTTTCATGTTGAGGAAATTAGCATTAACACTGGACCAAGATTGTGTGGATAGGTTATAATGCAGAAGATAATGTGGTTGAAAGAATCTGGAAGATGAATAGCTACAAAAATCAGCCCTGGAAGCGAAGAGAATAACATGATTGGTTTGGGTGTTTAAAATAAACTAGCTGTTCTGTAAGCTGCAGTAATCATGCTTTTGGTGGGGGAGGAAAAAAGAAAAGGTATGAGAATGGGCATAAAAACTTCCTGATATTTCACAGCCACCTTGGAGTGCAACACTGTATTGTGTGAGCAAGGGCATCTTGTGTGAGCAAGGGCATCTTGTGTGTGACTGTCGTCTCACTTTTTTTGGCTCTCTGGGTAGATGTAATTGGTGGTGATGACACTTGCAGCATGAGGAGGGTTTTGTGTGATCGCTACCAAATACATAGAAAGTAATTTCTTTGGAGTAAGAACGGCATAGGTTTGCATTCTTCCTTAGCTTTATGTGCACTGACAGATTCTAGGCCACCTTTGGCTTTGATATATATATTTCTCCTATTAAAGAGTTGTTTTAGGTCTTCAGATACTCAGAATAAAAAAAGACTAAGGGTTTTTCTTTTTTTTTTTCTCTTCTGAAAATGTGAGGAAATGTTCTTCAGCAAAAACCTGAAAACCTGAAACCTGAAAAAACCTTGCACCTGGAATACTGTTCTGGGCTCCCCAGTATAAGAGGGATGTGGAGCTTCTCGAGAGGGTCCAGCAAAGAGCAACTAAGATGATTAAGGGAATGGAACATTTCCCGTATGAGGAGAGACTGAGTGAGCTGGGCCTGTTTTCTCTGGAGAAGAGACGGCTCAGAGGGGATGTGATTAATATGTATAAGTTCAGGAAGGGAGAATGCAGGGAGGAAGGGGACAAGCTCTTCTCATTGGTGGCCAGCGATAGCAAAAGGGGAAATGGCCACAAGCTGGAGCACAGGAAATTCCATCTCCAGGTGAGGAGGAACTTCTTTACCGTGAGGATGACAGAGCCCTGGAACAGGCTGCCCAGGGAGGCTGTGGAGTCTCCTTCTCTGGAGGTCTTCAAAACCTGCCTGGATGCTGCCCTGTGCCACATGCTGTAGGTGTGCCTGCTTGAGCAGGAAGGTTGGACTACATGATCTGTAGAGGTCCCTTCCAACCTTGAATATTCTGTGATTCTGTGAAAAACATTAACTTTTAGAATGGCTACTGAGTTAACCTTCTTCCGTCACCGTGAAGTTGCCTTTCTATTGGAGAGCCTTGCTTTGTGGATAACCCTTATAGTAATTCATATGGAATAGCTTAATCCTACTTCTACGGAAAGTCAACAATCCCCAAATTTCTATTGTAAAGTTGCACACATGACTTTATATAAAACTGAAATCAATACTAGGTTACAAATTATGAATGTAATAAAAAGACCGCTGTGACTGTGCTCCAAATGTTTATCATTACCACCACTGCTCCACTGTGAAAGATGAGAGGAGGAAGAAAAGATACTGCTGCAAAAGTGCTTTTCTGTTACTGAATGTATTTCTTCCAGGTGGGTATATGTGCGCTTGTTGAAGTACCAAGACTAGGAAGTCTTTGTTTCATGAAAGCCTGAAGAAAACACATAATTCTGATGTTTTAGCTTGGTTTGTTATTGGAGATGAGGGGAAGGGATATAGGATATGAATTGAAAGGGCACTTGGCATGTTTCTGTGTAAGCCTTTCCAAACACATGACCGTATGCGTTCATGTGAACGTGTGTCCCCTACGTATTTGCTACGAGTGTTCGGTATCACATCTGGCCTGAAGTAATGGTCTTGATCTGTACACCTTACAGTTACTCATCCTGTGAAATAGTTGTTACTGTAGCTAGTTTTTTTGTTTGTTTGTTTCTTTTCTGTTTGTTTGTCTTTTGCCACGAAAGTAGAGTTGTTACTTTTTATGGTATACCTACGTATGGTTTTAACTTTTTAAAACCCTTTCAAAATCAACTTTAATACAGGAAAGTAGATAAATCTTGAAAAGATTATTATTATTATTTTTAGTGATTTATCAAGCTGGGAAGATTTGAAAAGTGTGCAGACAGAAATCAGCCTCTTTTTTGTGGCTTGTTTGTGCTGGACACTTGTAAAATTCTGGGCACACAAAGAGAATTAACAAGTTCTATCTCATCTTTGAAATGTTTCCTGATGCTTCCTGTGTGTCAAATTTGGCCACAASTTGTATTTCTCTGCAGTATGACATGACATTCAGAATTTGAGCGATCAGTAAATGCTACAGACACTGTAATGTCTACCTCATGTTTTTTAATGCTTGTATGCTGTTAGTAAGCAATGCTAATCTTTGAAATAGCTTTAAAAAGTTCTAATTTGCTGTGTAAATTTTCTGTGTCTAAATTAGTCTTCAGGACCCACACGGTGCCACCCTGTGCCACCTGCCCTAGGTGTCCCTGCTGGAGCAGGGGGTTGACCTAGATGATCTCTAGACGTCCCTTGCAACCTCAACCATTCTGTGATTTTGGGGCTTTAATATAGAAGATAAAATATGTAACAATCATTTGTAACCCAGAAATGAAGGTAATGCTTCTGTGAATGCAAAGCCTTAGAATTTTTCTAGGGCTGGATCACAAGCATGCATTTAGCTTCTTTTTTTTTTTTTTTTTTTTTTCCCCTGTAAAATAGTAACAAGATACAGAACAACATTTCTGCTTTGTTTTACAAGACCTTCTGTGACAAATGACATCTTTCTGTGGCCAGATGTATTTCATCTCCTGAGATGAGATTTGAGAATAGTTCAGAGCAGAAGTAATTGATCCATTTCAGAAGCTTGTGTTTTTCTCCTGTGAGCTTTGAATAAACTGTAGTGCTGTTTGATCATTTCATGAGATGAATTTTTTAAAGATTAACACTGAATATGTTTCAGAATATAACTTAAATGATTATGGGGAACATTAGCTCTTAAATCTTAGATTTTTGCAGGCGTGATGCAGCTGCAATACCTGAGCTATCTTGCTATGCATCACAAATGGTGTTCTTGAGAAAAATGGGCCAACTATTGTGACCAAATGTATGTAGTACTGCATTAATTGTTCGAAACTTAAAAGTGATTCTCTGCCTCAATTATTATTGCAATGTTTTAAATCTTTATCAACAGTTTGCTTAATATGCTGGAGAGACCAGTTCTTTCCTCCAGCCTTTTATCCTTCAAAAGAATTTCTGTTTCTCTTGAACACATAGACTTGATCACTGGAATTGCAAGTTGAGCAAGAAGAGATTTTTAGAGTAATAAGCACTATCATTTATCTTATTAAATATAGTGGTCTCTTTATATGCATTTTTTTAAACTTTGGATTCACTGAAAGACAAAATTTGGAACAGTGGATGTACATGTAGCATTCCTATAACAAGAGACCAAACTTGTGCTTCACTTGCGGAGTGGTTTCTGAAAGACCTTATATATGTTATTGTCTTTTGAAAGTCTGTTTTCACCCCTCCCATTCAGTTAGCCACTCATCTTTAGTTAGTTTGCTGGCCTGAGAGGTTGGTTGGTCAGTGAGGAAGAGTGGCAGGTGACCAGCCTGCATGGGGCACCAAGCTATCAGAAGGGCATCCAAGCCTTTCTGCTGTTCAGGCATCGCAGTTAAGTTCTCAGTGACCTGCTGTCCTTCTGTTACTACAAGTATCATTTTCTTCTCCAGCTTTCAAATATTTATATGACAGACCTTTAGCATGTATATTATAATATGTATATTTATATATAAATAAGTGTGTGTGTATATCTATACACTTGCTTATTTTAAGCTTGTTAAATTGTCATTACTTGAGCTGGATAGTTTTTGATGTTGCAAGAGATACCTCTACATGTAGCATTTTGAAAAAGGGTTTTGGGAAAGCTGCAGTACAACTGTTTAAAGGTAGTATATGAACCATACAGCAATTTTGAAGCAACTTATGACTGAGATATTGCAGGGTGCAAATAGCGTTTTGTTCTTACAGTGCAATTGMTGTATTTTAAAGCAAGCATAAAAAAGGCAAAACACTTGTTCAAGGAGAACCCTTCAATAATAGGGTAATTTTTCTTTTACTAACTGTCAGTAAACTTTTAGGCCATTTTAGTGACTTGTTCTGTGTTTATGTATTTAAAATTCATTTTATTTATTTAGATGAATAGGTTTGTCATTGCCCTTGTTTAAAATTTCAGTCAATCAATTGAGTGTGCATGGATGTATATAAGAAATATACTTAATATTTGAAAATCCAAATTTGAAAATCAGTACTATCACTGAAACTGATTTTAACGGTGGAAGATGTTTATAGTACTTTTTTTGAGGTTTGGACCTACTAGCAACTTATAAAAGAATGTTGCAGGTGGGTGGGCAAAAGGTTTTCTCTGTTTGGTGTTGTACGTCCCAAGGGCCTTTTTTGACATTCATTGTTTTTAAAATCAAGTATCAGTTTTCATAAGGAAAGTTGTTGGGAGATTAACTTTAGAAGGAGTCATAATACTGCAAAATTTAATTATAAGTAATCCTACTTCAGTACAGCTGACCATTAAATTTTAACCTTATAATGTGAATGTCATTTCTGAAAYAGAAACTTAACGGTTTGAACGGTGACTTTTTTTTTTTAATCCAAACTGTTTGCTAATTTACCGTTCTTTTTCTTTCCTTTGTACTTTTCATGTCTAATTTAAAGAAACAAAATAAGCTCCAAACTTCCATCTAGGATGAATAAACCTTTCAATGGAATTGTGAAGTTCTAGCCATGCTTTGTCACAAAGCAGCTCACGCTCTAGGGAGCATAGCTGGTCCTCTTAATTTATCCTGTGTACCTTATGCACTTGAGAATTGATGGGATTCCTTGGGGAAATTGGGACAAATCTGTCAACCAACTCCAGCTGCCTTTAGGGCACTTCTAGCCTTACAAGGAGAAATTAGATACCAAATAACTACCAAATAAGTATTTCCAGGAAGTGGTAATATTTTCAAATATGTCTGGAGTCAGGGGACTGTGTATATTCTTGCTGATGTGTTTTTATGGATAGTGGTTAAGGAAATGCCTTCTGCAAGTGTTAAATTACTTTTTCATTCTTGCCGTGATGTATTGGAAACTCTTCTGTGTCCTGAGATTATATATTAAAATCAGCAGTGGTAGATCTATTGGACCTTTACAATTTTCCATATGAGACCTAAATCCAATTTTAAAAGTCTGAGGCACCTGCTAGTGAGAGAGTGTGAATTTGCTTTTTTTATGTACTAATACTATGATTTCTTGGCTATSAATCCAAGCACTGGATTAGCATGAGATTTGAAGTACATATTGTTCCCCTGCAGTAGGTGAAATAGAGGTATGAAGATTTTAACTTTGTAATCATGAAGAAATTATATGGTTTATGTGCTTGATATTTTTCTTTCATTGCTGTAAAGAATAGCAAATTAGATATTGTAGTCCAAGGATACAATGTTACAGATGTGTTTTTATTATGTTTCTATGTTTGTCAATTTTAAATACAAGACATGCACTTAATCAGTTTGCTTTTCCTTCCTCCCCTTCAAAATATTCTCAAATACCCCCTCTCAAGAAACACTGTTTATTTTCTTTTAAAGGTATTCTCTGTTTTATAAACGCTTGAAGAACATTGAGGAAAATGAAGGAGGCCTTGACAAATTTTCAAAAAGTTACAAAACCTTTGGAGTTAACCAGTTCGTGGATGGTGGAGTGTACTGCAAGGAATGGGCACCAGGAGCTGAAGCAGTATTTCTCACCGGTGACTTCAGTAAGTGTTTTCAAGARCATTTTTTTTCTTCTACAATATATCTTAGATCAATATCCTCTTCACTTAAATTCAATTTTATAACTGGCAAAATTCTGACAGTAGAAGAGTGTGTCGTAGGGATAGCTGTGATGGCAACTAGTAATTTAAACTGATTGCTTTTTACTCAACACTGCACTAGACTAAGGACACGTCTTTCTATTGCAAGATACACTCATACTACTGACGATACTACGGACACTAAGAGGTGACCTTTTCAGAAAGGTCTATTCTGATTGCACTACTACTTTAGACTTAATGTGACTAAATTATCTGAGGTTCTTCCTACAGTTTTTCTACAGTCAGTCTTCTATAAAACCCTATGAAGAAGAAAACAATAAGTATTTGACTCATCTTCCATGGTGTCTGACCTAACAGTAGTGTTGTCAAACACCAAAACCCTTGGGATTCCTGCAGACCAAGAGAGGGTAAATGAATAAAGTCCTGCTGAAAAGTGATAGCCAAAAGTCATAGATGAGCATACCCAAGAAAGTAGGTGGTGATCTGTGTGAAGGGAGGCAGGAGGAATGATGTTAGCAGAAGAGAAGGAGGTAAGATAGCAGAGAGGAACTGTGCTACCTTCTCTGAGCACAAGGAGGACATTGCCTTGCTTATTCAGAACTTGAGGTGAAAATGTGAATTTCTTGGTCATTCACAATGTTTTCGATGCCCAGAAGTTGTCTTTGGAAACTCTTAAAAGCAAATCCGATAGACTTGTATATTCTATATATGTCTATTGACATATGAATATATGTATATTCTATATATTCTATAGAATGTCTATTGACATTCTATAATGTCAATTCCACTTTCTTTACTCTCTAATTTCTGTGCTTTATCCCCACTTCAGGGATTCTGTGAGTTTTGTCATTGTCTTACTAGACTTGGATTCTATTTGTGAAATAGTAGGGGACTTTGTTCATTTATCTGTGTATAAGAAATGTGCTGTGTTATTTTTCCAACTTTTGTTTTGTTGAAATACTAAGCTGGTAAATGCTTGGGGAAAAAAATATATAAAGCTAGATAGTTTCCAGACCTGAGGCAGTCGGCAACTATTTCCTGAAAGGTAATATTGCTGAGTTTTCCTTCTTCYTTATTTCTGTATGAGCAAACTATTRAAAGGGCAAATTCAGCATTTGCAGAAAAAACATTTATGAACTTGAAACTTCTAAGTGCTTACCTAAGTGATAAAACTTTTTACATATGCCGTTCACTATAGTGAATCTGGTGGTTCTTTTTAAAGTACTATGTTTTTGTAAAAATGTATGTAATGAAGAAATAAATGGATTACCCTGACAGTTTAATTCATAACTGTTCTTAAGATTCTTTTCTTTCAGAGGGGCTTTCCAGCACTCTTTAGTACTGTTTTTCTATACTCCCAAGGTGGATATGCTTAGTAACAAATATGCAAAAGAAATCTTTAAGTATTCACATTAGATTTTTTGGCTTCCAAATATTAAAATCATAAACCAGTAGCATCTACCTTAACTGGTGATATTTTTTCTTTGAGAATTTGAAGGGGGAGGGATTGGGCTCATTCTTCTCTCTGATAATCTAAATATTTAAGTAATTTGGCAATTCCCTCCACCCTCTCTCCTCACCCCCCAAAACCTCTTGAAAAATCTCTTTGGAAATTTATTTTTAAATGCAGCAGACAAAACTGAAAAGTAGTACAGCACTGTTTTTGTGCAATACAATTACCCTAGTGGGTGCCCTAGTGGCAGCTTTCATTGCAGTGCTACTTGTCTTTCTGTTGGAATAGGTGGTGCTGAAGTAGGTTGGAATTGTGCTTGAATTTCGGTATGGGAATCGGATCTATCRTCTGATTCCAGCAGTGACCAATAGATCATCATTACCTACTGAGAGTTAGATTACTGTAGTAATGTTATTTTTCAGAACTGATTTTAAGACAACGAGATGGAGGATATTTTTAGTAGCTAAATTTTCTGTGTTTGAACACAGAAAATGCTATTTCATCCCTCTTTCACACCTCCCTCTTTCATTTCTTGCCTCCTCCCCACCCTATGAATTATATTTTAAGATTGTTTTATGTGATGAGTATAATAGTCTGTGGATTAAAATACTCAGCAAGGTCCAAGAATAGAATACATTTGTTTTAAATATGTATTTTAATAAATGTCCTTTAAAAAAAAAGCCTAAACTTCACAAAGAGGATATAATTTGCAAATTGACATTTTAGAGTGTGTGGGGGGAAAGTACACAGGTAATAGAATGCAATAGTTAAAAGCTGGACTTATTTTTTCAAAAACTATATCTCATTTTAAAATATTTCATATAGCACATTATATGAATCAGAAATTTCATACAAATATCTTAGAATAGTTCTATCTAGACACTAATGAAATGTGGCAGTGAGAAGTCAAAAGACTATAAAGAATTTCTCTTTAATGTGAAAAAATACATTTGTCCTATATATCAAACTCATCATCAGTCACAGTAAAGTATTCATTCCCAAAGGGGAGGATAATGGACTCGGAAAGCCTAGAGG
Source organism: Nothoprocta perdicaria (assembly GCF_003342845.1). Classification (NCBI taxonomy): domain Eukaryota; kingdom Metazoa; phylum Chordata; class Aves; order Tinamiformes; family Tinamidae; genus Nothoprocta; species Nothoprocta perdicaria. The sequence continues at coordinate 211,385 of NW_020455637.1, read as the reverse complement.
AATAGAAGATTGTCATTCAATTCAGATGAGCTTTAATAACATTCTGATGAGAAACAGGGTTCCAAAACCTTAAGATTTGGAATTAAATTGCTGTGGATATGTTTAATTAAAGCTGAATCCTTTTAACCTTTCTTTAAGTTTTCAAGCAGATTAAACTTCCTAAATAATTTTATGGCTATTTTGTGTTTAAGCTAAGTATTGAAACTGGATTTATTTATTTTTTTGAAAAAAATCRGCTTTATGACAAGCATACCTGAACCACTGCATGTTACACACAAGAAAAAACATGAAACTTAAAGGACAGCAACTTTTCAGTTTTTAAATTGAAATATAATAGCATAATCTCAGAAATATTACCTTATATTTTTATTTTTAACTTTTTTTTTGTGCAAAGTTGGCTAGAAGCTTTATTTATAGCGGTTAACTTAATCCAGTATTATCTGTGAGGCAAAAGTTACTTTACCAGGCAAGACTCTCCTCTTTTAGATTTTCATTTTGCTTGCGAGATGCAAAATCTTAGTGTTATTTAATTTGATAAGATAATGACATTTGAGAATTAAAAACTAATAAAAATGATAATGACAGGCCTAGATGATAATTTCTTTCAGAATTTATAATTAAGAGTAGTTCATAGTAATTGATGAACTGTGCTTCAGATAAACATTCATAATTTGTTTACGCAATTATATGCATGTAAGTCCTAAGTCTTAACTCTTTTTTTTTTTTTTGGTAATTATTTTCCTTTTTTTTAGATTTATCATAGAGGGCAAAATAAAAATATTATCGAGATACTTAGTGCTGTTTATGTTAGGCCATTGTTTTGAGACATTTGTAAGGGATCACATGACTTTTATCGACAGGATAATTCTAAGCATTACTGTGCTCTCTGGAAGAAGCCCAGAATCTAGTGATAGCACACGTGATCTTTATTTCCTTTGGTAAAGTAGAAAAAGTGTCTTCAAGAAAATCCCGATACTTTCAGAATGCTTTTTGTCTCTTCTTTCTAACATATAAGTGGAAAGAAAATGATTTTATATCTTTTGGTGTTCTGGTACTTTGTTTTACTCTCAGTCTAAAAAGATACTTAAAGTATTAAATGAACATCTGAAAACATTAAGATTTGTCAATTAGTACTTTTAGCGGCTCAGTAAATCAAGTGTATGAGGCAATTAGTCAGCTGAATTTCTGATACTAGAGGCAGTATCAACATTATAGCTACCTTAAAAGCGCTCAGTGATAACTCACTGAATATTTTATTCGCTTATTTTATTGCTGAGGAACCAAATGACTGGTGACAATTTATTACTATTTTAGGATCAATTATTTCAAAAAATAAAAAAAAGCCTCTGTTCATTTGAAAGGTAGAATAGGTTATATATGCTAAAACTACAGCTATATGCTGTAGCTMTATTAGTCATGTTTATGGCTTCTGTTTTAGTCCACCGTTTTTCTCTTCGGGGTGAAGAAAGAGGAACTTAAGCCTTGAGACTTGGTCTTGGATAGCTTGGATAGCTGAAATTATGTACTTAATATCTTTTATATATAAAAAGATATATATTTTTTCTATATTGGATTCTTTTGTTTTCAGACTTAAATCTTACCTATGTGCAGTCTAAAGAAAATGATACTGAATTTCTTATTCCTTTAGTCAAAGCTTTGTGAAATACCTAGGTTTCATGAGTAAAGATAAATAGTGCTATGATTCTGTGGCTGCAGAATACAGAAGGCATTGGACTGAAGAGTAAGCTGCTATTAATATCCAGGGAAGCATCAAATAGGAGAAGTAATGGCATTTGTTTTTATGTCAGTATTTGAGCTTTCTCTGTTAAATCACTTCTTAAGCAGATTATGTTAATGACCCTGCTATTGAACTGTTGGAAATCTTACAGTGTAGAAAGAGGAAGAACCAATTGACCACTAAGTATAACCTATGTGGTCCATAGTGAATCTCTCTCTCCGTTTATGCTTTGCGACTGTCTTCTGATTTTATATTCAGTCCCYGTGGATTTTGATGTTCATTTCCTGGTCTGTCCTGAAATTTGATAGCTTTTCCTCAAAGAAGCTGCATAAATGCTTGTTAGGTTCTGTAATCTGAAAACTAAAGCAGTAAAACTGAGGAAAGTCTGAACTTCTGTAGGAGACCTATTTTAGGATATTTGAACTGTATACATCTCTCTGCCTAATTCAAGACATTATTCTGTTACGTCCTATATCAATTTTCTATTGTGGGCGGGGGAAGTATTAAATTTAAGTAAGATGGTTTGGGATTAATGTTTAGTGAAGAACCAGAGACCAAATAGCAGAGGATCAGGCCTGAGAAGAGGGAAGATCAACAGGATCACATGGTGATATTGGTATGCAAAGGCAGAGGCATATGCAGCGTGATCAGAAACGGGTAAGCTGCCTGTGGAACTCGGTCAGACTCCTTGTTTCAGTTATGTRCTGTAATCAAGAGCTGCAAATCAGTTAGGAAAAGTTCTGTGGAAACCAATGAATAAGAGGAGATGCCTATAACACTTACCATACCTTGAGAGAGGAGCAGAGGATGAAAGGTTGCAGTAGTACTTCCTCTAAGGAGAGAATGACTTTTGACATTCATAAACATTTACAGACATTGTCTATATCTTGCCTCCTTTTTTGGATGTTTTGCCTTTCACTTCAATTTCTTCTGTGTTCTCATATTGCCAGAATTTTTCAACTTCTGACATTTTAGCTGTTCATAATTAAGTAAATAAACTCTTAGTAAATTTGCAGTTCTTTCTGGGCATTGAACATACGGTGACAACCATATGTTGGTAACAGAAGTTTAGGTAGTACTTCTGATGTTAGCATATGCATGAAGTAAAGTTTTTTTTTTTTTTTTTTTTTTTTTTAATAAAAAGTGCAGTTGTTCAGATCCAGGCATCATTTCTTCCAAATTTCTTCAGTTCCCGTGTTTATTCTATCTGAGTACCCCTCAGTCCTCATTTAATTTTAACTTTCTCAGTGGCTGTTGGATTACACAAAGATATTCTAAAACAACATGGAATTTATATGGTTTGTGCATAACACTACTTCTCACCTCCAACTCAATTTTTATACTTTTAAGTCCTCTTWGTACTTTAAGAGCCTTCAGGGACTGTGTAGCGGAATGGTGACCCTCTGTGTTTCTCTTTTGGGTATCTGAGAGATTTGAACCATTCATAAATTAAAGTGCCCTGCTATGACTTCTTTTAATTTTAAATCCTATATATATATATATATGTGTGTGTGTGTGTGTGTGTGTTTTAATCAGTCTCTGAAGTAAAATGACTAAAAAAAAATTTTGCAGCTTGGGCTCTACTTGTAATGACCTGTTGCTGTTCCTGCCACAGTAACATGTGTTCTGTGTTGACCAGCCTTAGTAGACCTGCATTTTTTTCCATTATTCTTTATTGAAGATTTAGAGTAAAATGAATGGGCAAAACTCTACTGATCCTACTTACAATACAAGCTATTTTGCTATTAATCAAGGAACAATTTATTAAACATATCTTTCTAATTTGAGTAATTTCTTCCTGTACAATCCAAATAGTCTAATAATGACAGCATTACTGTAACACTGAGTTAATCATGTTTCAGTTTGAGTATGGGAAACATTTTATAATAAAAACAATAATGCATCTTTTTTTAGACTTTGAAATTAATCTTCACTGTAAAATGAATAGTTACTGGAATATTTGCCTTATGTGCTTATATCTTCTTGTCCCATTGTCCAGTCTGAATTTGCACCTTTCAGATTTGTTCCTTAAAGAGGTAATCTCTCTGATTTAAACAGCTATATAAGAAAAACTAGCAACCTCCTTTGAAAGCAGCCTGATCTTTCTCGGCAGCTCGAGGCATCCATTTATTCTTAGTGAATGCTATTTTTCTGGCTTCACACAGATCACAGTGTTGATTAATGATGCTTATCAGGACATACGTATGCAGATGAATATAGGTGACTTCTTTCCTTCTGTCCCAAAGTAGTCTCGCCTAGCAGTGAGACTCTCCTGTGTGCAGACGTGCTCTGTGGCGCTGTTCTTAGCGGCCTTACGTCTCGGCCGTGTGAAACCCCTGGAGGTCGTTTAGTCCAGCTCAGTGCTTGGAGCAGGGGTGCTGCTGAGCAGCTGGCCCCGTGCTGAGGAACACGTGGTGAAAGGCAAGCCCGGCTCACTCACTCTGGGCAAGGTGCTTGTGTTACTGTGCGCTTGAGGTTTATCAAGTGTTAATAGAGTAATTAGTTTCAATTAGACTATACTAAAATAATGGAGAAGAAATGAGAGCTCTAATAAATTAAGCAGAACTGGTCAACAGGGATGCTATATAGGAATAACTGATTGGAAAAAAAATATATCTAGTAATAGCTGATGGGTGTAATATTCTTTGAAAGTGAAACCCWGAAACTTCTTTTGATCATTGTACTAAATAAATTTTTAATTCCTTAGGCATTTCTATTCCTTGCTAAAACTATTCCTTGTTTTTCCCTTCAGTAAGACAATGGTGAAACAAGTAGCTTTAAAACAGAAACTGCAGAATCAGAGGTACTGCCTTGTCCTTATGTGGCATTTTTTTCTCCCCATTTTGTGGTGAATCAATAAATCAGTATTCAAAGGTCTTGTGCATATATGCTCTGTATTCATAACAGGCATCTATATACTTTTCCTCATGTAAAGCAGAACAAACCCCAGTATTTTTACAGTGCCATGTGAAATAATCTGTTAAATGCTGCTCATGAAGTCTTTGGCTAAGCTTTCAGATGATTGATATGAAAATTTTTGAAAGTTGGTACAGCTTTACCCTTTGAAGGTCATGCCTTCATATTAGAAGCAATGACATCTTTTTACCCAGGTCTTTCCTAAGAACAAACCAGTAAAAACGTAGCCTACATAGGCATGGCTATGTAGGTTTGGGGTTCTAGTCTAGTTGCTACTGCCAGTAAAAGTGATGTTCCTGCTCCAGTGGCATGTGTACTTCACAATTATTATTTTACTGAATTGCTTTTAACATGAACTGCCTTTTAGTAATAATACTGTTTGTTTTACACTATCTTAGTCTGTCCGTGCAACTAGGGTTTAGGGTGTGAGCATACAGTTTATCAGTTAGCTGTATGTGCTATATCTACTGTAAATGTGAGGTCACTGAAAGCTATTTTTTTTCTTTGAAATCTAACCTACTTTGTTTACTGTAGCAGAGTATGCAGATGGGTTGGCTTGAAGTAAATGTCATGCAATTCGATTTTTTCAGAGCTGACTGGTTTCTTATTACCTTAGSATTTCACATTTCCTTGAGTTTGTGGGCTAGAGAAGATTCAAGGCAAAAAAAGAAGTGATTAATTTGGATTGCCACTTTCTTCTAGTCCAGAAACAATTGTTGTCTAAATCTGTCCATCAGAATATTTGTGTTAGCACTRAACAGTTAATGTTAATATATACAAATACAAATTATTCTTGGCAGTTGTGATTATGATTCTCTGATTAGACGTGTTGTAGTTCCTCCTGTTGTATACCTAGAAAACCTGATGGATCAAAAAGGTACAAAGTATCTTGAACTGTGGAATATAAGTATGTAAGTTTGGTTCAGCAGCCTTCTTTTTTTTTTTTTTTTTTTTTTTTTTTTAATTAAGAAGAAGGAGTCTTCCTTTAATATTTACTAGCTGTGACTGTCCCATGCTTTCCAGGTGTACTGACATCGTCTGGTACTGCAGCAGTTTCACAGCCATTGCTACCAACTTGGTTTGCAGTTTTCATTTTCCTTTCTTACTTTCTACAGTTAATGCATGTCGGTATTAATAGAATGTTAGCTTTTTATTTAAAAAAAAAAAAGAACAAAAGTATATTCATATATGTTTGTGTGGATATTTTAAACCTGCGAGGCTGGACAGCATGAAGTCTGTAACACTGTCTAAAAGTAGTTTGCTCATTCAGTTTGAGGTTGTTTTCAGTTGCATTTTGTCCAAACTCATCAGGAATTAATGAGATTTTTTTTTTTTCTGTAGTGTTATAACAAATGTTTCCACTATTTTTTGGTTTGTGTTTTGTTTTATTTCTTTTTTAAAATCTATTTCTTCTTCTATTTCAGATTTTTGGTTCTGGTTTAATTTGATGTTGAGAACTACTTTTTAGCCACTCAGTTTTCCAAGGAGAGGAGTGACACATTCTATAATCTCCATCTTTATCAGGTTTTATAATGACTGCTATAAATTTTTTAATTTTTCATTTTTATATCTAATGAGATAAAACTGGATACTGAAATATGTATGATATTTTTTGGAATTCAAATCACTATTTTTCTTTCTTTTTTTGTGCAAAGCAAAAGTAGAAAGAGGAAAGGAGAGATTGTTATGGCTTTGATCTAACCAATTTTATTGAGGATGAGCTGGAAGTATTTTTTTGTTTTGATTTGGATTTGGAGAACAGAATTGGAAAGCAGTCTCTTAATGAATATAATACACAGTTTATTAAACTGGTTTTGAAAGTGCACTACAGCATCATCCATAAGAGTGTTTACTGTCACAGACTTTTCTGGAAGAGAATAAAAATACTCTGATACCTTTTGAATTTTAATCACACATTTTTTTTTCGATAACTAACAACAATTAATGCCCTTTCTTGTATTGCAGATGGCTGGAATCCATTCTCTCATCCGTATAAGAAAGCAGAGTATGGCAAATGGGAGCTGTTTATCCCTCCTGGCGAAGATGGTTATTCTCCTGTGCCCCATGGATCAAAGCTAAAGGTGCTAGAAATACTTTCTCTTCCAAATTATTATGGACATTCTTATTTATTTTTCTGTTTTTTTAAATAATTTTAACTTTATTGTTGTAACTTTGATTACAGGAAGCAAATTTCAATAATTTATCAAGTTATGCAAGTGACTCCAATAAGTGAAATATTAACATCGAACCTTCTCATGATGGTTAAGAATAGATAAATATGTGACTGAAAACTTGATATAGTCTTGTATCTTGTATCATGTTGCAAGCTGAACACAGTATTTACATGCAGATGATACTATGGAAAGAAAAAAGATTTAAGTACATGAAGACGTCTTGTATTTGACACAACTAGCTGAACTGAAGATTCTGTTCAAATCCAGATTTCTTTATACTATGTGCTGCTGTTTGTACTTTAACCACTGTTTTTCAAAGATTATTCAAATTATTTTAAAATTTCTGTCAAACATCTAGGACGTTAAAGGAGATTAAGCAGTAGATGTTAGTAGGTTAAACCAAATGAAGAAACAGAAGGAAATTCATTATAGTTTTAAGCATATTATCAATTGTTTCACAAGTATCCACGAATATTATAAATCCTCTTTCTTCCAAAACTTAAGGGAAATATCTTTGAGCTGTCAGATACCACAATTGTTATGTCTAGTGCAGATATATATAAAGACAACTAAATATTGATAGAATTGATATTTCTAGGTGAATTCTAATCATTGAGATACATTTTTGAGAATTGGGAAACGGTAAATGTACTGAAGTCATTTAAAGATTAGGAAAATAATTTAAAAAAATAGGAATTCTAACTTTTGTAACAAAATGTAACTTTTAATAAATCTGTTATACTTCCATGGCTCCTATTAAAGGAATTAATAAATTTAAAAAAGCCTGAAACATTCTTTTGTGCTGAAAATCAGAGCTTAGGAAAACAAGGAATCTTTTGAAATGTTCATAAAAATCCAATGGAAATGAATACTCAAAATGGATTTGTTTTATTAGTTTTGCTTTTAGACCTGTCTTTAATGGCAAATCTATAAAAGTTGTTCTAAATAAAGATATATGTGGATTTCCTGAGACTCAAAGTTAATGTGATCACCAAACATGTCCATGAAGCTGGACAGTTATTCCCTCTGCCTATGAGATTGATTGCTTTTTAGTACCTGTATTTCTGTTTATTTTTATGTGCAGAAATTTGCACATAAAACTTGATTGAGAAACTTGATTGAGAAACTTGATTCATAAGTAATCATAGCAGATGATTAAAATAATGTATAAAATAGATAATCAAAATGGGCCTCACCTATATGGAATTCCTTCTAGCCTCACCTGTCACTTGGTTAATAGCTTTTAATGATGCTGTTTGTTTTGGTACTTGCACAGTGTCTGTGCAACTTAACATAGCAAACTATCTTCTTTTAATACTTTCATAGTATTAAAAGACTATATCTTTTAATATATTTATAAATTACACTTAAAGTAAAATAATTACAACTAAAATAAGTAAAGTAATTCTAAAATAGTTCATCTATCATGAAACCCCAAATAAGATTAGTATATTTAACACAATAAAAACATACTTTATCGTAATATCTCATGAAGAACTTGAGAATTTGGATGTAAACAGAAATTACTATGAAGATCAAGGATCTATTTGAGTAGGTAGGCACTGTTGTCACAGAATCATAATTTTTAAAGTTTATTTTTGCCAACGTTTAAGTTGAACTAGTCAACTCTAGACACTTTAGTGACTTGATTGATTGGTGAAAAGAGAAAGAAGGCACCTCAAGAAGGTCCTTGTCATTAGCTTCTGTCTTCAATATTTTCATCTTCTGTTATATGAAGGCAAATGCTGAGTTCTGAAATAGTGACAAGGTCATTTCTTTTACATAAGTAATTTCTAAGCCAGAATGGAGAATGCATGGAGTGTAGATGGTGACACTAATTTAGATGAGGTCACAAAATATTTTCATAGGAAAATGAGCGAGGAACAAAGGTCACAAACTTTTATCTTCTTTTGATAGTACTAGACTGTCTACTGCAGCTCTTCAGACAGTCTTCTCATAACTAAGCATAGACATTGAAGAAGGTGAGTAATWAAAAATGCTTATTATAGATATTTAGAGACATTTCTGTGTCAAGGAATGAATGCTTCTAACACAGTTGAGACAGATTCCCTTGTGAATCATGATATTCATTTACAAAATAAAATGACCTGATGGAAGAAGAAGAAAACAAAACAAACAAACAAAGAAAAAAACACATTTTTTTTTCTCCCCTCCTTTGGCTCAGGATTAGTGAAGAGCTTAGTCATTTGGTGAACAAACAGAATTTTGTTACTTCTGATGGAAATGTTGTAAGTGAAGCATAGCTTAAAAAAAAAAAAACATGGCCTTAAAACTGTGAAATGAGGGCATAATCCTCTCTGTTTTTAATAAAGTGAACCACTGTTTACCCTACTTCTTTTTTCTAATGAAGGTGATAGTTTGGTTTGTTTGTTTTATGGTGGCAWGTGCGTCACTAACAGTGGTGGTATTTGAGGGTGAGTGTGTTTATGTTTTTGCAAATGAAAATGATTTTTTCTATATTTTTCTAAGTATTCTTAATCTTTTATTATAGAATATAGCAAGCTTTTACAAAAATTCAGATGGATGGACTCCTTAGTATCATCACATGCTGTCATGCATTTGCAGTTTATTAATGACTCCTCCAATTTCTTTACACTGCTTATTTATAAATAATTCAAATGCTATAAATAAATAGTTTTTTCACTGTAGTGAAATAGTAAATAGTTTTTTCACTGCAGTTCATAAGATCCTAATTTCACACATATGAGTAGGTATTGATTAGTTTAAGAAGCCTTGCTTAAAGGTGCTGGTAAAAATTGAAGTATCTCTTTATCTGTAGTGGGGAACTTGTTAACTTTGTTATAGGAATAGTCTTCAATGAGGACCAAACTAAAAACATGAAGAGCATCTGGAAAAGAGTATCTAGTAAGAAGTTATGTACACATACAAAAAGAAATCCCAGTTCCTGACTGCTAATCAAATTATTAAATATTTGTTACAAACAATTAAGAAATTGTTTTCTGCTTGTTGTAAGAAATTGTCTTCTGCTCCAGGACAGAAGGTAGTTCAAAATACTAACTGCCAGTATTTTAGAAGCACTAACTCTTCTAGAGATCTAAATAGCTGAATCACTAAGTCATTTTATCTGGCAGTATGCCAGCTAGATGCATGACATTAAAATACTGTATACAGCTGAATCTTATCTGTATACTCATTATTTTTAGTTTAATGAAAGTATTTCAGGGTTATGCTTCTCCTGAGATACCAAGTTAAGTGTCTGAATTGCTGACCTGCCTCTGTAATGTACTTATACCAGTAGCATGGCAAAGAATAGGAGGCCATCCATAATATATCAATGAAGATTCAACTTTTTTTTCATTTCTCTTGGAAGTCATATTAATTAACTATTAATAGGAAACTCTCTGATTGTATATAATTTAGTGTAGATAGCTTATAGACAATTGATTTTCATAGTTAAAAATCAAAGGCAGCTGAAGTCTGTTAAAATAGTAGCATGTTAACATAGTGCTCTTTCCCTGCTATTTCACTCTTGCATGTTTCAATAGCTTGTGATTGTTTCATAATTCTCATTGGTACCAAGCTGGTACAGTGTTGAGGCTGACACTAGGAAGAGCAGATCAGTACAAATATTGACCAGATTCACCATGTTTGACCTTAAGTAGTTTTGTTGTCCAAAAGTATAATGTTAAGTGGTATTTAAAAAAAAGAAAAAAAAAAAAAGAAAAAAAAAGAACGAATGCCTGTTTTTGAGTGAGAACATTTAGAATACGGTAGTCTTGATAAGTGTTTAAAATTTGCATCCATAAAATCTTTGGGGGAGGATAGTTGATTAATTGTAAAGAATGTTATCCAAGGTTCATCTTCACAGTTTGTATTTATCTAGTCCATAATTCATAGTAGATTCATGTTTGACTTGAACTTGAAGAGGAAAGGGCTATGATTAGCAAGTATATTAACTAGAGCTGGGGAATCAATATTAGTAGATAGATCAAGGGTACTTTCTGTTGAAACAGATAGTGATGCAACTGACCTTGCTGATCAGGAAGTACAGTATGATTACATTGGACTGTTTTCAATTTTCCTGTTTCCTCCTCCATGTTGATGGGATGAGGGACAGAAATGTACTTATTCAAGTCTGTAAAGTTCCAAGTCATTTAAGGTGCATATCTTAAATGATTTCAAGCAGGGGGAAAAACAACAAATTTGAATGAACAAAGCCACAAATTTGATCAAAYAAATTGGTTCAAATTTGTTGATCAAATTTGAACCTGAATCAACAAATCTGGCTGTTGAATGAGTCAAATGTCTGCAGCAGRATGGTATATAATGATCTATATTGGTAGGTGTGTGGTGGAGGAAGGAGCAGGTGGGGATTTTGCTGACATTTTGAACATCAAGGAACTAGTCTTAAATGAGATGCACATTTTTTTCTCTTATGACTTAGACCTCTGTGAACCCAAAAAGGAAATAAGCCATTAGTTAAATGTAGTGTTGTTCTTTGCTTTGTTGTTTGCTTGCAGGTCCTGGCCTCTGAACAGGTTAGCGTAGGTTTTAGGGGCTTAATTTAATTTAACTGGTTACAGAAGGATTATTATCTCCTTGAGAGGTGAATAGCCCCCTGAGTTTGTTTACTAAAACCAAATAGGTTATGTGCAACTGCTCTTGGACACACAGGAGTGTTTACAGCAGCATTGAAATACTGGAATCAAATGCCTTGCGTCTCTTTGGAGTCTTTTTTGGTAGACTGAGCCCAGAATTTCCGAATATTTTTATTTAGTTCTTTTGGCAGCCTTAGTTCTCCTGACTAGATTGTGCAATTCTTGGCAGGTTTTACTATTGAAAAAATGATTTCCTTTTACCCATGCAGAAGATCTGTTGTTTTAATTCATATTATTAGTATATAGTGAAAGATGTTTCTGGAAAAAAAAGGATAGAAATTTCAATAGAATAATGTCTTGAAATGGGACTTGAAGTCTGAGAGTCATCTTCAGTCTATATAAATGTATGCACACTATCTGTTAAAACTTTTAACATGTTTGTCATTTAGGAGTCTAATTTTCAGCTCTACTGAAGTCTGTAGTTCTTGATTAAAAGAACAAACAAACAAACAAACAAACAAAAAAAAAAAAAAAAAAGATTATCGTCCAGTTTTGGTATCCCAAATCTTGGATGCCCAATTCTGATGTTACTTGCCTGTATCTTTCCTATATGAATGGGAAGTGGGCATGGGAGTATTGCAATATGAAACTGGTACTGATTGATTGTACAACTAAGAGGAATTATTCATAAGGAATATTTCTCGGAGGTGGTTTTACCACGAATACTTTAGCAAACCAGAAAGCAGTTAAGGCACCTGATGATGTGTAGGGCAGATCAGCTGAGCGCCTCCATTAAAGATGAACCTGGAATACAGGGAATGCATCCAAACTCTGTGGGTTTTTTTTTTTTTTTTTTTTTTTTTTTTTCCTGCTGGACACAGAGTAGGCTGTGATCCAGGGCATGAGGACTCCTGATTTGATGGGGAGGGAGACAACAGAGCAAGAAGGAGGATGGCAACGGAAGGACCATTGGTGTCCATAGCTAGCCCAATTATTTGTAAAACACAGCTGGGATGTGTCTCAGGCAATGGATTCCCTGCGATTGTTCTCATTGCGGGAAGACACTTCCTGCCACTGGAAAAAAAGATGTGCATGGGGACATCAAAAGGTGATCGTGCTGGGCCACAGTCACCCAGCCACAAGGTGCATTATGCAGCAGTCGCCCCTTATACATTACAGTAGAGGATAGGTAACGTTTAATGCTTGGCTGCTGCTGTTACCTACTTCAGCAGTTTCTTTCCTGCTTGACACTGCTTGAAACAATTCTTAATAAGTTAGGCTTATTGCATGTAAGGAGCTATATTATTATGGCTGCTTTTCATACTATTCTACCTCAGGCTCCTCAGTTATATAATACATGTGAATATTTTTATATTAGGCATATGAACTTACAGTCTTAAGTCTGTCATTGCTGTTATGTTGACTTAATTTTGGTTAAGTTACAGTAGGAAAAGAAGTATTTCTTGGATTATTTCAGAGATTCCAGTTTTCCTTGGGCTTTTATTAATTTGACTTGTTGAAAATTTTTCAAAATCTCAGTTGTTGACTAAAAGAAAAACTGCTTGAATGCTGTACTGCAACACAGTTGCATATGTAGTTTTCCATCTTAAAAATATATCTCTTGTCCTTCAACACATCATACATCTTTATGTAACTAACAGTTAGGAAGCCGAGGTTCCCCCACGCACACCTCGAAATCCATTTACCTCTGCAGTGAAGGTGATGATGTTTAAGTAAACTGTCCATTTTAGACTTGTGTCTATAGAATTCTACTGGGCACATTTCCAGATGATATTGCTGTTACTTTTTAACAATGTTACTATAATTGTCTTGATTCTTTTACTGTTTCCTGAATCTGTGATATCTCTGTCAACGTAGGTGTTTTGACAATACTAGGCTACTTGTCACCATTTTCTGAGTTATTTTAGATTAAGATACATGCTGTGCTTTGTGTTTCAAGTAAAGCATAGATGTGGGGGTGGGGGAGCAGAGGGATGTAGTACAAAAGATATATCTTTTCCCTCCTCCACTCTTACAAACTAATGTATTTTTGCATTGCTGACTGCAACTGAAATGCTTAATTCATACATGGAGTTATATCTCCCTCTTTTGGAAAATCAGGACATGACTTGCTTTAAAATAGGCTTTTGCTTAATTGTTTTTTTTTTGTTTGTTTGTTTTTCCTTTTCATAAAGCCTGATGGATAAGAAATTCCGTTTGAAGAAATATCTAAGAATCCCTAATTAGCTCAAATGACAATATATTTATATAAAAATAATCAGCACAACAAATACATTCCTACTGAATGGCTTCTGAACCACCCATAACTTTGTTGTTAAACACGTAACCATCTTCAAAATGTTACTGTGTTTCCAATAACTAATGAGTAATTTTTAGAAGATACCTGGTGTAAAAGCATGTGTCCAGCAGATTTCTTTGCTTAGAGGTTTCTTGGGAGAGAAAATAAAGAATAGCTTCACCTCGACTGACATTTTTACAGTAATCCAGAGATGATGGGGAAAGGAGGGAACTCTCTCCCAGCTCCCCCCCCCCCCCCCTTTTTTTTTTTTTTTTTTTTTTTTTTTTTTTTTTGCCTGCTCTCCTGCTGTTTTCAACGTTTATCCATTTGGTATTGGTACTTCTGATTAGGAGAATATTTCAGTGGTTCATCAGTCACTGCTTTGCTGCTAGTAGGCTGGCTGTTTTCCTCCCTGAGGATGGAGTGACCTTGCAATATTGTTTGGTTCTTTGCCATGTCGAGCTGAAGTGTTGAATGATTTCTGATTCCTTCCCTTCTTCCTGCCTCCCTTGAGCTTGGGGGCTGGTCATGTTGCAGTAGCAAGAGTTGTAAGACAGTAGTGGAGATGCTCTACTTGCTTACTCCATCCTGTCTGTATCTCCAACTAACAAAATAGGCTCCCTTCTTATATCTATAAACCTCAAACTTTTATTACTGATTTTATTCTAAAAACTGCTTACTGGCCTGATTCTAAAAACTAAAAATGCCAGAGCAGAGCAGCTTTGTGGAGGCTCAAGCAGTTTGCAAGAAGAGCTCTCATGATACTTAACTTTTTACTACAGTTTTCCCTTTAAAGCTTTTCTGTATTATGTTTAGTTTCAGTTTGTCTTTGCTTTTCAGGCTGAGTTGCTTAATGAAAAATGAGAGATTGAAATATTTTTGGCATATGCTAAAGATATGAGAGAAAAGAAAGGGACAATGAGTGAGAGTGACTGAAACATACAGGTATCAAATTGTGGAAGGCAATATTTTAGCCATCACCATTAGAAGTAAGATAGAAGTTAGGAAGTATCATTAGAAGGAAGTATCTTGAACTTTAATAATAATAATAATTAAAAAAAAAAAAAGAGAGATTAGGCTGCAATAAGCCAACTGAACTTGCCAGACAATATTAATTGAAAAACCTTATTCTGGCATACATAGTTTTTTGGTTGAACTTATGTTCAAGCCAAGTGTATGTTGCCAAGTTAAGGTAGTGTTTATGCCTGAGTTGTCATGGCTTTTTTATTCAGGTGAACTTGTCTTGTAAATATGTAATGAATATGAAGCTAATATAGTAAATGGAAAATATAGAAATGATGATGTATTTACACTTAGGCAATAAATAAGTCAATGACATTTGTGTATTAAAGCTAGTCCACTCTATCATGTTAACTGTTTTTAGTCTGATAGCCAATTTAATTTTGTATAAAAAGCTACATATTCCAAAACAAACAAACAATCCATTTTTTTTAAGCTATTAATGTAAAACAGCTTATTGGCCATGTATATCTCCAAGTCATTTGCATCCTCCCTTCTTCTCTTCAACTTTTTTATATGACAAATAACTATATAGCAAATATCTTGAACTGCAAAATATCAGATGATTTTTAATTTTTTTGCCAAAATTCCTGCAGACCTTAATGCACAAAGACATTAAATATTTTTGAACATACATGAATGTGACAGGTTAAAACCTTATCAGTGACTTCAAGGGACCTGAGGAACCTTTAGTAAAATGGATAAAAGAGGGAAACTAAAATCAAAGCTTGTTTTTCTTAAGGTTTCTATATTTAATCTTTTTCTATGATGTGATTATGTCTTATTTGTTAAATAGCAGTATTGCTTTAATAGTAAAGCGTCTAAACGTACACTATTTTCTTGCCGATTATGGCACAATTTTCCCTGTCATAACAATAACAAAATTGTTTTGGGCTTTATTTTGCAGATGGGTTTGTGTTTTGTCTAAATCCTTCTTGTGAGCAAATGTTCAAGTATTAGAATTGCAAAACTTTCAGCTCTTTTGTTTTCACGTGGTTTAATGTTCATAAAAATGCCAGTGCGTTCCACTAAGTCACAGTAGGTTATATGTTCCCTGAATGTCGGTATCTAGTGGCATTTTAGATGCTCTGAGACATCTATAAGAAGCTGGCAGATGCGCTGCAAACTGTACAGAAGACTCGTGCAATTTTTTAAAGGCAACTAAATGGAGTGTGTAAGGATCTTCAAAATGTTTGTAAAGTTAAGGCAACTGAATCTCTGTGGTCCTGCCTCAGAAGTGTCATTAAATTAAATGAAACTCATTTCAGCTTCTGAATTACTCCAGTGTATTACATTACAGTCTTTGCTGTATAGCACTAGTCTACACTCAGACTCTAATAAACACTCAGACTCTAATAAGACTCTAATAAGACAATCTAAGAAACGGCTTCTGTCAAAGTGTTAAATGTTATCAAAACAGACCTAGAAGCAGACTATATTTAGTTTTATCATATGTATTCAATAAATTTGCCAAACCTCTGTGGGCCCACAGGAGGGACATATTCTGATACTATTGTTCTTGTGAGGTTTAAGTCCTGATTTGGCAGGACTTTAAAATTAGGATCCTTTTTGAACTGCATCTATGCACCTGGTTTTAGCATACTTATTTAGCATAACTTACATCTTTTTACTATTTTTGGTACACAAGTCCACTACTCTAACATATCTGTGGATGCTGTGTTGGTTTTACTCTAGTAAACCAGTGAAGAACAGGATTCAATCTCATTGACTTGAGTGTAATCATGATCCCTTATCTGTGATAGCTGACAGGTCTGGTGATGTATTTTTGCAACTGCTATACACATCTGCTGGTCCAGTTAATATTTTAAAGGTTGTGCATTTTTCTTGACTATACTACAGTGCAAAGCTCATTATGATGATTAAAAATGATGGCAAAACCAGGGGTATGGTAGCGTTTATACCAATAGTAATATGGTGAGATTCAACCATAGCTATTTTCATTATTTAGTGGATTAAATTAAACAGTCTGAATGACTAGTTTCAGTATTTTACAACAAATATTTTGTTTAACCTCCTCTATTTAACCTCAGGTTAAACCAAAATTAAGTCTTATCAAACAGTGTTTCTATATCTAGGCTTTTATAGTAATAGACAATTTTTTAAAACAATTTTACATACAATTTTACAAAGTACAAGCTATGTAAAATTTTTACAAATACCACTGTTAAGAAGCCTGTGTAATATAAACTGTACTAGATACTGGAGAAAAGAATGCTGAGATAAACAGCTAGATATGATTATTAAAAGCAGTGATTATTTCTATTATGTAAATTGCAACAAATTAATAAAGCAAGTAATAGCACCATCAGAAGTGTGATACCAGAAAACAGTTTTGGTTGACTTGATTAGCTTGCAAGTTGTGTTAAAGCTCTTAAATGGAAAGGTCTTTCTGCAAATTGTTTCAATGTTACAAGACCCTTATGGCCAGTTTTGCTATCATTGTTTGCATGCAAAAAACTTCTGCCAATGATTGCAATAACTACTTCTTAGTGCTTTCTTAGTAAGGTGTTGGTTAGTCTTTCTCATCTTCAATTGTCAGTGAAGCTGAACATGCCAGAGCCATTAGTAATACAAATTGGACATAGGAATTTCATTTAATTGACTTCTGGTTGCTTTACCACTGTCGCAAGCCTACATTGCATGCATATTTTTCATTGCATTTTCTCCTGTGCTTTAACTAAGGATACAGGGAATTCATCAAAATTGTCAGAGACACCTGCTACAGGTTTAAAAAATAAATAAATAAAAAAAAATAAAAAAAGGCAATTAGTAACTGTTTCCTTCCACATAGGCTGTCAGGCAAAGTCAGGAATTAAGAATACAAAAAAACAATTACATTTGGGATTTCTCCTTACTATATGGTACTATATTGGTAGCTCTCATTCTTGGAAATGCTGCCTTCCCTCAGCCCTCCAAGATGAGGAAAACTTCAATTGCTTATACATTTTTAGTATTAGAAATTTACAAACTTTCTGTTTTACTGTCTTAGCTTTGTGTTTTAGAAGCCAAAATCATAGAATCATAGAATGCTTAAGGTTGGAAAGGACCTTAGAGGTCATCTAGTCCAACCCCCAATCCCTAGCAAAACTAGATTACCAAAATTACCCTAGTAATTGTTTCAGAATCAGAAAGAATGATTATTTATTTTTTCATCTACCCTGTTAAACAGAGGGCAGCAAATAGGGAAAGCATAATAGTTGATAAGACTTTCCATTATTTTGTCATTAGAATAATAGAGGCATTCAGAGAAACTGCAAGTCAGCAGAAGAAAAACAACAATTTTGCTTTTATTCTTTGATTACTTCTCAGACTGGAAGCTGTTTTGTACTTGACTTAATTTGTGATTCTGGTCTATACTATATGAACCATAACTTGCTGAGCACTGTAGGAGAAATTAAGATGTTAAAATGGACGTAGTAGATTGCTTAAGTAAACAAATCGCTGTTCTCATCTTGATAGCATTACTCTATGTCTGTTAAACCTTAAGAATGGAGAGGAAATGGCAGTGACCGAGGAAATGAGAAGATAGAAGTATTCCATTTGAGAAGCCTTTCTTAACCTTATTTTTATAAAGCTAACATTATGTATCCTCACCTTTCAGCTCCATCTATTGAGTATCACTCCTATGTCTGATAGATCTGTTTGTGATTACTTGACAAATCTGCTCTGTGATCAGGGTCATTCTTTCTTGTCCTGACTTGTGTTCTGTATTTGTATGCTTACTTAGATTTCTGTGTGACACACTATTTCATTCTCTGTGGTTTATGCAGTGCGTTATATGAATTAGATGTGACTGCCTGGATGTATTACACTTATTTTACAGGTGGTGATCCGTGCTCAAAACGGTGAACTCCTCTACCGTATTTCACCTTGGGCAAGATATGTAGTCCGTTATGAAGAAAAAGTGAATTATGATTGGGTACACTGGAATCCACCACTGCCATATATAGTAAGGCTTAAACATTTTTGATAGCTGTGTAATGGTGTGTATGCTGTATCACTTCATGCTATTTAGAATGAGATATCGCTGCTTGGAAAAAAAGATGAAAGCATTTCACAAAAAAAGAGGAGTCCAGTGGAATAACTACCTGGGAAATGAAGAATGTGTGTTAAAGGTATTGACAGAAACATCTGATGTTAGGTGTTATGCAATGTGATAATAGGTATTTTAGAGTTATTTTTTTCAGTCTTATATGGTGGAGTATTAAACAGATAATTATTACAGTGCTAACTTCTCATATCTCAAGTCAGCTCAATAACTGTTCCTTTTTGGTGAAAGTGACTGTCCGAAAGAGAGAACTGTTTGTCAGAGCTGGATGTAAAAATGAGTTAGTTGCAAATACAAAGCTTAATACTTGAGTAGTAAGTCAATGCCATATGGAAGCAGAAAGTCCCTATAAAGAACCTTCTCAGCCTCCAGTATAATACTAGTTTCTTTGTATCAGGAAAATATTTTTAGGAATTTTAAAAGCCCTCTTTTTTTATTTCTAGAAGGGAACAAATTCCTGTTGTATATATAAGAACAGTCTGGATAGGGGGACTTCAGAATGGCAGTCTAATGTTCTTGGACTTCATACATTTCTTCACACATTTGGACTTCATACATTTTTGTGAAAACACAAAAATGCAGTCTATATCAGAAATGCTGCAGCCACTGGTGTGAATTATAATCTTTAGGACCTGCCTTTAGGATCCTTTAAATCAAGTTGTTATTGTTGTTATTGTTGTTATTGTTATTAGTACTATTTCTATTCTAACTTTCCAAAACCTTGCTTAAAAATAAATTAGCAAATGGAAAATAAGGGTTTTTTTAATTATTTTTTTTAACTGAGAAGAGGGAGCTGTCAAAAAGACTGTTGGAGAAAATGGCAAATTTTGCTAGTTTCTTGAGAAAAGACTTTCCTTTAATAAAGAAAATCCAGATAAGCTGTAAATGCTCTATTTTTTTTAAAGAAGGAGACTTTTAAGGAGACTTTTGTCATCAAGTTCAATTCTCTGTAGTCTTAAATATTTTTAAATAAAAAATTAATATTTAAGCTTTCTAAAAATATTTTTTTAAACAAACTTCACAGTAGTCTTAAAGCACTGTACTACACTGGCTGTCATAAATTTACACGTCAGTGTACTTAACTGGGCCACAAAAAAATGTCAAATCAAGAATGTCCAATTTCTTCTTCACGATGAACACAGACGAATATAAAATACATCTTTGCTTTAACAGTATTCACTGCCTAGTTATTTCTGCAACATTTCATTTTTTGGAAGAAAGAAAAATAAAGAGAGGGGAGATGCATCGTTTTGATATTCCTCTTTATTTGTGCGAACTGTGTGATAATGACAACACTCCTATTGTGTTCTAATAACAACCGCTTTATTATAGCGCAGACACCGTTCCCCCAGGAGATTGAAAAGCCTGAGAATCTATGAATCTCATGTGGGGATTGCTTCTCCAGAAGGGAAAATAGCTTCTTATAAAAACTTCACATACAATGTGCTACCTAGAATAAAGGATCTTGGTAAGTAATGACAAAGATTGCTTCAGAGATAAAATTTTAGTGCATCTCTGTTACTATTAGATAAAGATAATTATCATGTGCCTGCAGCTCTGTGTTTGTGTTTTCAGACTGTGTATTATAGAAATACCTTATTTGTTTGTTTATTTTAGGGCGGCAAAAGCTATAAACAATGA
Organism: Nothoprocta perdicaria; assembly: GCF_003342845.1. Classification (NCBI taxonomy): domain Eukaryota; kingdom Metazoa; phylum Chordata; class Aves; order Tinamiformes; family Tinamidae; genus Nothoprocta; species Nothoprocta perdicaria. Next base: position 190,948 of record NW_020455637.1, on the reverse strand, counting down.
AATCTATGAAAGAGAAAAATGGACTCAAGTAGAATGTAGGAGTCAAATTTGATTCTGCAGATTTTTTTTCCTGATTACAGTGTTATTCCAAAGCCTGGATGAGTATTGTAGGGCAAATTGCTTTCAGCATGGCTTGTTTTTCTCTTGGAAAAAAAGGAGCATTATTTGGGTGATAGTCATAGGAAAATAATGTGTTCTTAATTGTTTCCACTAATGTACATCTGGCTGTTAAGAGAAGACGAATATCATGATAGAAATGACTGCCCTTTTTGCTTACTGGATGTACTAAATTATCCCATAACAATTACTGTACATATCAGAATGTGGTGAACTTTAAGCATGAGCAATTCTGTTTTACTAAAGAACTTCTGGTAGGTTGAGGGGGGCTGTGTGAAACAGCTGGCATGATTATCTCAAGAAACATAGCAAACTGTTTGTTTCAATTTCTGTTTAATGGTTATTTTTTTCTGCAGTATCATTGCACTTGTTTCTGTAACATGATGCCAGTGCTTGCTAGCTCTTTCTGCTTTGTGATGAAGTATATTTTGTTGCCCTTAAATGTAAAATACTTGAGACACCTCTAGTATACTGTCTATGTACACCTACTGTTTGCCTTCATTCACCAGGATGCCTGAAGAAGGAGTTAATATGTTTGTATGAACTTGTCTATGTTCCACAGAGCATGGCTTTTCCTTTTCAGTAAAGCTGAGCTGGCAGGCAGAAAGAATGAGTTTGCACATTTGGAAGCCTTCAACAACAACAAAGGGACATCACATTTTATAGTTGTGTCTCTTCCTACTTTCAGTCTTTCCAGGAGGCCATGTTTAACAGGATTAAGAAACCTTTCTGCTTTATCCACAGATTTTTTTCTTTGGGGAAGAAAAGTGCCAAAAAGTAAAAGCAATATGGAATTAGTTTAGACATAGAGAACATATAATATTCTTAATAAAACTCTGGGAGTTAAATTTTTTTCATGATTTTATGTGTTTTCTTAAAGGCCACTTGATTCTTTTAGTTTTGAAATGTCTTAATATGAGGACAAGCCTAAAGAGTTCGATATTTAAGAATGCTAAGTTATTAATAGTTTGTAGAAATATGTACCAAGTAGCAACATAAACAGCTAACAAATAGAATGAGATTAATTTGATGCTATTTATATTGTTTATTTCAAAAAGGCTGTAAATAAAACTAAGCTCAATGAGCCTGAGTTATGAAGCAGCAATGAATCTGACAAATTGTTGAGTTCATGCCAACTGCCTTCAAATAATAACACATTTGTGGCCATACAATTAAAAAGAAACAGTAAAACGTTTATACTGCAGAGTAATATGAAGATATGGGTTAAGAAAATAAAGAGAAGTGATATGTGGAGGGTGTTTTAACAGGCTGTAGGTTGAACCTTAAGTTTACCTTTTGCTTATAATCCTTTTTTTGCTAGTTAGCTGGGGCGTTTATTCCCTGGCATTAAAGAAAGCTTAGTTGTGTGGTTAAATGGTCTGGTTTCATCATTAGTATGTTTTCCCTTTAGATTTCCCTACCTTAATATTGCACCAAAGTATTTTGAGTCATACAAGACACAAAAAGTCTCCTATCCTATCCTGCTTTGCTGCCTTGGTTCTTCAGTAAACTGAAAATAATTGAACAAATTAAATTTCTTAAGCCATATGTTATAATACATATAATCAGTCTCTTTCTGTTTTGGAGAACTGTGTTGTTTGTTTTCTTTTCTTTTAAGTTTTTTGCCTTTATTTTCAACACTACAAATATCAAAAATGAAGCTGAAGTTCAGGACATGCAGATTGGCATAGTTAATATTCTGAAGTCAAATTAAGATTATATTTGCATATCATTTGCTGCATGTTAGAACTGAGAGCTTCAATTCAATGCAGTTAATTATATGTCGATCACTTGACAAGTTGACCTTCCTGTTTTTACTGAAAATCTATAGGACTATATTAAGATAGAACTATTTTTTGAGAGGGGCTTAACTATCCTTAAGGCAGGGCTATATATTTTTGTGTGTTTATTTTATTTTTATTTTTACATAGGATATAACTGTGTTCAGCTGATGGCTATTATGGAGCATGCATACTATGCCAGTTTTGGTTATCAGGTCACAAGCTTCTTTGCTGCATCCAGGTAGGTTTAGATGCTCTTACTCGTTTTGTCTTCTTTTGCATCACCCACCATCCACTGAAGATGTTTAAACTTCAAGTGTTTAATGGAAAGAGAAAGCACTGGCTTAGGTAGTACTGTAACACTCAGTAAATCTGAAATCATTTTGACATAATTAGCAGCTGTTCTGTGAAAATGTTTGATATATGGTACCAGCAAGTTTACAAGTAACATCAGTCATACTGTATGTCAACTTGTCCGTCTTTGGCTTTGTTTATGCATGGATTTTGGTGCTGTGGAATTCATGATAGTAATACAGAGAACTTTTATGTTGCTTGTCCTTAATAGACTTCTTTGAAATAAAATCATGACTTGTTTGTTCTGTGGGAAATATTTCTTCCCCATGTGTAAAGCAGCTTGCATTTAATTTGAGCGTTGGAGTAAAATTAGATGGAAAGTGAATTAAGGTAATTGCTGAGAAAGTTATGGCAAACCTGAATGTTGTGGTTTTTTTGTTTGTTTTATTGCATTGAAGCTAGAATGAAAAAAGGACAAATTTAAATGGACAGAAAGTTTGACTGGCTTAAGTAGTTGAGGGAAATAGGTGCTTCAGACTAGAGACAAATTCCTATTTAAAAGAGACTTGAAAATAATATAGTTCCTAAAACAAATAAGCAGGAAAGCATCAGATAAATGTTTTAAATTGCATTAGGTGTTTTAGTTTCCCTCAGCTGACCAGAAAGGAAGAGTAAAATTGGCTTTCTTGGTTGTTTTTTTTATTCTTGTAACAAATAACTACTACTTAAGGGGTGAGGAAAAAAATAACCTTTGTATACACTATATGGTTACAATAACACAATTAATGTATTGATTGTTAATCAGTGTTCAGATTGTGCTACTCAATATGATTCATTTTCACTCTGGCAGCCGTTATGGAACCCCAGATGATCTGAAGGAGCTGATCGATGTTGCCCACTCTATGGGCATCATTGTTCTGCTGGATGTTGTGCACAGCCATGCATCAAAAAACTCTGAAGATGGTCTCAATAAATTTGATGGTACAGATTCTTGTTTCTTCCATTCTGGTCCAAGAGGAACTCATCAGCTCTGGGACAGTAGACTTTTTGACTATGCAAAGTAAGTACCAAGTATGTTTTGAAGTGTTTTAGTGATAACTATTTCTTACCAGACCTATTAAAACTGCACAGTGACTGCTTGCAAATAGTGTGGCATTTGTAGAGTTAGATTCACTCAGTTTGTAAGTACTTAAATTCAAGACTGAATAAATAGTATTTATATTTTTTGTTATTCCTCTTTTCACCTGTGGTTACTTATATGTACGTATGTACACACATTTGTATTTTGTAAGTGTATATGGGTTTGTAAAATAGGTGAGATGAAGAAATGGTGTTGACCCAGGCCAACTAACTCTTGAAACTGAACTTCAGAGTTTGACTCTAGAAATTGAATAGTTTCTAGAGATGGGTCAGCAGTTAATGCAGAGCAGAGGCCACTTACAGCAGGCTGACATCCTCTTAGAGAGAGTAAGGAACTTAGTAGTGTCTGTGGGGTCTGTTCCGAGCTGTGTACCTAGGGACTCGTCTGGGCACAGGTAGTTGGGTAGTACAGATATGGCATGTGTCAAACAAGTTGCTAATGCCAAATAATGATTAATATTGTTTACTTTATATTCTCTGATGTGCTGTGGGAAGTGACATTTATTTAATGTGCTAAATGTTTCAGTGGCTTGGTTGGGAAGCAACAAACTTTGTTTTTCTCTTAAAATGGTGAATAGTTCTGCGTCCTGCTTTTGAAAGACATACGAATCTGTTGATGGGGTTCCAAGAAAGGTGCTGCTCCTCACTTCCAGTGTGGCTGAACATATTTTTCAAAGATGCAAATAAAAACATGCATGATGCAAACATGACAGCTACACAGATTAATACCAAGAGCAAAAAATGTCTTTAGCCATGTAATACACACACAATGCCCACATAAACACAGAGTGCCTTCACAGAACATTAACGGCCCAGGTGGCCAAATCCTGTTTCTTCTCTCCAGTTCATCAGGCTTGAATTTCACTGACGGAAATCGTGTGCAAATCTTGACTCTGGATTTGCAAATATACTGGCATATGCAGGTCCCCCAAGTCCATGCCCAGCACTGATCCTGTCTCACCCTGTTGTCAGCTCTAGCCTTGGGTCTTGCCAGAGCATGATCTTCTCCTATTCACTGATCCAGATTCATTTGCCTTGTAGATCTCTCACATGCATTCCAAAGAAAGCCGGCTTAAACAGAAAATAAATAGGACTAAGGCTCAATATGATAATAGGACTGACTAAAGATTCAGTGTTCAGATAGAGAATCATACTGTCAGGCAGCCAGCTTACATGTGGCACTCTTCTTCATTCCCGATGCTTGTTCCTCCCTGAACCGCCTTTGCCTGCCTTTGACCATTCCCATAAGAAGTTTGACATGCCCTAAGTTTCACGCAGCACAACACCCTCCTTAAAGCATTTCTCTAACAAATTTTACACATTCCTACACATGCCCTTATTTCGTGATATTTGCCTTTTCCCTTTTGCAATCCATGGTGATCTTGTTTTTCCTTCTTATCGACTACAAAGTTCTGATTTAACCTTTTGAAGGTTTCGCTCGAGTGGCTCCTTTAGTGGCTCCTTGGCACGTGACTTAACAGATCAAAGAGGCCAGAACTCTTATTTGTTGAAGTTTCTCTGTCTGTGAGTTCAATTGACTGTTTTTCCTGAGTCTCTCTATCTTTCATGTTAAATTACCATTAACCACATAAGCTTACATTGTGGATATCTTTTACACCTAGGAGGAGAATGCCGTGGTGTTCAGCAAGCTGCTAAAAAAATTTTGCACTCATCGCTTATATTCTTAAGTGTGACAGTTTCATAACTTATGGGCACTGTAACTGTTTAAGAAGGTCACTTTTGAAAAAGTAATGTTTCATAGCATAGGTCAACTATTTAATGGAGACAATAGCACAGTAACTCACCTGTTCACTTAAACTTTAAGTGACCAGTGTAATAAGGGACTGCGCTGCTCTTGATTTACTTTTTATTTGGGACAGCTTTGATTTCCAATAGCTTTATTTGAATTGTGATTTAATTATTATAACAAATGCATTTTAATTTGTCAAATCAGCACAGTTTCCTGTTTGAGTTACTTCCTAAACAATAGCAATACGGTAACATTTCACACTTTATTATGTTTCATACCTGGGTATAACCAAGCTGGTGGCACCAACTTCTCCAGCAAGGAAATACAGTGAATACAATTATGACCCTTTCTGTATGACAAGCAGAAGGAAGTTGTTCTGCTTGGGAAAGAAATCATTTAGAGCATTGAATGTTTTGGAAAGATTTGTAAATGAAGAAACAGCAAGTTGCTTTCTAGATAGCACTTGGCAATGTTAAGCATTTTTTGAGAACTGGAGAACTTCAACAGGCCTCTCTGATCAGTGCTAAGGGCACATATTGAGGACGTATACTGCTGCATAACTCTTAGTATTATTATTTATATGTATATAATATGTTAATTATAAGTTATTGATGAGTAAAAAGTGATGCTCTAAATCAATGAGGGGTCTTTGTATGTCATCTCTTTTTCCCTTCCCTCCCTTGAGTAAAATGCTCAAAGTATATTTTTCCTTTTTTATATTTTGGAGGAGAACAAAATTTCCTTAAAGTATAGGAAGCCATGCAGTGAGCTGTGTTTTGTCATTAACATCTTCTTTAGTCTTAATGTTTGAAATATTGCATATTTTGCATATATCTATAGACAAAGATTAACATTTCAAAGATCTAACAATGATGTTTAGGTTACTCAGAAACAAACAAAAAACAAACAAAAAAACCATATCCCAAATCCAAAACAGAATTGGGAAAGAACCAGAAAAAGTTGTTATATTCTTCCATTTGCCTGACATGCCATTCTAATTTCATTCTGATAAAGAGCAGCTCTAGTCTGAAAAAGAAGAGAGTATAAAAACCTGTGGGATAGATTCCTATTGCTTACTCATGTTCAAAGTTTGCTGAAAATAAATGGCACTAAGTATAATCTCTTGCATAGTATACAGAAATACTTGCTTACCGAAACAAATCTCTTCAGCCTGCGTAAACTTCTCTCTTGTTCAATACTCATACTAAATCCCTCCTCTGCTGTGCTGGGAAGAACTGTTAAACCTACAGGTACTTAATCATCAGACACAAAAGATGCTATATTTACTTTTGCATTGAGAGGAACTAATTCTATGCCGTGAAAGAGATTAAGAAACAATTGCTTTATCAGTTTAGTCTGTCCACATTTGGTGTGAAAGCCAAGACCTAGAGAAATTTGTCTCACAAGGTCTGTAAGATTATTCAGTTGCCTAGGAAGGTGACAGTCAAGGCTTACTATAACAGAAGGTGGCAAAACTGTCTTCCCACACAAAGCAAAATCAAAGGAATATATCAGTTGTGTAATTTAAATACTTTTAAACCTTCATCTTAAGTAATATTTGTATAAAAAGAGTTAACCCCAAGAAAAGATACGGTATAACTGCTGAAAAGGCAACCTGGATCCTCTCTCAGTACTCTAACAAAGTAGTGCCATTTAAGAAGGAGAAAGCATGTTTTGTATTGTAAACTTCCTGTCAAAATGCTTAATAATCAGTAGAATAACTTATGAATCTCTGTTTTTTGTAACTGTTGTATAAACTGTTTATAACTTATCCTTGAATGTTTCCTACTTTAATCAAGAGGAGAAAAATTCTTCAATCAAAAAAAAATTCTTCAATCTTCATTCTTCAATCAAATGTGTTTTATTAAATACCTTCAACTATCATATGTCAACTGTCAAGCCACAACTGTCTTGTTTTCTTTCTTTTTTTTCCCCTTCCCTCATTCCCTACCTCCTCCTAGGCCCATTTTGAATCCATTTTAGAAGTAGGAACTTATATCTTTTGTCATTGTTCTTAATAAAATGAGACTTTATATCTCTGAAGGGGGATCTTTTTACCCCTACACAGCAATAAACCTGAGCACATGGGCAAAATTTAAAGTCAACTCAATATAGGAGGAAAAAAAAAAATCACAGGAGTCATAGAGGGCTTTCCCTTCTGCTTTTAGTTACAGAGTCCTGCTTCCCTGACTGCAGCACTGATCAGCTAGAGACTAGGTTGTTACTGGGATCCTTGGGCCAACAATCAACCTGAGACCCTCAGCCGCGTTGCAGATGATTTTTATACTGTATTGCATTAGGCTTTACCGCTTGTTTAGTGCTGGTATATTATTTTGTCACCAAACTGTAACCAGGGGGAATCATTTGGCCCATCCACGTGCTGATTTTGTTTTGGTTTTGCTCAGTGGTATATTTTCCCTCTGTTTGGGGGATAAATAAGTGTTGTAAAGGAACTTCATTTTTTTCCTAATTTTGTTCCCATTTTATGATTTAATTACTTCCCTTAGGCTTTTGTGCCCACTTCAGTTTTATAAAGCTATGCCTAATACCTCTAAAGTGATGCTCGTGCTAAAGGTGCTTTGAAACTGAGCAAAAGTGCATTGTCCCACAGAATATATTTTTATGGACAACAGATGTACCCATCCTTGCTCTCTAACCAGATTTTACCTGCACCTTCCTTCTTACTACTTGTTAAGCTGTTCTTGAACTCTGGGAAATTATAATTCATATATTGCACTTATTTCAGTTTCCCTTAAAATAGGTTACGAACTTGTATGATTCAGAAACCTGCTTTTAGCCTGTTATCAGTGCAGCAGAATTAGAGCAGTTACCTGAAGAGTGATGCACATGCTTATCCCTCTTTTAGATATCCAGTCCTCCAGCTTCCTCCTCCAAGCACTGTGGGTTGCTTATGGTTTTTGTTCAGTGTTCTGTGTTCCAGACTCCTGTGGATACCTTGGATGCTTGCTCGCATCTGAAATGCAAGTGCACCTATGTTTGGACACTGAGACAATGCCCTTTTCTGCTATCCAGGATTTAAATCCTGTTTAGACCTAAGGCTAAGGTACAAGAAGGAAAGGTCCATTGACATCAGGAGATATTGGTATACTTCACCTGAGAATTTAATTCCTTAAATTAAGTCATGTCGATCCCTTCCTGCAGCTTCTGTTAGGATCATTATTTTTTTCCTTTAAATAGATGTTCTCTGCCTTTATTTTTTATTCCTTTGTTCTGCTGATCAACTTTGCCACTCTATCTGGTCATTAGTCTTTCTACTTTGTATTTGCACTAGACTTCTACCGGCTGACCTAATATTAGTAGATAAAGTGAACTGAGAGAAGTTCCTACCAAAACGGATGTTTCATTGGAGGACTCGGGTATCTGGGCTCAAAATTCTCTTATCCTAACTGTTGAGGGAAATTAAGGGCTAAATAAACCTACTGGTGAATATTGAGCTGTCACCAGTACTTGTGGAAGTGAAATTGCACAGTTCTTGCCTTTTGCAGGAGCATCAGCATGATTTGGTTGGAAAGAAAAAGATACATTACTACTTAATCCCTCTTTTGTATTTTAAGCTAATTTTGGTGGATGCCTTATGGGGTGCTCTATTGAAGGTTGCAGTTCCTTGCTTAATGAGCTTAAGGGAAGTCACTCGTATTCCCAAAGACTTCAGCTGCTTTTTTTTCCTGCTACTTTGACTTTTACCTTCCATGTCTGCTACTTAAGAGTTTTAAACTTCATATTGCCATCCTGAAATGTAGCAGTCTTTATTTCATTTTCTACAAAAATTAATGTTAAACTGAAACCTGTGAAATAGTGAGAGCTCCTGACCTTTTTTCTTACAGTTGATGCTCAATCTGAAAGATTGCTTAGAAAATGTAAGAACTGTAAAATTTATGCAAAGCAGTAGGATATGGAAAATGTTTTTCAGTGTCACAATTTAAATCTATTTTTAGTTGATTAGTCAGAGTACAACTGAATGTGCAATTTGGCAGAGTGTCTTTCTCATACATATTTGGAATTGGCTTTAGAAAATGTTATATGTAGTAAGAATTGGTTCATATTGTGAAATATTTTAGTATTTGTGCTTACCTTTAAACAAGGAAAGTAGACAAAGCTCAACTATTTACCTTTAATCAATACAAAATTGAGGTTATACCTCATTTTTTCAGAAACTGCTTAAATAATAACCTTTCTACAAATTGTATAGTACACAATTACTGCAGTAATGCATTTAAATGTTCTTAGTGTTTATATAAATGTTCAGGAAATAAATTATGTGGATGAAATCATAGTATCTAGCAAAAAAAAAGAAATAATAACCTGAATGTTTTGATTATGAATGTGCTCAAATTCTTTTACATTAAAAAAATTGTGTAAAGCATACTAAAGAGCAGTAAAACTTGTAAGTTTTCAACGCGGCGGATAAAGTGTAGGATAAGTTAATATCTTATTTAATTGCCTTCCCGAAGAACTGTATTTTAACAAGTGCAGCAAAATAGGGAAATACTGCATATACTGCATTGTACTTAACATTAAATGTTTGCACTAACTCTGTACTTTAGCTTTTTCTATGCATTTCTATGATTTTCTATGCTACAGTTTTGTATTTTGTTTATTGAAAGATAATAGGAATTGATCTGTTTGTAAACTGTTTTTTACCAGATAACTGCTTGCTTTTGCAATCATTTACTGAATCTGATTTTATAAGATAAAATTAAGGGTCTTTAAAGCCTTCTACTTTTTTTTTTCTTTTTTTTTTTTGGAGGTGTGGAGGGAAGGAGGGAGGAGAGGGGCACAAGTGGGAGTGGGGATAAAGGCAGTAATTGATTGTATAAATCTTTCTGACATTTGTGCTAAGGTTTCTGTAATATTTCCGAGCTGCTCTATCCCATGGTTCTGAAAAGAGAAATTTGGAATATGTCCAGGAAGATTGCTTATGTTGGGGGGGTAGCAAGCTGGAAGTGTGAGAAGAAGAAATCTATTAGCTGATGTTATTATAAAAAGTGAACTTGCCTTGCATTTTCAGCAGAGATGAGTAAATTACTGTCCAGGACATAGAGTCAATATCTCAGAAGACACTCATAATGTCTTTACTAGATCATGACTGGTAACAGATCTATTAACATTTCTGACTGTCTGTAAATTTTGTTCTCCATTTACTGATCTGGCATTGCTGCCAGCAGTCTAGTGGTGAATAAGAGAAGGGTGGACTTTTAGTCAATAAAATACAAACAGCAGAGATTTCAGGGGTTCAGCATGACGTTCCCTGTAAATGCACACGCTTTGGTCTTAAAAAAATACATATATATGTGTGTGTGTGTGTATATTTTTGTGTGTATATGTATGTGTATATATATTCAGATATAATTTTCTTGCCAAATACCAATCTAAATGCAAGGATGTCCTCAACCTTTCATGCCTCTATATATTATGGAAAGCATTTATTCCTTATGAGATTGATTCTGCGAGGTTCAAAGATGGAGAAGTGAGTGACATAACTAATTACTGAAAGTTTTATGTTTTGGTTTTGGCTTTTCAGGCTAATTACCTTTTTAAAACAGACAGAAGTTTGTCTTTTAATAGTAAAGATCAATTGATAATCACAGAATGGTTGAGGTTGGAAAGGACCTCTAGAGATCACCTAGTCCAACCCCCTGCTCCAGCAGGGACACCCAGAGCACGGGGCACAGGGCGGCATCCAGGCAGGTTTTGAAGACCTCCAGAGAAGGAGCCTCCACAGCCTCCCTGGGCAGCCTGTGCCAGGGCTCTGTCACCCTCACAGGGAAGAAGTTCCTCCTCACCTGGAGATGGAGCTGCCTGGGTTTCAACTTACAGCCATTTCCCCTTGTCCTGTCACTGGCCACCACTGAGAAGATTTGGCCCAAAAAATTGATATTTTCCTGGAACATCTTTATTATTTTTTTTTCCACAGTTGCCATTGTTCTGTGGAAGATATTGTTCACTGCATCTGTAAATAGAAAAGTCTTCCCAATTATCGATATACTTTACTATGGGGAAACTGGACATTTAGTGATATATTTATGTATTTTATGAGGTACAACAGTAGTAAGGGGAAATCTTAAATGCTTTCTTCTCCACTTTTCAGACCCCACCAATCCTAGTGCCTTAGAGTGAACAGTTTTATTTCTTCCCTTTTTAAATGTCTTGCTCTTCATCAGTCCTCTTTTTCCTAGCACTGGTGCTCTTTTTCTGGGAAGGGTTCAAGATAATACTCAATTTAAGAGCTGTTAGACTTAATTAGAAGTGAATCTCATGTTGAACAGTAAACTACTTGGAAATATTTGAGATCTCAGTTCAGTTCAGAAGTTGTGGATCACCTAAGGTTGTAGGTGTTCTACTTAAATTGCCGAATTTGCAGGGATTGTGAAATGCTCCCTGCATCCTGAGATGTTCTAGAGTGCTCGATGTTCTAGAGTACTAATGTAGTTGCATGCTATAGAGCAACAATTTTTTCTTCTTAATTTGTGGGTTGATTATGCAAATAAATATAATATTAGGACAAAAACTTTGGTAAGAAAATAACTTTTAAATGTTCATAAAAAGTTCTCAAAGCTTTCAGTGTGTATTTTACTTGCACAGAACATGCAATGTGGGTACTAATATTACCCAAATTATTCACATACTTAAAAAATCCACATAATATTAGCACTTCTGAAGACTTTCTATTTTTGAGATTTTCCTTATTATAATAGAGGTTCCAGAACACAGATTTTAAAATTGTGGTTAATTGTCTTTAGTATTTATATTTACTTAGGGAAGCCCTCTGAGGGGGGGGAAAGCTTTAAGAATGTTAAATTTCATTAGAATAAGTATGCGCCAGCTTTGTCTCTAAGGCCCTTTTTATATTTAAGTGTGTTATAACATAACCTTTACTAAGTAATACTTGAGTTATTCAATTTTTAAGGCAAATAACTGAGTGTAATTTTTGATATTCGTTAGTTTACTCTGTCAGGTACAGATATGGCTAGACTAGAAAATCCGTGTGGAATACTGCTATTCCAGTGTGCTATTGCTAGATGCACAAAACCTTTTTGTAGTCATTTTAAGGGAGTTTTTTTCTTTTGTGCAAATGACATTTTGGTGAAGCTATGGGACTGTATTCATAAACATCTATAACTCATTGGCAAAGAAAACTGATTAGTGTAGAATTTAACCTACTAAATTAAACCCATGGATCTTTTCAAAACGGAGAGAGCTCATATTGAAATGACCGCACATATACAAGGAGATAGATGAAAAGTGTTTCTTTTTAAGGTTTAAAAGAAATCTGGTTCTTGATTCTACATCACTGAACTTGTTTGTTTGTTTGTTTCCCTATTTTAAAAACTGAACGAAGAGACTGCTCCTGTAAGCTCTTCCAGGATGTATGAAGATCCTCTGGGATAAAGGCTTGCTCTGTCTTTGCTCTATCTGCTCGCTTTCTCTGTTTCAGTCAGCTTCACCTACCTTTTTGTTCACTAAGTTTACAGTGCAAGTGTAATCTGCTTTTCAGGGATAGGGAGAAAGAGGTCTTTTAAGCTTTTCCATTTTAACTGAAAAAAATGGGGACTTCGACACCTAAGGAAAGATTTCTTTAGTCACAAATACAGGTAGACATACCTGTTATTGTAAATGCTTATAGCCTCTGAGTCATTTGTTTAGTCTTGTAATATTATGATATCGTTAACTTTATAATCATAGCATAATAAATCCTGATTTTATTTTTTGTTTCAAAAAAAAAAAACCCTTCTTTGTCATTGCACATACATTGCACATAGTGTTTCCTATGCATGAGCAATTTCCTATGCATATAAGCTTCCTGTGTATCTCCAGCCTGAACTCTGAGGAGCAGAACCTCCTCCTAGGTCTAACTGCTCTTGGCTGTGAGACAAAAGCTTGGAATACCTTTTCTCTTCTATTTATAGTCACTCTGTCATGGTTATTTTTCTAGTACAAGTCGAGTTTTATTTTTAGCATTGCTACCTCTCTCATATTCACAAATAATTCAAAAAAGTCCTACAAAAACATAGGGAAAGTAATTTTTTCCTATCTTTGCTTTTCAAAGGTGTATCCCTCTAGACAGGAAGAGAGGGAAAAGAAAAACCCTCACTCAATAACTTAGGGAAAGTGTCTGTGATGAAAGCTTTTATTCCTGCAACATAGGAGTAACCACTTTTTGATTCAATTTGATGTGATTCCTACTTTAATTGAGGAGTACTTACCAGAGGAGAAGTGCAAGAAGACCTGAGAACATCCCAGAAGTGAAGAAAATAGAATCTTCTTTTCTTTCAAATCTATCCACTTTACTCAAATCTCAAAATAATTGCATTTACCCTCTCCTTTAAAAAACTGCACTGTTGCTTACTGTAATCTCAAGGCTTTTGGAAACCTTACTCTTCTGAGAATCAGCTAAGCAATGGTAGCTACTCTAATTAAAGAGACTTGCTTTCTGAACAGTTCATCTCCAGCTAGAGCAGTATCCGTTACTATTACCAGCTTTAAGCACTAGACAAAAAAAATGAAGTAAAAAGCCCTGACATTTTGCATGGCTGTTCAGTCTTTTGTAGGCAGTGATCTTAAATGGTGGGTTTTGTTAGCTGCATCTTCGGTTTCTTACAGGGTTAATATCGGGACTGGATTGGAATGAGACTCTGAAATACTGGAACATAAACAAATTGAGAGGGACAAGCCACAAATATTTTGTGTGTTTTTTTTATAAGATTACTTAGGAATGACACATTCCTTCCTGTTCGACTGTTGCATAAAGTCCATGATGGCTTGCTGTTTTATTTATGCTTTTACATTGCTGTTCCATTAAAAAAGCTCTCCTGAAGGCGCTTATCTAGATCAAACCAGTTTAGCCTTTAATTCCTTGCTTGCTCTGGTGCAGACCTTAACTTTCCTAAGACTCAAAGAGGGGCATGGTGGGATAACTTTTAGCAAGTCAAGTAATCTAGAATTGTCTCAGTGTCATATTGTCTGTGTATGTCCAAAGGTTACGATTTAGTGTGCTTTCAGTGCATTTCTTGTAGTAATCCACTTGGCTTGTCTTTTGTGATTTTGAGTGTCTGAATAAATATTTCAATAGTTACATGTTTATTCACTCACTCATTTATAGTGCAGGTCCTTCCAGATCTCAATACAGAGTTTGACTTTTCTGTTCATGTGTCCGTAATGGAGGTCTAACATCAGACTGCTGCTTACCCTTGCATGAACCTGAGCAGATTTTAAGATTTGTATTAAAAAAGCAAAACAGTATTGCATAACAGTTGTGGTTCTTCAAAGTCCTCTTATCCACGTGCTCTGCATTCCTTTTCTGTGACAGGTTCTCTCCCTGTTCCAGCTGGGTCCCAAGAACTTGTAATGTCAGTCACATTTCCTAAGCAAGGACTTTGTGTTAGCTAGAGCAGAAGCTTGACACCAAATCTGTGGTCTAAGCCACCTAGTTAGAGAGAGAGACTTTTTTCTTTTAATCTTTCATATTGGACCTTAAGTGAAGCTAACTCTGAAAAAAAAGATGTAATGTACAGTCACTTGTATTATTTAAGGTACTGCAGTTATTCTGTGTGGGTTTTTTTTTTTTTTTTCTTCTGAAGAGTCATTATAAGGTAAAGCTGCTTTGGAGAGCAAAGATGAAAGGTTACAACTGTTTGGTTTAGCACTGTCAACATCTTTGCTATACCTCAGGGGATAAATTGACTATTTCTAAAATTGTGAATTCTATTCAGATAGCAATGTGAGCATAACCTAATCAAAGGAAAGAGCAAGGTCGTGATATGGATCCATTTCTCCTTAAAACAAACAAACTCCCAGAGATTAAGTGATAAATAGCAGCTAATATTTGGCAAGAAGTGGGGAAGGAGAAGATCGTGATAACAGAGAGGAGAAATTTTATTGTGGGAAATAGATCTACAGGTATTATTTTAAAATCAGAGGCTTCAGGGAAAGAAAAGGGTGTACCTTTCCTGAATGGTTAAAAGATATGTAGATAGAGCTCTGTAGTAAGCCAGATTCCCAGTTAAAGTCCTTGAGCCAGTACTAGCAGGCAACTAGTGAACTAGGAACTGTGAACTGTTCCTATGTTCTTGAAATTCCTTAACCATTTCAAATTGTCTGCTACTGGAGGCAGAATACCAAACACAGGTAGTCACACCTGATAGAGAAATCTCTAATTTTTGATTGAAGAAAGTATAGCTAGAATCCCCCTAGCAGATATGATGTGGTTCCAACCTCTCATGTGAACAAAGATCTGCTACTATTGCAAATAGTAGTTCCCTGCCTCATCCTGCGTAGGCAGGAATGTGTGGTTTCCAAGTAATACATACAGCTTTTAAGTTTTTTTCTGGCCCTCAACTCATAGTCACAGTACAAGAGCTTGAACCATGATCAAAAGGAGTGTGACTATATGAGTTGTGGGTTGGTGGTTTTTATTGGAGATTTTAGTATCAACTTGATCATGTTAACTTATTTTACCGATATCCATAACGCCGTGGTACTTGAAGAACAGTTGAAGAACATTACAGAAATCCTGCAATTTTCCTGTAAACTTTTACTGGCTAAATGCCTCCTGCATCTAGAAGCTGCCCTGGAGCAGTTCTTCATACTATTGTTTTGGCAATTTTTGTCAGTTATTTATTTAAAAAAATATTTTAAAAAGTGTATTTGGTGAGTGTGAGCTTTAGTTTCCTGTAACTTTTCTCTACTGTGATAATGATTTTTGACCAATGAAAGTAATTAGTATTCTTTTATTACTCTAATAGTTACTTTAAATTACTAAATAATTACTTTATTACTTCTCCTTAAGGAGAAGAAAGAAAAAAAAAACATCTTGTGTGTGTCATTCCTTATTCTGAAATGTGAGCAAGCTTAACAGAGCATCAATAAGATGGCCATGTTTCCCTTTCTGGCTGAACTGAGCTCAAACAGGCTCATAGATCCTCTCTCCCATAGTCCCTAAAGCTGGAAAAAGTAACACTTGACAATTGTGTCTCTGTACTTGATACTGTGAAGAAAGAGATAAGCAGGGAGAAGCTTTCCTTCCTGGGGCTGATTGTTATGGTAGGAGTGACAGATTGCTCCTGACCCCTTCTGGTTACAGTTTATGATGTGACCCAGGAGAATATTTCTTCTTTTCTGTTCATTTTTGGCACTGTTCATTTCAGAGAGAAATGCTGCTCTGCACCAAATCCTGGCTCTGTTTGATTTGTGCACGTCTATATCATGTTCTGCTGAATGATGTGGAGATGTGTGTGTTCGCATATTGTGTTTGCAGAAGTGTTTAACTTCTTCTGCATAGGATTAAAGTCGTTATCCTTTTGTATCCTCTAAACACAGTGTCTTCAAATAACGGAGAAAATGGTGGATGCTGATTAACATAGAGGAAAACATTTCTCAGCATCAGAGCTGAATGTGTTTCTCATACTTTGTTTGCAAAGTATAGCTTAATCAGATTTATTGCAGAGGAACATTATAAGACTGACCTTTGCCTTTTAATTAGTTCAGATGTAAAATAAATAATGATGGTGACTTACAAGCAGTTTTACAGATTTTCCACTGATGAAATGTAGGAAAGTTTCTAAATTCCTCATCACCTTGTGAAACCAAGTCACCTAGATCTGTTCATTTCACTTTAAAAACAGATTTCTCAGTTGAAAAAAGGTATGGGCTATTGGCCCCAAGAGGGAGACCCAAGACTTCTTGCCAAAGACAGTCTTTGTTTTGAATGATGCCCTTAGAGTGAATTCTGAATTATTTAAAACTCTTACAGTATAAATCAATCTGTTCCTTAATGATAATACAGCATATATTTTCTTCTTAGATCATGTGTGCAAAGAACTCTTTCTCAATTTTATGATATGCAAAAATGTGAGACTGTTAGGATATGATTTAAGATATGGCTTGTACCGAAAAGAAATTACTTTCTTAATGAATGCTGTCCTGTTTCCATATCTATGTGTAAAATTATGAAAATCTTCTACTTCTAGAAATGTTTGAGTTATTGCCTGTATAGTGGATATATTTCCTTTGCGGTATAATTTTGGCCTCTGTTGGAATTCTGCAAGGTTACTTGCTTTTTCTGTCAGCTTTAATTTTAACACTGGTGCTTCTGCACCCAAATTTATTTGGATGAAATCCTCAGCCTCAATGTGATTTTTGTTTCAAAAAGTTATTCTTTCAGCTCTTGTCTCTAAAGCTGTGTCATTACATCTGTAGAGGACAATATGGTTACTAGGATTTGATATTCTTCTCAGAATCTTAATACTGGCTTATTCCAAGTTTAAACTAGAACTGGAGTTGATATGTTAATTATTTAACACACTTTTTTTTTTTCCTTCTTCTCAATTCCATTCATGTTACTCGAAAACATTTACCATACCTATTTAGGTTTTTGATCTCAATAATTCTCTAGCTAAACCTTTGATTCAAGTTCATGTTGTTTATTCTTATCTGTCGTTATTTGCCCATGTTGCAGGCACTATATATTTTTTCATGCTGTTTGTCTAACCTTTTCCAAAGATCATTCTTTGGTCACCCTTTGGAAATAATAATATTAACTAACAATCTTGGTACTTCTTTGTGGATGTTCCAAATGTACAATTCATCTCACCTACTTAATAACTTTAAGGTTATAAAGTTAACAACTCTGTAATGAGATAAAGTAATTCTTAAGTTTGGTTTGTGATTGTGCCAGTTAATCTACTTTTTATATAAACCGTCACCTTATTCATGTGTGAGATTATTTTTCTCACCATGCAGATACTTCTGACTTTGCTCACATAATTGAGATAACTGCATTTTGGCAAATCTGATGCTGAGTTGGAAAGGCATAACAAGCATTTGTGAAAAACTGCATTTTAAGCAACCAGCTTGCCAGTTCACAGGACTTTTGATAGCTTCCAAGTGCTTTCAGCATTAGAGCATTATCTTTCTTATTGTTCATCCATTGCAAATTGTCTCATCCCAGAAGTAGTAAATATATTGCAGAGATTCAGTAGATAGGCTACCTAAATATATCTAGCTTAGTGTGTCTCGTCATCGGAATGTTTCAGAGAAAAAGATTTATCCTGTTAGGCATACCTGAAAAGGTATGTTGAGTTGAGACAATACCCTGATTGCCATTTCCGCTTGGGAATTTTTGGTTTGGTAATGTTCCCCTGTTTATATACGTGTGTGTGCAGTGTACACAAAGGCAAGAAATAGTCTAATCCTAGTGAAATAAATAGAAATTGACCCTTTGGTGACAGCAGGATTTTATCAATAATTCATAGTGTATCTCAATGCCTACATTTAATACTTTAAGATATAGTCTTAAAGCACCTTTTATATGAGGGGGTTTCTGGGAGGGAGGGGGCTTGGTCAAGGCTGAGTTTAATTTAGCTTGTAGTTGCTTCATAAATGAAATGTTCAAAGCGTCTTTTTTTGGGCTGTTACTGACAACAAATGCACATCTGAGTTGCATTAAGGTTGACTAATGTGCTCAGCGTACCCCGCATGCTGCTCCGAGGGGCCTTTTCTGCATGCTCCCACCTAATGTGCTTTTCTGTATGACCACAAAGCCAGCAGCAAGTGGGAATGCAGATTTGCGATGTCGGGAAATTGATTTAAATCATGACATGGGTAAAAGTTGAAGACACTTGGGTGAGAAAGGAAGTTTCCAAACCCTGTGCAAAGCTGCTCCAAGCAGGGAAGCCAAAGGTGCCTCCCTTGCAAAGAGAGATGCACCTGGGGCAGCCTGTGCTGAGGACACCTGAGAAGGTCATAGCACAGGGAGCAAATGGTAGGAGCAAAGTATGGAGCTCCTGAGACATGTTCTGAATGAGGGAGGTTCAGAAAATCGACTTTATCTCTTCATCAACTTTATCGAATGTTATCTCTTTTGATAGGCATTTTGTCTGCAAATACCTGTACACATTTACTTCATTAGGAACCTTTTATATTTGTGTTTTTTTTTTTAATGTATTTGTTATTTCTCATTCTTCTTTCTTGAATGCAAAAAATATATCTTCAATTTTCATTAGTTGATTAGCTCTTAAAATGAGTTTCCTAATATAGTAGGTGATGTGTTAGGTACCTACTGATGACATATAAACATATGAAATAAAGAACTCCCAGTCTTTTAATGGGTCTAGAAATTGCTCTAAATACATGAAATGCACGTGACAAACTCTTGCCTATTATAAGGTCTTTTCCCACAATATAATCATATTTAGAGAAGCAAATGTAATGTGACAAATATACATACTAAAGCATAACATTTCTATTAAAATATTAGCATGGATATTCATATAGCCATTTGCTAACTCATTATTTTTTTAAAAAAAGTCTTCTATCTTTAAATGCAGTAAAGCACAGATTCAAGTGAGTATAAAGTTTTAGGGAGAATGTCAGAGAAACTGGGGCGGGAGGACCATCATTAAAATGATAAAATGATTAGAGTAACTACTGTATATGCAAGCAGGGAACATATTCCATAAGGAAATCTAGTTGATTGCAAGATTTTTAAAGCTTTCAAAAATGTTCACATTCTTTCAGCTGGGAAGTTCTGAGATTCCTTCTGTCTAATTTGAGAATGTGGATAGAAGACTATGGCTTTGATGGCTTCCGATTTGATGGTGTTACATCTATGTTGTATCATAATCATGGGATTGGTAAGTGATTGAAGCAAGTTAATTAAAGCAGTCCTGATGGAGCTCTACTGCTGTAGAAGTGGTAATACAAAAACTAATTGAATGCTCTGAGAACTTGCAAGATTTACAAATATTTTATTTTACTGCTATGTGAATAGATTAGAAATAAGGAGTAAAAAAGAAAGTGCTTATAAAATTGCTTAATTGATTTTTTTTAATATATATTTTCTTGCTTTAAAATAAGAAAGCTACCATGTCCTTTAAATTTCTTGTTTTATTAGGCACAGGATTCAGTGGAGATTACAATGAATATTTTGGCCTACAAGTGGATGAAGATGCTTTGTGTTACTTAATGCTGGCCAACTACATGATTAATTTATTGCATACGGAATGCATAACCATAGCAGAGGTAAAATCAGAACTTGTCATAGTCACTGACATTAATATTGATTAGGTTTTTTTTGGATGCATATTTCCTGATTATTATTATTAGTCACACTTCAGTTTCTCAAGGCGTGACAGAAGCTGATAAATTGTAATTAGTGGGCAGTTTTTGCCTCTGGGGTCTAGGATGAAAAACAATTGGAATATGCACTTTGGGGATTTTCTCTGAGCTAATGGATCATTAAACATTGTGGGACTTATTTTCCTTCTTTGAATATGTAATAAGATTTTTGTTGCTTTGTTATTATTTTTTTATTTATTTATTTTTATTAGATCATTGCTCTTCCATGATTGCTGTTTGTCACTAGTGATTCATGGTACTAAAAAATAAAAGCTCTTGTGCTGTTTTACATATTTTGAATTATATGGGCATAATTGACAATTTTTTTAATAAATGTGATTAATAAATGTTGACTATATGCTAATTTACATGTAGTTTTAAATTTCTCCATCTTTCCTAAGAAGTAAATAGACTGTATTATATAAGTAGCTTAAGGTCAGTTAAATTGTTTATGTATTTTCTCTCAGCGAAACTTTGTTATTGGTGTATTGAATTTCTTATAGCAGTATGACTCTGAAACCTTAAGGTACTATTAATAGGCACTTTTTTTTTTTTTTTTTACTGATGTGTGTTCTATCTTTTATCAAAAAGAGAACAAATAATGCTTGAGGATTTCTCTGTTACACTGAAATGTTTATTTTCATTAAAATAAAAAAGTTGAATCCATCTGATATCATTAGGGAGTACATAGAGTTTCAATAAAGGTTTTTGTATTATTTAAGAGATTCACTTTGATCTTCAGAAAACAAAGTATTGCTAACTTCATTAGATATGTAGGCCAAAGTTATAGACAAACCCTACTGAAAGTTTAATGACAAGGTATTAAAACTAACAGCTGGTAAGCAATTACTGATAAATAAATTTGAAATGGTTTTATTGATCTGTAGGCTTGTTTCAAGTGAATATTGTTCATAATCTAGGAAATCTTAATAAGCCTTCCTACCAATGAAATTTTGTGTTCAATCTACTTTTGTTACCTAACTTAAAAGCTTTTTTTAAGATATCTCATCAGGTTTTCTAACTTAAATTGAAAGATACATATATTTCAATACATCATTTTTCTTACTGTGGGCTATCTCTCTCTCTATACAAACAGAGAATGCCTCACCATCGTTTGTGGTAAAAAGAGAACTTCAAAGGATGAAACTGTTGATAAAATTTTCAATTATAAATGCTTCTGATGAATCTCTATTTGCCTATAATGATATGGAGTGAGTGCCAAAGGAAAAAAAGTTTTCTAACTAATTATAATATATTCCTTAATTACTGATCAATATTTTTTGCAGATTTTTAATATTGTATTTACTGCTTTAGTATTTTCCAAGTCATTAGTTTATCTGCTTATTTTTCATTTGGCCTTTCAAATAAAGCTGTCATTAAAATTTTGTATAATTAGAACAAATGTTAATAAGTAAGTTGCATCATGCCTGAAGGTATTAAAACAAGAAGGCAAAAGGTACCCCTTTGCTTTTTGTTTTTTATATGCCACCCATGTTAAAGAGAAACTCAAATCTGAAGGAAAAATTGGCCTTTGCTGCTTTTGCTTCGGGGGAGTATATATTCAGCAAACATATATCTTTTTTAGTGTTGAAGTAAACTTTAGAAATGGATGGGTATTTTTTTTACCTATTTTAGTTGGTATTTTACTTCTTAAAAATCTGTTTTCAAAAGTTGTGGATGAAGTAGATGAAAGCTATTTAAATATCAAATTCCTTTGGCCATGCAGGCATTATAACATTGCATGCTTTATTTCCAGTTTTATTTTGTATGACTTCAATCTTCTTGTCTTGTATATATGGGAGGGCATTAGTCTTTTATTTGACTGCTTTTAGAGCGCTGTAGAACTTTTATGAAACTTTCCTGATAAATAAATGATTTAAAGACGTGGAAATTCTCTTAAGCTTTGAGCTGTGCTGTACATGGTATCTCTAGTTGACTTCACCTTGGTATGAAGATGTTTAGGTGAGGAGATGCAGAATTGTGAAAATACAGTGCTAATAGCAGAAATTCCCCTGACAGTCTATCTTAGTTTTAATGCTGCTGTACTTTCAGTATAGATAGTTCTATACTTTGAAATTAGTTTATTTCAGTAATCAGTGAAGCTGTGTGGGAATGCCTAAATATAGTTAAATACCTTAGAAGAAATCATAAATATATTTATGTTGGAAGGGAACTTGGATCATCCTAGTTCAACCACTTGCTCAAAACACGATCTGCACAGAACTTATACCGAGTTGGTCTCGGCCAGTTGATCTTGAAAACCTCCACATGTGGATATCCCACAGCCTTTCTGGGCAACCTGCTCCAGTGCTTAAGTAGCACTGGGAATATTTTATTTGAAGCTTTCTGCTTGGGGATGTGCTACATATAGATTTAGTCAAATGCAACAATTAGATTTAAATGGATTGAATCCAGCACACTGGAATGAATTTTCTAGCTAAGCCTTAGCTAGCTTTAGTCAAACTTTAATTCCACTAATTTTATTGTGTAGACATAAAAGTGTACTTTAATCCATAAACATTGGTGGAATGATTTCTCTTTCACACAATAAAACTGAATACTGATGGATATCTTGCAGGGGATTTGTTTTTTTTCTACATAGATAAATCAAATTTAGAAGAAAGAATGCTATGTGACATAACTATCTTATTGTATGTTGAACAGAACATTTATTTTGAGAATTTTGGATTAGGAATGATCAGCTTGCATCAATGTGAACGTGAGATTTATGCAATAAGAGCTTCTCACTTTTCAGGGCTAGCTGAATCAATAGTTTCCTTATTGTGCATTTAGAAAAGAGTAAGCTGGTATTTTTCTTCCTTACTGGTCAACCTTTTATTTTTATGCTGTTCTTTATGTAAAATATCAATAAACAAAATGAAGGTTTAATTTATCTTTTTTTGACTACCTTATATTGATTGCTTGGAGCTCAAGAGATCTAATTATTTCAAATTCTGCCTCAACTGACATATACTGAGGTGTCTTTCCCCTCAAATACCTATTTTAATAAAATTCCTTGTATGAGAGTATTTGATGAGAAAGGTAGATATACTTCCCTTTAACTCTTTCCTTCAAATAGCAAGAGTAGGTGTAAAAAGGAGTCTATCAACCATCCACTGATTTTTGTTTCTACGTTCCCTGTCATTGTTGGAAACTGTTTAAAGAATATTTATATAGAAGTATTCTTGCATGGTGGAATATTTGAACTTGCAATAATAACCAAATTATCTTGTGTTTTATTTATTTAAGGATGTTTCTGGAATGCCAGCCCTCTGTCGGCCTGTTGCAGAGGGAGGAGGGGGATTTGATTATCGTCTGGCCATGGCAATTCCAGATAAGTGGATTCAGGTGAGAAAGTATATTTTTAAAATATATTGTAATAACAGTAGTAGGTTTCTGTGTGTGCACATACACAAAACACTTTTCTGAATTTTATGGACAAATTTTGTTCTTTATTAACTTAAGGGACTTTCAAAATAAATTCCAACAGGATTAAGCACAGATGTTAGTGTCTGAGGATATGTCTTAAGCTATTCAATTGCGTTTTTGTCAGTTTTTGTTTTTTTTTCATATGCTAGTCATTCTGTTCAATTTGTTTGAAATAACCCGTCTCTTGCAACAGCTGTAGATTATGTAGTCATGCAGAATGTAAATAGGGAAACGCTATGCACAAATACTAAAATAAATAAAACCTTGGTATAATAAGCTCTCCCTAAATTGTGAATAGCAGTTTGCACTGAGCGTAATACTAAAAGTTTAAGCATAGCAAAGGAATAATTTTAACACCAATGATCAGTATAGTTGAGTTAATAAAGAACATAATAAAAACCTGTAATGCTCTTTAGAAGCAATAATGCACTAGTACTGATGTACTAATAAACAAGGACTATAAGAAGGATTTATATCACCTTTTCCTTAGTACAGAGGATCACAAAAAAACAAACAAACAAAAAATAATAAATAATCTTAAAAAGCTTCTTTCCACTGCTGTTTTAAAGAGTGTTTACAACTTAGTAGGATCTTGTTTTGCTTTTCCCAGAGTAATCATAATAGTTTGCTTTTAGTTATAACAAAAGTAACTTCTGAATGACCTCCCTTTATTTATTCAGATAATTAAGGAACTGAAGGATGAAGATTGGAATATGGGAAATATTGTCTACACATTAACAAATAGGCGGTCTGAAGAAAAGTATATTGCATATGCAGAGAGCCATGACCAGGTATTGTATATTTTTTTTTAATTATGTATAAACAAGTAACAGATGTGTTGTAGAGATTTAGTGAGCTTTTCACCAAAACAGCTTCCTTCAAAAACTGAAAGAATTGCAAACTCCACTTCTATTTTGTGATCTTAGTGAAGTATTCTTTGACAATTCCATCAAAATTAAACTCAGCTGTTTTACTGGCTGGTATACCTGAAAAAAAAAATAAAAAAAACAAGGGTGAGTTAGGATAGCGTTAATCTCCAGTGCTTGATTCTGTGGATTCAGAGAGCACTGAGGGAAATTAATTATCTTTCACTTTGTGGACAAAACAGGGAGAAAAATTGGCAAAACCCAAAACAATTTGATATAAATGTTGATTAAAAACTTTTAAATCAGAAACTTTATTAAAAAAAAAAGTAACCTACATTAAGCTACATAATAGGGATTGATTTCTTTTATAGTGCCTTTTGTAAAAAAAGTCAATGGAAGTATTAAAAACAAGATGTTTGACATGTAACTGTTCAGTAACTGTACTTAGATAGAATTATTAGTGTGTTTTTCTCTGACAAATTCCCAGAAATCTCAGAAAACCAATCATATTCCTAATTGTATATAAACAACATGTGGTCTTGTCTCTAAACCTTCAAATCAGCAGTGTTGTTAATAGTCATTTGCTGCATTTCCTGGAAACTTTACTTGAGATGTTTTCTGTTTCTAGAAAAATTTTGTGGTAGCATCTCCCTTGTGTTTTATTGCATCATGCTAACATATTTTGCATTTGGTAGAGAACAACTTATTTTAAAAGTTTACATTTGAAATGCTTCTATTATCTTCTAATACTTCTATTATCTCAAAGTACTTTCGAAAGATTTTCTGCTTTTTTATTTATTTTTTTGCAGGCACTTGTTGGTGATAAGACATTGGCATTTCGATTGATGGACGCAGAGATGTATACAAACATGAGTGTGTTCTCCCCTCTTACTCCAGTTATTGATCGTGGAATGCAGCTTCATAAAATGATTCGTCTCATTACTCATACACTTGGGGGAGACGGCTACCTGAACTTCATGGGTAAGTAATCTGAGGAAGAAGTCTTTCATTTTCTCCTCACAGAAAGCTTGGCAGGGAACTAAAATGATCTGACATCATCTTTCATCCGTAGTATTTATCACACTGCTGAAGTTTTGAGCATAAATGTTTTTATGAAGATTTAATGCAGAAGGTAGTATGCACGGTTTTCCTGTCTGAAGGATGTGTTATAAAACAAGAAAATAAAGCCGATGGGATTCCTAATTGTAGCAGAAATCCTTTTAAAATGTGGTAAGTTGCAATTCAGGTTACACTGATGTATGGCTCAGACTACTATTTTAATAGTAGTTCTGCAAGTCTGGCGGATGGTAAGCTGTATTTTCTACAACTGGGTCATCTTCCGTCTCTGTTTTACTCTTCTAAGCTCTTTAGGCTGACAGTGAATTAAGTAATAGCTCTGTGCTTATTTTAGTCATTAATTACTCAATAATTAGTACAGAGAAGGAATCCTAACTCCTGCTTGTCACTAGGATATATATGAAATAGACAAGAACTCATCACGGAGATAGGAGGCACATTCCAGTATTGAGGCAAAGGTTTGCAATACTAGCTTCTTTTTGATCCATGAGTATTAAGGTACAACTGTGGTATTGAGGATTATCACTATGAGACCATTCAGTAGCTGACCTCAGATGAGCAGCAGTATGTTATAGCTAATATAGTCATATTAGATTGATTTTTCTTAATTATAAGTTAAAGTGATTTATGCTTTTTTTCTTAATTTATGCTTTTCATAATTCTTGCTTTTTCCTAATTTCTCTACAAAGTAGTCCCTTTATGATTGAACTAGTGGTGGCTATAGATAATGTGGTGTGTCAAGTTTTCTCTAGCAGATTTGTTTCCCTCACGTTCAAAAAAGGCTGAAAGCATGCTGTAAATTATCTCAGTTGTCTGGCCATGAAAATAGAATTAGAAACTTGTAGATTTTTTTTTGTCTTGTCTTGCTGACAGTTTTTTTTGATAAATATTTTGGATGTAATAGTATTCTTAAAATGTATATTTCTAATTATAAAAACACCTGAATATTTTTGGGCCTGGAATGACTGAATTTGTTTTAAGCATGTCTGTTCTGATGCATATTCTCTTTCTGGCTTTTATAAGAACACTGCAAAGCTAGAATCTTTTTGTATTTTTATGACAATTAAAATTTTAATATAGTACAGAAAAATGAACACGTTCTATGGTATACTAGTAAAACCACATTGTTTACAATAGAATGCAAAAAAAAGAAAAAAAAGTAAAAAAAAGTAAAAAAAACAAAGAATTAATTAAATATTTATGAAGTGTGGAATCAGGGACCAAAATGCACAAGCTATGATGTGTGTTGTTCCATTCAGAGTGGTGACCATACCATAGCTAAGGAAGCAGATGTTTAGAAAATGTGTCTACTAAACTGCAGATTTCTTCTCTGCCCGATATTGACTCAGTAAGGTGAGGAAAAGTATCAGTAATTCAATGTGACATGTTAAATTCAGTGTGTCAATGCAGGTTGATAGAATAATTAATATTATGCATCCTTGACTAGGGCTAATCTTCCAGTAAATACATTACAGTTTTCTGTATGTAAAAGAAGAATAAATATTGTAGGAGAAAACATAAATTCAAAATGCAGACCAGTGTAAATCAAATATGTGTTGTGGTGTGCTATCTGGTTAAACAAATAAGTAACAAATTTGTTAACTTTCTAGTTTGTGAGGATGCTGCAGGTGGGTGGGGAAGAGGAGCCTTGGTGAGGGGTGGGAGTGTAGACGTCTCCCCTGGAGAACGCACTTCAGCTGCTTCTGGACTTTCCTAGTTGCCCAATAGATGTCTTGCCTCTTTCTGAAAATGAAGACACCGAAGGAACTTGCTACTTTCTTACTGCTTTGCTCACCTCAGGGGAATAACAACCCCCTTTTTAAGGGGTACACATAGGAGTGAAAATGTATCTTCTCAACTATATGTGAGATTTAATTACAATTATACCTGAATAGCATATTCACTCTCCAGCTGAGGCAGCTGGGGTTATTTAGTGAGGAGAAGAGGAGGCTCAGGGAAGACATTATTGCTCTTTATGTTTGCCTGAAAGGATGTTGCAGTGAGGCGCTGGGGCTGGAGAGAGCTATTCCATTCGCCAGAATAGCTACCAATAGCACAAGAGGAAATGTTTGCAAAGGTCCTGTCCAGCCTGTTCATCTGTGTTCTGTATGTAGAATCATAGAATCCCTGAGGTTGGAAGGGACCTCCAGAGGTCACCTAGTCCAACCCCCCTGCACACACAGAGTCATCTAGAGCACATGGCACAGGGCTGAACAGGCCCAGCTCTCTCAACCTCGAGAGATGCATAGACAAGAATGTTCTTGCTAGAAGTTAAGCTCCAGGAGGCACTGACTGTAACTTTGTCCTGTGACATTGATGGAAAGGAAGTTTAAGTTTATTTCTCATGCTTCTGGGTATTCAGTTATCTTTGAAGGCTTTTGTCGTCTTTATCAGTATCCCAAAAATGGAAATCAATGGCATATGAAAGCTTAAACGTGAATAGGAGAATGCTACCATTAGGGAAGTACTTTCCGTGTAATATGAACTATTGGGGACTGGCTTATGTTCTGTTTTCAGTTATCTGCAGCTTTGCAAATGATCTCTGGAGGTTTCAAGTGCCCATCTGGCAATGAAGGCTTTAACCCAGA
The DNA here is from genome assembly GCF_003342845.1 of Nothoprocta perdicaria. Classification (NCBI taxonomy): domain Eukaryota; kingdom Metazoa; phylum Chordata; class Aves; order Tinamiformes; family Tinamidae; genus Nothoprocta; species Nothoprocta perdicaria. The sequence goes on along the minus strand of NW_020455637.1, from coordinate 162,771 downwards.
AAGGAGAAAAAAAACCGCTGCATATATTTGGCTTAAAACACACATGACAATGATTAACATTTTGCTTTGGTGAATGAATACTCTCTAGAAGGCCAGTTTGCACTAAAAACAATGTTTTTTTGAATATCCATGCAATGTCTAAATGCTTTACATTGAAAGAGGCTGGGGAAGAGCAAACAATATAGTTTGTTCAACATTTCTGTATTAGAATGAGGTTTCTACGCTGTGGCTAGTTAGTGGTGATCAAATAGTGTCATAGGACTTTAGGAAAAAAACATAAAAAAATTAAAATACTTTTCCACAGAGTATTGGTGCTTAGCTTTAATGAAAGTGTTGATTGATATAATGTACATTCATTGTTTAAGTATTAATGATGTTTGAAGTAAAAGGCACTGACATTCACAATTTCTACCTATAATTAATAGTAAAAGTCACTTTACTATTGGAGCTGTTGGTAAAACTTCACTTATACATTTTTGCTGGCAATTGAACTTAAGTATGCATCTTATTTTAATCTAATCCAAAATGGAAGAAATGCATATGGGAAAATATCTGGAGACTTAGATGTTTGCTCTTCTCCATTATGAGGATTTGAAAGGAAAAACAAAAATAAAAATCCCATGCCTAAAAGAAATAGCTCCTTTATTGTCAATTTAATTCATGTAATACTAAGGCTTGAATTTGAGTATTTTCGCTCTTCTTAAATTGCTCATTAAGGGTTCTTAGGAGTTGTATAGCTTGTAGAGTACTACAAGGATATTCTGATCTTATCTAAACGATAAAGCAACCACTTGTGCCTAGTGGACAGAACAGTTTAATTTCAACATACGTATTCTCATTCTGCATTTCCTCAATGTAATAGTTAAATTTATAACCGTAAAACAATTGTCTGTACATCGCATATAGAAGCTTGCCCTTCCATTATTTCTTTAAAGAAAAGCTTTAGACATCTGTAGTTGTTCTTCTTCCTTAAAAGTTCCCTTTCTTTTCTTTTGCCCCTTGTCTGCCACCCCACAAATAGGGGTAAGGCATTGCAGGACTCGTGGAAGACCTCTGTCCATTCTTCAGCAAACTTCTTTCTTTCTTATTTTGTGCTTAATCTACTTGCCTATCTAAATTGAGAAGTGTAATGGGAGCTGCTTTGTTGTCTAGAACTAACAGAAAGTCGAGTCCAAGAGGTTTAAAAAACAGAATTTTAGGTTTTTGGGGTTCTTTCTATCACAATTATTTACTCTTTTATGCCACTATAAGGTCTTGCTTTTCAGGTAACGATCATTTTCTTGTTTTCTTCATTTCAAATTGGCTTGAGCATTAATCTATTGATTTAAATGGAGATTAGTCCCAATGTGAATCTCTAGCACTGCTTTTAATGTCTTTCCTATAATAAAGCAACTCCTAATTAGGACTCCAGAGACCAAGACTTACTTTCTCTCTCTCTGTCTCTCTCTCTGTCTCTCTCTCTCTCTCCTCCCACAAAACAGCATTATTTATTTTTATTTTTATTTTTATTTTTATTTTTATTTTTATTTTTATGCAGAAGCTAGCAAATGATTTTAATGGAAAATTAAGTTCATGGAAAAATTTGGGGAATGATGATCATTAACTCATGGTATTGTGTTTTAGGTTGATATTTACCTCTGTTTCCTAATATTATCAAATCAATCTGTAATGTTTGCTTGTCTTCCCACATGTTCAGCTATAGACTGGTCTATCTGTATTTTCTACACCTAGCTTTTCAAAAGCCATGCAATAGATTCTTCTCTAATGTTTTGGTGTAATGAGACCTTGTTCTATTTTTGGCCTTTTAAAAGAAGTTTTGCATTGACTGTGCCTTTAATGAGTATTTTAGGTAACTGAAATTTTTTTTTCTAAGCAAGGAATTTCACAGTACAAGACTTCTGAAGGGATGTTAAGAACCAAGAAAGAATGCTGCAAAGCTGTGCCGTAGCACCAGTATCAATGTGGGAAATAATTGAACAATTTGCTTTAGGAATTATCATGTAATGTTTGTTATTAAAAAAAAGTTTTTTTTTTTAAAGTTGTGTTGAGCACTAAAAGTATTTTTCATTTTAAACTGAAAGTCTGGATGCTGCAAATCCCTTTAAATTGTTATATATTCTTGAATAATTCCCATATATTTTCTTATTACTCTTACGGACTGATCTCCAAGATTGCTGTGTGTTGTTAAACAAAAGTCTAAATAACAGAAAAGCAGTTACATTGTAAGCCAACTCCCTTGGATAAACAGTCCTAGTGCTCTCATTTGATAAAGCCTGGGGATTAGGGACTGTATTTTGGAGTGGTGGTTCTGCTTAGAATGCATGCCTGAATGTACCTGCCAGATGCACTTTCTGTGCTGTCAATTCTACCAGGTGCTTTGATTTCATGGCGGCCTGACAGGAAGAGTTATCCCCCTTTTCCAAGGACAAAACAAGAGGGCGCAATCTCAACGCTTACCCAGAGCCGGACATAAACCCCGTTTGTTGTAGAGAACAGATCACCTATGACTTTGTTCCACAATACCTCATATGCTCTATTTGCAAGTCATAGTGAAAAGGAAGAATCCAAATATATAGATTAGGCTTCATTAATTGCTTTTAGAGTCTCTTCTGGAAAATCTTACAGAAGTGCAAACTAGTAATACTTAGAGTTGATTGAAATAAATTTCATTTGCTCAAAACGCATAGTAAGAGACTAGACTAGAAGGCTAGAAATAGAGACACTGACACACACACACACACACACACACACACAGAAACTTCTGTGATTGGGAAACCTAGATATAATTTGCCAGAGAAGGAGAGAGAATTTCTCAATTCTTAATTTAAAGAATTGTATTTCATACAAGTTTTCTTTTTTCTTTCAGAGTGATAGTATTTTTTCTTTAGGTTATGTATTCAAGTCCTAAATCTGCAAGGTATCAGACATTTCACTATTATGAGCTAAGTGGATTTCAGGAAAATCAAACCATTCTGATGGTTGAATTTGTTTTTATGTATACAATATGCACATTATATATCGTGATTGTGTGTGTGTATATATATACCCAACCTTTAAAGGATTGGTTAATTGTATAGTTTTTCTGTTAGTGGTATGGAATGATTTACTGATTTATTTTGGGAATAACATAAGCTTTTTTTGTATTATGTTCAATGCTGTCATTTAATCATTGTGATGTTGTTGAGTTGAGACCCGCTGATGTCTCAAGCTTTGTTCTTAAGCCTCCATCTGTTACCTTGCATCCTGTATAATTTTTTTTGCACAATCCACAGTTCAGAATATTAACATCTTTCTTGTCATCTTCTGTGAATCCATACAGCCTGGTGTACTGATAATGATCATTCATCTAATGTGAAAATTTGCTAAAGAATAAGAAATAAGCTGGTAAAATCAACCTACTGAAATTATTTTAGAAGTTGGAGTTCTGTTTATTTGTGTGGCTCTTACCATTTTTGGTGTATTGCTATTCTGAAGAGCAATCAGACTAGAAGCTCTGTATGTATTATAATATTTAGCATTTGTTTTTAAAGACATTTCTCTTGTCAAACATTCAAAATCATAATTCATTATATAATTTATGACTTAAAGGCATTGTGCTACAGACAACTTCTTTCTTTGTATTTCTGGATTGACAGGGCATGACTCTTACTTTCCTTTCATCATTGGATGTCTCCCCTTCCACTTCCCTATGAGATTCATATTATATAGCTTGTTGTTTATAAAAGTGATAAAGATAATTCCTAAGGGCTACAACGTTCTGACTAAATTTTATTTTGTTAATAGCTTTTGTTTTCTTCAGCTTGATTTAAATGGATTGAAAAATCAATTGGCTTTTGCCATACCTGTGCTTCTGCTGCTTCTGTGCTTCTGCTGCTCTGGCACTCTGGAATCTGTGGTTATAAAACACTGTTTGAACCCAAATAGAAGAATTCTATTTTCTACTGTCTGTGGACAAGATGTAGATAATCTAATATCTACATTTCCATTTGAATCTCAAAAGAACATTTTTCTTTTTGATAAGGAGTAGGCTTGTTTGTTTTTTTCCTAAGTTATACCTTTAGCAGAATCATATAATGATGTGTAGCTTTCATATACAAGCGTGAAAAGAATGTGCTAAATCCGTGCAATTGTTTGAAGCATTTTGTGTCTATGAGCAGTGACAAAGAGTGATCAATCCAAATAACAGCAAGTAAGCTGTTGATGAACTACGAAACATAACCCATCAGAAAGATGTTGTTTCATTACAGGAGTAAATCTTTTTTGAAATGGGTATCATCTAAGTCTTTCCTTCTGAAAGAATTTGGAACTGCTGCAGAAGGCATCTAGTTGTTAGTGCTAAGTTTTTATCTTTTCTCCATACTGTTCATTTTATTTTATTTTATTTTATTTTATTTTATTTTATTTTATTTTATTTTATTTTATTTTATTTTATTTTATTTTATTTTATTTTATTTTATTTTATTTTCTGAAACCCCAAATTTGAAAATAAATAACAGGAACCTCTCTCTTGGACAACTGCATTTTATTTCTACTTACTACAGTCCACTTGCATTCAGTAATTCCTTGGTCAAAAGAAAAAGGTTCCAGTTTTGCCCAAAATTATTTACTAAAGAGCAAAAAACTTCTACCTGGTTATATTTGCAGACTAGCTTTTAAAGAGAGATGGAATAAGCTATATTTTTATTTAGATTCCTTCCAATCAAGTAATTGAGTAACAATTGAGACTATTGTGAACTACTACAGCAGTGTGTGTAGGAATCTGCTAATGAGCAACATTACATTTGACGTTGTTCTTTCACAGACATTGGTTCAGGGCAATTGTAGCCAAAAAGAATTAAAGCCCACACATTATTCCATAGGGAACTGTCATTTTGAGACATGACTGAGCAGGTGACATTTTGTATTAGTAAAGTCTGAGTAATAGATCCTTTAGGCATGCATTCCAATTTAGATTTAGATGTGGTAATTTGAAATGAGTTCATCTCAGTAGTGTCATTAATTCCCCAAATCAATGTAATTTAAACTGTTGAGATGACACTTGCTGTGATAACATTGGTATAAAGAAAAATATCTTTTTGAGTTCAAGAACTTAATTTCACAAGCCCTTTTAACTTAAAATCTGCTCTTTGTACTTCATTGTCTTAATTTTCTGAGGCCATCAATCTGACACTTGCTCTAAAATTTACTAGTATATGATTTTAAACAACTTTGTAGTTGAATTAGCTTTGATCTTCAGTGGGCAAGATTTTTTTTCTATGTGTTTTTTTCTTTTTCATGAGAAATAGTAAATTCTGCAGAGGACACCATATTAAATGTCCTTCATAAATGTGAACTTGCCTTTCTCAGATATCTTTTGAGATCTGTAGTTTGAAATTCAAAAGTATGCTGGCTTCAAATGCCACAAGAATTTATCATTACAAGCTTAGACTAGATACTGTTATTCGTCATATATTAATGTTGTAATTTGTTGTAACCATGTTGAGCTTCAAGGGGAAAAAATCTGAGGGCACTGTCACCCATTTGGTGTACTTCCATATATCAAGAGACTTGATCAAGTTCAAAGAAGTTCAAAGGAAAAAAGAGAAGAAAATATAGAAGGAAGAGCACATTATGTGGGCTGGTGTTGGAGCAGCATTTCAGGTTCCACTTCTGGAGAGTCAGTTTGTATCATTTCTGCTAAAATGGTGCACTGGTATGTAATCAGAGGTCTGCATGAGCTCTAGGAATGAGAAAAGAATGCAGAGTTAAGTATCTACAGTTAGTCTTACATATGAAAATAAGGTTGATTTTTAGTAAGATTCTCAAGAAGGAAGAAGAATTTACAGTGGGGTAATGTAGAAAAGGAGCTTAGGAAGGTGGCAAACTTTTGGTTGAAGAGAAAATTAATTTTGCTAGACTTTGTCGAATCAAATGAATGTTTATTTATTTATTTTTCTCAGAGCATATAAAGTAAAGGCAAGAGACAAAAAGCAACAACTAATATCACAAAGAGAATGGAATACAATTTAAAAACAAAGAGGGCTAGTGAAGTCCTTCCTAATGGGAGGTCTGTGGACCTTATTTGACATGCCTGTTAAGATCCGTACTTGAAATGCAGAGTGAGTTCTCAGTCACGTTAAATACCTTCTTAAATGGCATTTGCATTATTTGTTTAAAAGTAATCCACTCCTGATTTATGAATCTTCATAGACTATGAAACAGCTCCATTATGCTCATCAGTTCTTGTATCAGGCAGTTTTTTAATACAAGGTACTCCATGAAGACATGGATCTCCTTGATGAATGGGCTACAGGTCTGATTTCTGGGTGGTCTGAGCTCAGAAATTTGACTTTTCAATAACGAACAGCCTATTCTTATTTCAAATTATCAATACTTGTGTTTCAAGTATAAGGTAAATACTGCCAAACCTTCATATATGTGTCTGTGTGTGTATATATGACATTTCATATATAGTAAATTATAGAATTTCAAAATCAAAGAATAGCTGTGATTTGAAAATAGGTGGAACCACAAGATAATGAGGTGAAGACGGTGACTCATGGCAAATTCCTTTTTTTTTTTTTTTTTTTTTTTTTGCATTTTTGGCAACTTTGGGTCTTTATGATTAGTGCCAGGCTATTCATTGGTCTCTTTCCCAAATCCCTTCTCACAAACCTGTTTGTAAAAAAACCACAACTTGATGTATGAATATGACGGTAGAAAATCAGTCTTGCATTATGATCTTTCTAGATCTAGAATTAATCTAGAAAAAGGTTAGCTTTCTGTTGTGTGAAGGCATTTGCTCTATATTGTTCCTTCTTGAGTGGCAGAAGGGGCAACATTGTAAGCTCTTTATTCTACCTTCAGGACTGAGACATTGAGCAAGAGCTACCTGATCAAAAGTAAAACCTTCTGTAGGATAGAAGTCTTTTTGTGTCATGTGGTTATATCTAATCCTTTCCCAAATTCATGAAGTGGCTTGGCCATGTAACAAGCGTGCTTTTGTCTTGCATACCTACCTTTCTGCAAATATATGTGCCATGCAGTATGTCCTGATTGAGAGATCTATCTAATGCTATGTCCTCCCTGGGTTTCCAGCATCAGAGTACAGGATTTGCTAATCTTCCATCCTGTCTTTAAATATTCTGATTAAATTCTTTAAATATTCTGATTAAACATCATAATTTAAGATTTTGGATGGACATTCCTTCTTAATGAGATCCAGAAAGAAGTGGAACCTACCCAGGTACCTATTCACAATACCATGCCGCTCAGCTCACGTACATATCCCTCACACTACTTAATGTATGGACTGATGTGTGTATTAAATCACATATGGAATATGCCAGTCATCATAAACGTTGGAGCTATTTGGTGGGTCTTAGATTTTCCAGCTGCTTGAACAATTTTCTATGCTAAAACCTGAAAATCAGTAGGTGAAATATGAAATTGGCAGAAGCTCTGCCTGATAACACTCCACGGAGCTCTTAGATGCTCTTCATCAAAAGACACGTTATTGGGAGGCAAATGACCAAAATCTTTTCTCTAGCCTTTCTGCCTGTAGTGAGAATTACTTGAAAGAAGGGGGAATGGAATAATTGAGACGATGCATTCTGTGGGTCTTTTGATGCCTCTTAAAGTTGTTTCTTCAAGGTATTAACTCTTCAGAATTGTAAGAGGAGGAGAAGATAAAAGGTTAATGTAGCATACAGAAAGGATATCCTCTGCTACAACTGTTCTTCCTGCAGCCAAAGAAAAGAGTATGGTAACATTCAGTGTAGTTTTGCAATGATGGAATTCCCTATAAGTTTTTCTATCTCTCTTTTTTCTTATTCCTTCTATTTTTAACTTCAGTGATTTCCTGTTTTAAGCTTGTTCTCTCAATAGTACAAGACTTTATTTTTTTCCCCATCACCGCTGTACAGACATATAAAGTATGATGAAGACCTCACAGGAGAAATGTTCTCTAATCTCACAGATTTTTTTTTAATATAAATCACTTGCTATTTGTAGCAAAAGTGCCATCAGCACCAATTCTCTACAATGTTGTCGCCTTTTTGTCTGAGCATTTGATGTTTCACTTCAGCTTTTAAAACTATTGCCTGCCTATTGATGGGCTATCTCTAAACCTGCTATTGCTTTTCTTTTTTCTAGTATCTTTTTCTCCTCTTGCCCATTTCTCAGTTATGCTGACAGTGGTTAAATGTACACATGAATCAGGACTATCTTCAAATTATACTTGTAAATCTAGCTGTTTATCAGGTTACTTGCAATGGTCTCCAGTCACTGTCGCAGTCTCTTTAGCTACATTCCCTCTCCTCCATGTGGAGGACGACAGCACCATGCGCATAGGTAGTGCCCTTGCAGCAGTGTCTGAGACAAGGACCCACTTCATAAAGCATGTGCTGTACCTGGGTGTTAAGAATCACCCCATGGAAACCTCGCAGGATTCAGGTCTTATTCTCATAACAGGGGAGAAGCAGGGCTGGGGTATTCACCAGGACAATTGTTGCTTTGGACAGGACAAAAATATTTTTTGTATCATCAGATTAGCACATACCTCTTGCATGTTTTCATCAATGAATCTTACAGATAGATAGGGTATGGTACAGAGTGAAATGACCTGACTATTCAGTGACAGAACAGTCAGCTCTTCAGTCAGTTCAGTACACTGGTTGATGGGTAACAGAACTTCTAAGTAGCTTGGTCTATCAATACACAGATAATGATCCTTAATTAAAATAAAGGGGAAAAAATGCAAATAACATTACCATATGTATCTTGATTATGATTGGCTGTAATAAATAGAGCTCGACACAGATTTTTTTTTCACCATTATTTTACTGATGTTTTGGAAATATTCTAAAATAATAACCATCACTTAGGAAAAAATGCTTTAATGTGTCTGATTATAGTCTCAAATAAACTTGTCATCTTCTTTCATTTCTTATGTATTTCAAAACCAAAATATCTCACAAACAAAACTAAAGATAACAAGAACAAGTTGAAGGGAAAGATGGTGACTCAGTTATTACACAGGCTGGGTGAATTGATAAGGGAAGTTGTCTTGATATATACAGTAATTATGTTCATATATTTGTATTTGTGAGCCACTGATGAAGCTATTGCTTTTGAAATGCACTCTGAAAAGCAGCAATTTCTTTCTTTCAATTATCAGTATATTTCAAAACTTTTTTCTTTCCAAATGAGAAGGATTTTCTGAAATGAAAAATCATGAAGCTATTTCCGCTTGATAGAATTTAAACTGTTTATACTATTGTGTTTTCATATATTTATTTAGTAGTAAGTATAGAGAAAAACAGAATGTAAATGCAACATTCAATTTTGCATAGTGCGAATATATAAACAGTTCTAGAAACCAAAAAACTATGCTGGTCTGAACGGAAATGCCAAACTAGTATTGTGTTTTACCATAGTGGAATTTTGAGTTGATATTTGTCTTGTCTTTAAACATCGATTTGTTGTTCTTTACCTATGTTTATGTTAGAAACTGGACTTCATTCTCAAAAGAAGCTCCTCTGTGAAGTCAGTGTTAAATTTCAACCATGGGCTGCTCTGCAAGTGTATGAGGGCGCATAACAGTGTCGTGTTGCAGCTTTTCTGGATCAGCAGCTACAGGTGGAGAGCCAGCAGCAGTTTCTGCAGAGCAGTGCAGTTCAAGGAACTGTGCAAGGCTGGACGAGGAGCTGCTGCTCCCCGTGTAACACAGCCGGGCACCGCAGAGCGGCCGGAGGCAGAACCGCTGGCGTGGAGCTTCAGCCGCCTTTGTGTGGCCTCTTCCCAGCGTGGCAGAGAGGTCCAACCCCAGCCACCTGTAGTGAGCTCAGCAGGGTCTTCTGCTTCTCCTCGTAGAAGATCTTGTCTTGCTGTTGATATGATTCATCTCTATATCTCTATTTTTCCTTTTTCCTTCTTCAAACTCTCCTATTGAGTTAAGTAACTTTAAGGATACAAACTAACAGTCAACTCTTAAACTCAGATGCATCTAGCTGTGATATATTTTGAGTCTTTTTACAGCTCATTCAGCATATTGTTATCTGAAAGAAGCTTAGTAGGGACATTTGAAAACAGTAGTGTGAGGTAATCTTATTTCTTGCCCATACCCCAAGTCATTTGTTTGCACGTATAATTTTGTTTTCATATTTTCATGAATCTTATCTCATGTATCGTGTTTACTTTGATAGCTGTACTGGAAAGTGGATTGATCAACTGTCACTTCCTACCTCAGGGTTGTTTTAAACTGTTATCAAAAGTTGTGATTCTCAAAATATGGATTACTTATTTATATTTTTCCCAGCATGTCTGTGTTCTGCAGATGGCTAGCATTTCATACCACAGCAGTAGCCCTGGAGCTAAAGGGATTGTTGGCCAATCTTTTCTTTTGGTGTCAGTAGCTGGCATTTATTTTCATCTGCTGTGTATTTAAAAAAAAAAAATCAAATCCTCAGTGCATGATTATTTAGCATCAGACTCATATGTTCTTTTCCTGTGAGGTAGAAATACAATAAAAATTTAAATGTTTTCCTGCTAAGCAGTGAAACTGAAGTCAATATTGAAAATACCCTGTGTTGAACAGTAGGAATGCTGGATTTTGCCAGGCCTACAATTTATCAGCTCACTGAGGCAAGTCTATTTCTTGAACTAAATTATTTTAAGAGAACTCAGTAAAAGAAACATGACTTAAAAATGAAGGCATCCCTTTTCATTTTTACAAGACTTTCAGTGCTCTGAAAGTTTAGTAATACATGATACTGGGTCATGATGTTTGCCTTTATTTATAACAATGGTTTACATTCTGCATACTGTGTAATAGTATGATAACTCTATAAAACTATGATGAAGAGGTCTGTAAGTTGTTACCAAATTAATTAAAATAGTCTCATGAGCACTTGGAAAATACAGCAGGAAGAGACAGGGATGCAGGCATTCTGTATCTTCTAAGCAGAACATAATTAAAAGATGTGGTTGTTTTCAAAAACTGTTATTGCAGTTTATGTTGCCCCAATTGGGCAACATAACTTACCCATTGGGTAAGTTAGGGAAGTACAAGTGTTTTATTTTAAAAAATTTAAATATTTGTGTCTACGTGACATATGGGAAGTATTTGGATCATTTTACTGTTCTGCGTACTTCACTGTGAAATTCTCTGCTCGCATTATGATTTTCTGCATGATAGAGAGGTATAAGCTTGTATCAATTTTTAGCCTCCTTTTTTTTCTCTTAAGTACTTTTTGAGATTAGTGTATTGATTTTTTTTTTTTTAATGACTTAGTTTTACATGCTGCATATAAAAATTTTTGGATTCTCTTGGGAATCAGGGAAGGGATCAAAACAGACCCTTTAGTTTGGTAACTTATCTCAGAGACTAAACTTTGTCTTGAGCTAATTATTTTAAAAGGGCTAATGGTATAGCAGTTGCATTCACTGACAACAGATCAGTTGGTCATGCATTCATCACCTCTCTGATGGATTATAAGCGCAGCAAACATGAGTTATTTTAGCACAGAAAGTTCATATGCTGATCAGATAGCAGTACATCTGCTCATTGAGGCATGCTGTCACAAATATGTTAAATTCATCCTTTCTTCGGAGGCTCTGCACATGTTTTTTTCCCTCATTCCTTTTCTTCTTTTTTTCCTTTTCATTCCTCTCTCTCTCTCTCTCTCTTTTTTTTCTCCTCATATCTTAAAGTACTCTGTAATCATGTCCTAGAATATCTGAAAGCTATGAAGTAGCAGCATATATCAATAAAATGCACTCAAAATATAAAATACACTCTGTAAGTAATGTCGCCTCATCATTGCAACATTTTGTTAGATGTATTAGCCATGTTTTCAGCTTGGTTGTCCTCATGTCCTACCATCCAAAAATCACATATTTGGAAACAGAAACATCCTCCATCAATATGAAGTACTTCTGGTCACATATTTTTTCTTCTCTTTATCCCTGGAAACATAATTAGGTGTTTTTAACAACATATTCAGTGTGTTGGTGAGTACACTGCTGGCATATCCATATGTGGCATGGTCACCATTCCAGTGGAATCTTCTATAGGGAGAAAGTCACTGTATGGAGACATTCCAAAATAACTCTGAGGCTATTTTTTCTGCTTGATTATTTTATTTACTTTTTATATTTTGCCTCCTTGTTTTAGCCAATTTGCAAGAGATTGTACTTTCTCCATCTGCTGGTTCTGCTACTTGGTTTTTTTTAGCATTTAAGGTGGGGCTACTGATGTCAAACCTTTTCAAAGACACTTTACAATAACCCCAAGTTCTGTTTTTGATATCTTCACTAAATACATGGCTCTACTAAAGAGAATAGCAAATGAGGGCTATTTAGTTTATGAATGTGTTTGCAGCGTGACGTGATTGAGTTACAGAATCACAGAATCTTAAAGGTTGGAAGGGACCTCTAGAGATCATGTAGTCCAACCCCCCTGCTCAAGCAGGCATACCTAGAGCATGGGGCACAGGGCGGCATCCAGGCAGGTTTTGAAGACCTCCAGAGAAGGAGACTCCACAACCTCCCTGGGCAGCCTGTGCCAGGGCTCTGTCACCCTCACAGTAAAGAAGTTCCTCCTCACCTGGAGATTGAACCTCCTGTGTTTCAGCTTGTACCCATTGCCCCTTGTTCTGCCTGCCATTGCCCTGCCCAATGACAAGAGCTTGGCCCCCTCCTCCCTACAATCTCCCTTCGTGTATTTATACATGTTAATCAGATCCCCTCTGAGCTCCCCCTCTTCTCCCCCTCTTCTCCAAGCTGAATAGGCCCACATGTGTTGTACACATGTGGAGGCAGGAGGCATCTCCGGAATGTACCTCCTTGCTTGAAGACAGTAGATAAAGGAGAACTAGAGCTGCAATGAGGAGCCTATCTGCTGCCTGAATCCTCCTGTTTCAAGAAAGCAGGAGTTTGTATTTCCTTTGTTTTTTGTCTTAAGAATGACTGGCCTGATCTGCAGAGAGTGGAAAGAATTCCCAGCTGGGGACCTTTCTGTTTTCTTGTTTCCTTGTTATATCAGTTCCATGTGTGAAGAATATATATTCATGGATACAAATAGATGTAGTGCAGATAATGGTATGTGCGTAAACATATATATACACAAGAGGAGAGCTATTTTAACAGAATAGATGATATGCCATTTGCAAATGTGCACTTTTGAGTAATGTCTGAAGACAGGAAAGTTGCTGTTTTCTTTTTTTTTTTTTTCCTTTTTTGAGGATTATGCAGAAGGGCTCTGGCATCTGTAGTCAGACTAATGGAAATGAATGTGTGTGTACATGTGTGCATGTTCCTGTATATATGCAGAGGAATATAACCTTGCAATGCAAATTGCTTAAATCTTTTTCAGTCATGACTTCTGCCTTATTCAAACATACTTCGTTATTTCCCAGTTTTCCTGCTTCAGCCCCAAACATGAGCATGAATTTAAGCATTACCATTCTGATGCTGTTTGTCTTTCACTACTGCCCACTTCTCTATCCTGCTCTTTGTCATAACACAGTTCTCCTTCAAATGACTTACTGTAATCCAACAACTCCCCACAATCCATCTTGTTCTGTTTTGTCCATTTAATTTTACTTTTAAATCTGTACTGCCTGCTTTATATTTTACAGTCTTTATTGTGCACCTCCTTTCCCGAAAAGCTCACTGTTTTTCCTTGTTATCATAGTGGTAAAATTGCAGTTTATCAGTTTTCTGAGACAATGCTCATGTGTTTTCCTTCATGTTTATTTCTGATAGAAATAGCTATGTAGAACTGTGTAAAGACACAGCGGTCTGTTAACACTTGTTAATAGCCCTGTAAGATCTTTTTTTACGCTCTCTGAGGGTGTTATAACACTTTAAATAGCGGAAATTTTCTTTGTTGGTGTCTCTGAATATCTGTTGCTTCCTGAATATTTATATATTCATGAGTCATGACATCTGTCACTTGGGATGTTTCAAAAGTTTTCCGCTTCAAATACACAAGAAATTTAGCATCTCTTTTTAGAGTCAGCTAGTATGGAAGAGTTTGCAAAAATATCTGACAGGATTTTTTAGCACATTCTTGCACCAATTTGTGCTCCCAGATAGCTTTACTGATTGTCAATTTTGACATCTATTCCTGTCCGCTTTGTGGTGTAATTAAGTTACTGGCGAATCCCCAGACTCTGTAAGCAAGCTGATTTTTTTCTTCTTATGAGCTATAGCTACCTTTTTCTTTCTTTTTACTACACAGATCAGACTTTCATTATGAATGTACTCATTGCGTACTGTTAACAAATGTATATTTAGTTAATTCTAACAAGCTTTTCTTCTTTAGCAAGAGCAGAATATTCCTGAAAAATTTAAGCTTTCATTATTGATTTACATAATTTCAAAAACTTTACTGCTTTTCCTATATATTAGGAATATAAATGCATTTTTCTTCCTCCTGTTTTTCCATTTTCTTTCTCTTCCACTAGCTTTATTCTTTATTCACATTTTCAAAAATTCTGAAGATGAAATTCTGGCCATATTGAAACTAATGAAAGGAAACTGCTATTTAAGCTATTATTGGTAAAAGGGCTTGCCCTCTTCGTGTGTCCTACTTTCCATTCCTCTCCAGTCTTTAATTCACTGTTAGAATCTAACATGTCAGTTATGGTCTAAATCAATAGAAGGCCACAGTGAAGGGAATTAGTTAGAACCTTTTTGACCTAATCTTCTGAAAAGTCTCTTGTCTAGTTATTTGGTTAGTTTCTTGTCTAACCTTTTATTTTAATCTCTGCAATTTTTTAATAGTAGTGATGTATTGTGGAACACTTATGTTCCTAAAATCTTTAGGGGGGTTCTCCTTAAAGTGAATATTTAGCAGTATGTACACAGAGAGGTGGAAATGTCTCAGTGTTTAAGTCATGAAGTCTGATTTTACCACAGTATAGTTATTTGAAAATGGCAGGATGGAAACTGTTGCCGTGTAACAACAACACAGATAGTTGTTACTCAGATTTTAATGTGAAAGGATGGTAAGTCTTAGTCTCTAAAATATTATGCTGCAGTGGGAAACAAGGGGAGATGGGAGAAAGAAAATAGTTATTTATATTTATACTACAAACCTGAAAACAAAATTTCATTTTAAACTGTTAAACACTAATGAAAGGGGGGCAGAAGTGTGCTTAAATTTTATCCAAAATAGCTTTGGACTTTAAATCTACTTAACACTTCTATAATAAACATGTAGAAAAGACCATAGACCAAGACATTTATCATAGGTCTCATTATTTCATGGTAATTGCAGGACAGAGGACTGAAAAAAATAGGAAGACAAAGCCCAAATACTGTGGGCTAAGGCTTATGTTATAAAATCTTGTAAATACTGACTCCAACTAGCTGCCCTGGAGCAGGGTCATATTCCGTGTGTAACTTGATTGTGTTTTAGCACGGTGTGTTGGACTAGAGTTTATACATACAGAATGCATAGAAATGTTTCTAGTGGAAGGATTTTCATAGCCTCCAGCTGTTTTGCAATTTTAAGTTAACTCTTCCATCCCTCAGCCATTTTTATTGAAAAGTAGCATGCTCTTTAGAGGACTAGGTTGTTCTTGATTGCTTATTCTTCAGTTTATAGCCATATTTTGTTTTGTATCACTATTTTCCTGCCCTGATTCCCAGACTTTAGCAATCAGATCCAGTCCTTGCAGACTTCCCTCAATCCATGTGATTTAGCTTGATAAACAGATGCAAGCAAGGAAGGAAAGTATTGGAGTTCATGTCCTGGTAATTAATAGGCTATGTACTTTCATTGTTTTTGCTAGTATGAATGTTGCGAAGTTTTGAAGAAGACTTGGTACAAACATGAGGGAATATGATACTGCAGAGCTTTATAACAAGGAAAAATGAGGATTAGTCTTTTGAAATGTTTTTTTTTTTTTTTTTTTTGAAAAGTGATGAATATGGTATGCTATTTAGATCTGATCTGGTTCTGTTTAAAAAGAAAGCAAATAAGTATTTTATTCTGCAGATTGGTGCATTATCATCATTGTTTACAGTAGCAGTGAAATTAAATTCAAATCAATTATGACTTCTGTATGGGTTGATTATCTGGTTTGTGTAAATCAGTGCAACGTCACTTACTTTGGAAAAACATTAGTGCAAATGAGTTGAAAATCTATCCTAAATCTGTCTGCTTTAAATGTGTATGTATAACATTTAAATCTTTTTTAAATTTGTCCAATCTTAAGCATGTAAATAATCTTTTTACTTTTCTGTGGCGTATCAAATAAATTCACCTACTTTGTCCTGAAAATATTTCATACGTGTTTAGTTATATAGCAGAAAAAAAAAAGAACAGAAAACAAAATAATAAAAGAAAAAGTTAGCATTTCTTACCTGCCTGCATCTTTTAAAATTGCCATCAGTGCTCTGTTTAGCCTCATTCTGTAAGAGAGAGTTGCTGACGTAGATGTCTGGAAAAGAGTGGTCAATGATATTTTAATAACTTAAGGGGTTCAGCTGCAAAATAGTCATCAGCTGCATAAGTACTTCTTTGGTGTAAATGGATTTCTATTGTTACAAACAATAATGCTGTAAATTTTCCTTATAGTAAATAGGGTGTTAATTTTTTTATTAGAATTGTGATCTTGAAATCTTGTGCACAGCAAAAGTGTGCAATATAGGTAACATACAGGAAGTAGCAAACTTGAATTACATCCTAGATATCATTAGTATGCATTGCACTGCAATGGTTTGTCTTTGTTTTGTTTCTCTAATCAGAATTTCAGTTAATTTCAGCTTTATTCTCTGCCTCCCCCACGTTAGTTCCATTGTCCTGATCTGCATCGTTTGTACCAGCTGCCTTCCTGTCAATGTGTAGTTTGGGCTTTCACATCCGACAGCAAATTAATTACAGGAAAAGAAATCCCAATAGAACTTCTGTGCTTAGATGTTTTCTCAGTTATCCCGGAGTGAATGTTGCTGATTCTTGTCAAAAATGAAAAGTGAAACATGTGGAAATGAGTAGCACATACTTTACAGATGCCATTAATCAGTCACCTCCTAATTCCTAACCCCTTCTCATTCATTTTGAAGTTAAACTAAGAAAAAGCGGTGATTTTGTATTTATTTTATAAAATAGAACAGGAGAAATGTATATTGGGTAATGTGTAGTGAGACGCGTATTTCTTGTTGAAGGATGTATAGCCTTGATGCCTCTCTCGAGTACCAAAATACTCTTTGCAGTCTATCACAGGGACTGCTTGTGTCCTAAATGTTTGTTTCTTTTCCCTATGCTATGCTTTAATACCAAAAGTAAAAAACCTACTAGAGGTTTCTCTCTCTCAATTTTGAGACTTCTTGTTCTTTCTTAAATCCCTCTCTCACCTTTAACATTATAAATATAAATGGCTTGCAGGTACATTGCCCAGAAGGTGGTCATATAGGGAAAAATAGTAATTAATATGTAAGCCATAAGTGCTTAGAACTTGAATATGTTTTTCTGATATTAGCAAATAGTTTACTCTTATTCAATTCCTGCACTGTGTTAAATTATTATTATTTATATCCTTTATCTGTTTTTATTTATTTTGTTTATTTTTACTGCCTTTTTTTTTAAATAGGCATTCAAACAACTGTAGCTATTGTGGGGAAAGAGTGAACAGTATAAATGTGAAGAGTATAAAGGAGTGCTCTACTTCTGGTGAAATGATCTGCTGAAATTATGTGCTACTTTAGTCTAATTTACTCACTTTTTAAAATTCTTTTATTGCTTACTTCCACTTTTATTTTTCTTGAATAAGTAGGTATGATTTCCTTGGCTGTCTTTTCAGTATGCACACTGTCTTCAACTTGGTGTTTTATTGTTATCTGAGCTATCTCATGTAGTCCATCTTTTTCAATAGTGCACAGATCACAGAAGAAGATAATACCTTGCCCAGATCTTAAGAGAATATTGAGTATGGTTAGATACAGTTTCTGTTCTGTAGCAATATCTTTCCTCATTTTCTACACCATCTTGTTAGCACACTTTAAGAGCTCAGCCCAGTGTTATTCCAAGGTCATTTTCAAAGTCCTGCTGTGATTCTGATTCTTTTTTATTTGCCTGTGTCTTTGAACAGAATGGGAAATTTAGTGGTTTAGCCTCTGAACATGAAATTTAATTTACAACTTGTCAATTTGTTTACAAAATGGATGCCATTGTAAAGGATTCTCCTAAATATAATGGCAGCGTATTTCTTTTGCTCTTTGTTCATTTCTTTCTTCCTGTGAAATTCACACACAAAAAAAAAAAAAAAAAAGAAAAAAAAAGAAAAAATAGAAATCTCTTTGAATATCTAAATTCGTAGCTGTCGCTGCTGACTGTCTCCATGGACCTTCGAGGTAGCACTGCTACCTGAGATAGCAGATAGCAACTACACACCCAGCCGCTCCATCCAGGAAATACCACCTTCATTCTCGCCCTCTCTCTGTCCTTCACTTAACTGTAAAGCTGCAGTTTATTGTGAAAGCTGCTTGCAGAATTATCCCTAACTGTGCTCTGTTTAAAGCCTTTGAGTCGCTTGTTTTTCAGTGTCAAGGACTGAATGCATCATTATTACATGTTGTGGTTTATTGCATATAGTCTAGTCCTCTACTGCAATTACTGTGATTCCCTAATCCTAGTTCAGGTTGGAAAATACCTCTGGAGATCATCTAGTCCAAATTACTCCTGATACAGCAGGGTCACCTAGAGCATGTTTGTAAGGATAGTGTCCTTACTGCACAACCCTCTCTGGACATCCTCTGTTACCCTCACAGTAAAGCGTGTGTGCTTTTTGTTGTTGTTTTCTCATGTTCAGAGTTTCTTGTGTTTCTGTTTGGGCCCATTGCTTCTCACTCTATTACTGGGCACCACTGAACCCGTCCTCTTTGCACCCTCCTATCAGATACTTATATGTATTGATATGATCCCTCTCAGCTTTCTCTTGCCCAGATTGATCAGGCCCAGCTCTCTCAGCCTCTCCTCGTAGGAGAGATGCTCCAGTCCCTCCATGATCCTTGTAGCCCTCAGCTGGACTCGTACCATTAGTTCCACGTCTCCCTGGTACTGGGAAGGCCAGGACTGGAAGCAGTGTTCCAGATGGCAGCCTCACTAGCACTGAGTGAAGGGGAAGGATCACCCTCCTTGACTTGCTGGCACTCTTCTTCCTAACCTGGAATACTATTGACCTTCTTGGCCACGAGAGCATATTGCTGGCTCATAGCCAACTTGGCCACCAGGCCTCCTTGGTCTATCTGTACACAGCTGCTCTCCAAGAGAAGAGCCCCCAGTCTGCATTGGTACAGGGGGTTATTTCTCTGGGAGATTCCTTTCCATCCATCTCACCACTCCAGTGAAGTCCTTCTGAATGGCAGCATAGGCCTCAGATGTACAAACTACTTCTCCGAGTTTTGTATCTTTAGCAAATGAATGCCCCCTGGACGTTTCTGGGAAGCTGAGGAACAGTTTCTAGGCTCTCTCATTTTTTATAGTTTTCATTTAATAGTGTGGGGTTTTTCTGTTCTTTGTTTGGGTTTTTTTTTCAGTGCTCTCAGTGGGCTTATATTGTTAAGGTGATATGTTTAGGCTCATAGTAACTCTAAAATTTATATCCTGAATTTCTGCTGCCCTGATTAAGGATGAGAGTTAGGAATATTTCAGCATTAAATGATAGTGTAGAGGTTGAAACCTGGTCTGTGCTTTCACAGGAGTTTAGGGATATTTTGTTTTGACAGTTTCACTGGCTAGTCAAACCTCTTAACAAATACAAGCATTCTGAGAAAAATTTTAGTAATAAAGGTGTCATTTTACATAAGGAACATTATTCTATGGAATTGAAAATTTGTAGAAAAGAAATCAATTTTAATTATAAGGGTTTTTTAAAAGTTTTTTCATCTTGTGTTCTAATGCATCCCTAATTAATATTATTAAATACAGGTAATGAGTTCGGACATCCAGAATGGCTTGACTTTCCCAGAAAAGGGAATAATGAGAGCTACCACTATGCCAGAAGACAATTTAATCTAACTGAAGATCATCTTCTTCGCTATAGATTCCTAAATGCATTTGACAAAGATATGAATAAATTGGAGGAAAGATTTGGCTGGCTTGCATCTCCCCCGGTAAGCTGTGTAGACTAAATGTTAAGATTTTAGTCACCAGTAGTGTATGTATTCAGAATAACAATAATACAAGATTTGCATGCAGAAATTTTAAGCACCACTTTATTATGCACTGCATAATGCCCCACAGTATATTTCAAGTTGTCAAAACATGTCATTGAAATATCTTCTATAGATAGTAAAATCTAAAATAGCTTTTAGCTACACAGAAAGGTTTTTTTTTTTTTTATTCCTATGACTTTTGCTATTTTTATTTAGTAGCTACACATTGATTAAAGCAGACTATAAAACTTTGTCTGTAATCCAGTCCAAGTATTATTTGGGAAAAATTTAGATTCTTCTGACAATTTACTCTGTAATTACTCTGTTACTGATGAAACACTTTTGGTACACTGTAGCATAAGTTCTAGTGTCTTTGTTATTTAAGTGTCACTTCTGGATTTGTCTTTTTTCCTGAATATTGTACTATAATTTTTATTAAAATGAATCATCAATTATTATAGTTTCTCTGATTTTAATGTTTTCAGTTATTTGATAGCTTTATTGATATTGATATTTTTAGCTTGATAGCTGAAGAATTATGTAATGCTATAATCACGATTTTAAAAAAACCTTTTTTTTTAAATAGTCATTTATGGCTTTAGCAAGTAGAATTTTGCTGTTGAATCTGTTGAATACAACAGATCTTTAGTTGGTGTGCCAACTCCAGTATTTATAATATTGTTTGAATCTTTAACAGCCTGTTTTAAGTAGAACACAGGTATAACAGCAGTGTTTTCTAACTAAATTGACAAAAGAAATAAAAATGAGATACTATTTTATAGTATTGAAAAACCTTTCTTTCTAGGCCTTTGTGACTGAAAAGCATGAATCTAATAAGGTCATTGCATTCGAGAGAGCCAACCTCGTTTTTATTTTCAACTTTCATCCATATCAAAGTTATGTGGACTACAGAGTGGGCGTTGAAATTCCAGGAAAATATCCTTTATTGTCTCACATGTTTAGTTCAAAGTTACTTTTTTAATTCTGTTTTTTAAATGAATGCAAACTTAAGAAGGTAAAAGGTAAGCAACAGCTTTTTTGTCATCAATACAATTGTTCTTTAATGGTTAGTAAATAAATTGTACAGAAATAAATGTTTAATCTTCTGTAATGGACTTTTATGTACATTTTTCTCCCAATACCTTAGCATTGAGAGCATTAAGACAGGTGAAAGTGAGTCAGTGTAAAAGAAGAAAAGGACAACACAATTTTCAAAGTGTAGGTGAAAATAGAATGCCTCATTTTTTGGCATTTCAAGAGGGATTCATATTTATTTTTGGAACTGAAAGTGAAGGTTATGAAGTATTTTATCAACAAACCAAATCAATGGGAAGTCTCCCTTATATTCCATATAAGAGACGCAAATTATTTGATTAGATTTGTTTTTGACATTAACTTCCTTGGTTGAGATTTCTGAACTATTAATCAATAAGAGCTGACTTGATCAATACTTTACATTAGCTCATAGACAACGAAAAATGAAGCTTATTTCTTACAGCTAAATGTTTTATAATAGTCAAACACATACAGTATAGAAACAATGTAAAACTATTTCTAATGTCAGTTTTTAAAAGAACCTTTTTCCAGTGGTAGCAGCTATTGCTTCCCTTTTACTCTATTTATTTTCACACGCCCTGCTTCCACCATCTTTTCTTCTTTGCTAATGTATCCAACACACTTGTCAGTATCTGTGTTCTTCAGATATATTAGGGATATTCTAATGTTGAAGAACTTTCTTTCTGACTCTTGTCCTGCCATTACAGCCATAAATTGTGTCCAGATTTGTAATGGAATCTATAACAGTTAAAATTTAGAAAATGTTTTATGTAAATAGGAGATATTGACATATGTTATGTTAAATCTTCACTTTTTTTTTTTTTCCATTTTTAAAGCATTTTTCTCTCGGTATGGAACTTGTAAAGGAATCAGAACATTAAACCTTAAATGTGAATTTGTTGCTATTTTCTTTGGAGAAGTCAATAGTCAGTTGTTTTTACACTCAGAAGAGAAGCAATTGCTGAATTAGCCTAAGTGCAAAATACTGTAGTGTACTTATTAAATTCTGTTACTAGAAAATTTATCTGAACAATATTGGAAGTTGTAGGAAATGAAGCTTCTTGCAGTAACCCATATCTGGATTTTAATTTGTTTCAGCAGACTAGATTATTCAAGTTAATTTGAGTTTGCCTATAAGTGGATGAGTTTGAATTATTAGTATGTTATCGAAACATCATTGTATTGTATATATGTATATGTAGTATGTGGTTAAATTGTTGGTGTATACAATTTCTCACATAGGTTATCAGATATGTTGAGATATACAGAGCTTATTGCCTTTCTGGCCTACGTATTTGCAGATATTCAACTGTTTTGATCTTAAAGATCTCATTCTTCTTTAGGTCTTCTTTACTAGTAGGCTCTTGACGTAGCAAACCATACTTTTACTTCATTGTACTTTTGTGAAGGAAATAATGTCTAGTAGACATTTCAGTCCTCATTTCAGTCCTCATTGTACCACTTGGAACAATGGCACTTGGCATCTTTCTGAACAACCAGTCAGTCAAAAATCATATGAACTGCCACAGCTTGGAGTTTGGAGACCATTTTTATATGCTAGTCTACCATTTCCATGTTGTGTATTGTCTTGTGGAATTCCCTTGAAAATGGGTAGCTACTTTCTACCCATTGTGTGATTCTGCCACATCATATACCCCTAAGATGTGTCCCAGTGCAAGACATTCAAATGCTGAGACTTTTTTTTTATTCGTATGGAAGTCCATAAATTTTGGGCAATGCAAACCTCTAATAGCATACAGAGATACGATACTATTTGTATCTTGGTTTCATATTCTCAAATACTAGACAAGCAGTAGGTAAAAAATGTAGGATTAAATGGTTGCTTCATTACAGATGTTACCATATTTATATGGCATATCATGCCATATAAGGCATTTAAAAGCTAGAGGGAATGAATAACAAAAAAATAGTATATTTATTGTTGTCATGGGTTTAGAGTGAATAAATATATTTGAAGTCACAGTTGTAGATAAGTAAATAGCTACATGTAACCTGAAATCCCAGGAACAGTGTTATGAAAATGCTGCAAAGATGTACTTGAGAGAGAGGGGAAAAAAGAAGAGGGAAAAAAAAAAAAAAAAGTAAATTCTGGTGCTATGACATTTGAAACCTGTACCTAGAGCTTCTAATAAGCAAATAAGGTCACTTGAATGAGTCACTGGAGTGTGATCGCTGAAGGCAAAGCTGTTGCTTTGTAACTGCTTTTTTTATGCAGACTGCTTTGAAGTGCAGTTATGTAACTATCCCTGCCTATTAGAATTCATGTTTATACAGAAAAAAACTAAAAACTTAATTTCAAATCCACTAAATGCCCAAATCCATCAAGAGAGTTTATATGTTAAGGTTAAAATATGTGAATAAGAAATATAGCATACCAGTGTGGTAATGCATGTTGAAAAAAGTTTGGTATGAGAAGGAAATGATGCTGTTTTCCAGGAACATGAATCCATAAAACTATTACAACAGCGTATGCTCTTTCCCAAATTGTGTTTCATTATTTGAGAGAAAGGAGAAAACGTCTACGTGCTAATAATGGAATTTTGCTTCCTAAGGGTTTTAAAAGAACATAATTTACATGAGAAACAGGAAGCTCAAACTAACTTTTTTTTTTGCCTAATTTGCTTCATTTTCAAGATAGATGAATAATCAACATCTACATCAGTTGTCTGTATCTGATTGTAGATAAAAAATTAAATGTTAGCATGAAAACTGTTCATAAGCATTTGATGTTATTAGCAATGTCTAGTGCTAAATACACTCGGCAGGACTAGACAGCAATGTACTGCTGGTGCTGTGACTGATACCAAGAGCATTTTGCAGTAAAAATACAGTAAGGCAACTTTTTTTTCCTCTATTCAAAAAGAAATTAACTAAAAGATGTGAGGTGTGGGGGGAGGAGAGGCAGTGGAGGGGGCACAGGACAGAGAAATAAATTTGATTAATTTTCCACTTAAGCTATTGTGTCAACATTAGTCATTTCAAAATAACTCCCTCCATCTACAACATAACAATAGATTTGCAGCAAAATGATTACTGGCATGAAGAAAATATGTGAATGGAAAATGCACATGTGAAAGAACTAGTAGAAACAGCACAGGAAGAATTAAAAGAATGGTCTATATTGATAATGGAGGATGAAACTCTCAGTAGTTGAGGGATACGGTACTGTGTGAAACAAGGTATGCACTGATTAGATTGCAGCACAGATGACAGGAGAAGCCCTGCCTTCCAACAGGCATAGATTGACAACAAGGGTTAGCTAAAGCTAAGCTTTTTGCCTATTATCTGAGCAGGAGAAGAAATATTTCAAATGAATATGCTGAAAACAGACAGTAAACATCACCATTCCCTAAAACTTATGGTTACTCAAGTAAACAAGATTCCTAACCATAGGACATTTGATTTCTACAAGGTGTGAAAGATTTGTCCCCAAACTGGCTCTTTCTTGCCCGTTAAGAGGAACCTTAGAGGCACGGTGAAAACTTTAGTGTTGTTCGCATCCCTTGTTTTCAGCCTCATGTGCAAGTGGCAGACACTTGGAAACACAAGATTTGGTGCTTGTGAGGGTATAGGTTTAGGAGTAAATGAAATTTAGAACAGAATGAGTATGAGTGGGTGAAAATCAACTTAACTTCAAGATTTTGTAAATGAATACTTCCTTCTCCTTCCATAAGATCTTACAGTGAGTTTTCTTGTGCAAAATTTTCTGCAGTGTAGGAATGTTTTCATTCTAACTTGTTACCAGGATATCTTCTTTTGTTTTAACAGGTAGCAATTTGACAGTGAAAACCACGGCTAGGATATTTATCTATTCTTGCTTTTTGTAGAGTATTGTATATTGTATTTTACAGAATATTTTACTTTGGACTTCATTCTAGTCCTGTGGACTGCCTTTCTGTTAACAGCTGGAGCACCTTGTGCTTCCCAGCCCCATCTGGTTCAGCTTCATCTAGGGGAGTCCAGTTCAAATGTGCCAAGACCACTTTGAAGCGCAAACCAAAGCGTGAGAAGAACTGCTCTAAAAGTGCAGTTCTTAACCAGGCTTAAATATTAAGGTGGACACTTCTGATTCACTAAGTCTCTCACAGTGAACATGAGAATCCAACAAATAGATGGAGCAGCATGGACTTGCATATGTGCTCTCTTTCTGTGTGACAGCTGTATGCCCAAAAGTGTGAATCAGTTGCATGACTCAGATTGATTACTCACTTCTGGTTCAGCGTATATGAGTAAGCATGCCATGTCAGAGGCTGCAAAATGGCACCTCTAATGTATTGCACTTGATTTTTCATCAGTAATCTCTCTGATTCTGTGTACAATCAGTTTTAGTTTTGAAGGAAGAAGTGGTGAATTATCTCATTCTATGAACTCCCCTAAATTGAGCCATTCCATTTTTATATTTTTTTAGACTAGGCCTGAGTTTATTTTGGATGTGAACAGATATACACATACACAGAGTCGCACAGAATCACAGAATGACTGAGGTTGGGAAAGGACCTCTAGAGATCATCTAGTCCAACCCCCCTGCTCCAGCAGGGACACCCAGAGCACGGGGCACAGGGTGGCATCCAGGTGGGTTTTTGAAGACCTCCATACTTCCCTGGGCAGCCTGTTCCAGGGCTCTGTCACCCTCACAGTGAAGAAGTTCCTCCTCACCTGGAGATGGAACTGCCTGTGTTGCAGTTTGCAACTATTACCACTTGTCCTATCACTGGCCATCACTGAGAAGAGCTTGGCCCCTTCCTCCCTACATTCCCCCTTCATGTACTTATACATGTTAATCAGTTCCCTCTCAGCCTTCTCTTTTCCAGAGAAAGCAGGCCCACCTCACCCAGTCTCTCCTCATATGTGAGATGTTCCATTCCCTTAATCCTCTTGGTTGCCCTCCACTGGACCCGCTCTAGAAGATCCATGTCCCTCTTATACAGGGGAGCCCCAAACTACACACAGTACTCCAGGTACACACACACACATGCACATAGCTATCTAGGGAATGCAGTAAGTTCCCAAACTGAACTTTCTTTTTTTTAACCTCCTGAGACAAATTCGCTTAGAGAAAATTAGTGTTATACCTAATATATGTGCAGCTCTAGTTTAAACCTGAAGACGAGATAAATGTGCGTAAGTATAAGGGGAAAAAAAAATGTTGATAACATCTTTCACTGTTGCGTTTAAGGACATTGGAACTTCTGCCAGTGACTGATAATGATGAGAAGTTCAATTACAGTATGAAACCTATATCTATGAATCTCATTTTTGCTTCATGTAGTTTCCAATGTGGAATTGCAGAAGTGTGGGGAAAGAACAGGAGAAGTTATTTTTGTATTTAATTTTCTAAATCAAAGTATTACAAGGAGGTCTTGGTGTGTTAATGATAGGTTTCTAAAGCACACTTCAAAAGGGTAGCCCCTTAATAATTTGTGCTCTTCTAGATTTTTGCCTTTTACTGACTTCTTGGAATAAGCAAAGTTGGAACAACTCAAATATTCAGTTAATAAATACTGGTGTGAGTCTTTCTACACTGCTGTGCCAGTTTACTCAACCTGACCTCTGCAAATGCAACTATTACAGTGCTGAACTCCAATCAAACGTGGACTACTTATATGCCAGTAGCTAAAACAAGGCTAAGAAGAAATACTGGTATAATGCTGTAATGTTGACCTTTGATTTTCATCCAAGTCAAGCAAAATTGCTTTCCTGGACTTTGAGGTTTGGATTTTCAAAGTATATTCAACTGATTAATTAAAGGTTTTTCTTTTGGAGTTTTTATCTTACACCATTATTGTATGTGTATCTATATATACACTGAGAGTACTGAAAAGCTGTGTAATACTCAGCATCTGATGGAGTTGGCCCTGGTTTTGTGTGCTACGCATACAAATTTCATTTCAGTTGCTAAAGAAACCTATATAAAAAACTCCTGGTAAAATTTCACTCCTGTCTTTTAGGCAAGAGTATTAGCAAATAACACTCACGTGTATGGAAATTGAATAACTTATTTCTGGCTATGAAGAAGGGGAGAATGACTAGTCAATGCTGTTAACATTACTTTAACATTAAAACATAGTGATGGTAGCTTGAACATTTTAATAGTATACCCACATACCACTGTTTCTAGTTGATTAATGATTTCATAAGAGAGAAGATCTGAAAACATGTAACTTCCATGCAGATTTTTAAACTACTAAAAGAACATCTAAGCAATACATGTAGATTTAGGAAGGTTCTTGTTTGCAATTTAAAATTTAAAATGTTTTCTTCTGTTTTTCTTAGAGCGGGGGCTTAATTCTTTGAACAGCATAAGACAACTTTCAATTTGCTATCATCACTCTGATGTTACTCAGGACCTCAGGACTGTTAGTGATTGAGGGTTCTTATAAGTTGTATTTGAAGGGGGAAAGCCTTCTTGTAATAATTGTTTCTGGATTAGAGTGCTGATGCAAAGCTTTTTATCTTTCCCCTAAGACAATATATTTTAGATAAATATATTGCAATTCACCATATTCTTTTTCTTTTTCCTCCCCTGCACTGCATAGTATAATATGTCAAGTGGAGAATAAAAACTTGGTCTTGTTGCATGAACGCTGAAGTATCTTTCTTCAAAAATCTCCAATGAACATTAGTTGGAGGAGGTTCTTGAACAGTCAAACTGCATTCTGAAACACCACAAAATGTCCTAGTTAAATATCTCTTGCTTTACATACAGATTTTACTAATACATTTAGAACAATAATTTATTCTAAAATTATTCTAAAAAATAGAAATTGTATAATGAGATACAGGCTTCTTATCCTCTGTACAGCTATGGTAGCATATATAGTAGCTATTTCTTTAGTAGACTTGCTTTTGGAAGTATTCTAAAAGACTTTGTAGGAACAAACTTTTCCTGAATACCCCAAACAAAGCATCCAGGTATACTTTGGCTGCTGCTTGTGAGTGTGTTTTTTGATCCATGTGTAATGAGAATAAATAGGTTTAATCTTGTCATATCCTCATAATTTCAGGCTGGATTAGGGATGAGATTGCTACTTGCTGCTATTACTATTATTGCCACTGCATCTAGTTTAGAAGAAACATCTGCTCACAAGTTTGCTTAAAGTATGAAAAACTCTTCAAGTTTTCCAAGTCTGCTGTCTCTATCTTCTTCCTTCAAACATAAGTTCATTTTTAAAGAGTTTCTGTATAGAGACATGAAGGAGTAGAGTTCTAGTGCAGTTTTTGATCTGTGCTTTGGCTTTGTCACATTTGTTATTGCTAGAACTTATATCTTATTTTTAAGTCATGAAATGGCAGCAAGGAATAAAAAAGGCATACTTATTAGATATTCTTTAAAGAGTTTGGGGAATGCAGTAAGAGAATAAGAGTTCATTTACATATAGAGTGAAGAAGCAGATAAATATATGTATGTATGTGTGTGTGCCATCTTGGTTTATGTGTGGAAAATAGCAGAGAACTAGAAGTATAGGTGCTTAAACATTTTGTTGTTTTAATAAAATCTAAACTAATCCTATTCGTAAAACAGATTATGAAAGGATAGAGATGAAGTCATCAAGATGACTTAGATTTTATATATGTGTCAAGCAACCCTAGCTATGCTTCCAATCTTGCTCAGTTTGGTCCAGACTTTCTGCCTTGCTGAGCAACCTGTCAGCCAAGAAGTTTATGCAATATGACTGTTACATATAATACGAAAGATCCACTGTCCTTAATTTTATTTGGAGATATGTAATTGATATATTTAATTAGTGACAAATGGTCATGAGACTCAAAACCGCATATATAAATATATAGAGTAGTGTCTTTATGAACACTAAGCAAACCATGTGTTTTGTTTTTGTGTGTGACTGTGTGCATGTAGTTTTCCTATTCAACACACACTGGTCTAGAACTCTCATCTGTTCTTTCACAAACCTCTTAGTTATCCCGGACTGCCACCCCCACAAATAGCAGATTCCTCTTTCATTATTAAAGAAACAAAATACAAATTATTCTATTTTATGATTTACACTTACTTAGTGATGTTTTATGTGTCATTAAGCAAGCATAAGATTAAATTAAAAATTTACATTAAAATATGTATTTCAAAACATGTCATAAAAGCTTAGTGATTCAGTAATTAATGTGGTAGATAATGACAGTCTCCCATTTCCAACTCTGTCTATGCAAGAGTTCGTTGCTTTTGCTGCTTTTCTACAGTACCCATGTTAGGAAATTTACCACCAAGCCATCAGTCTGAAGAGAAATCAGTTTTCTTTTTCTCGTTTTTCTTCCCTGCACTCCTCCCCTCGTCAGAATACAGGCTAATATTCGCAGGACTCCCTAGCTGAACAAAGAGGCTCCGCAGTAAAAGAAAATGCTTTTATGATGTGCATAATTAAACTGTGAAACAGTTTTATCTTTTTATGAAGGCAGTGTCCAGAAACAGCTATTTTGGTACATACAATGCAGTTTTTCTGAGATAGTTAAGTTGGAAGCCAAATGGGTTTATTTAACAAACCAAGAGTTTTTCCTGAGAAATATCTGATTGGTGAAGATCTTTAGAATGCTTTCTGACTCCATTTTTCTGGATCTAGTTAATTATATATATTCCAGATAAAGCTATACAGTGAGGTAAGTGGTATCAACTGCTTTGAGTTGCTAGAGAGCACTGCTATCCATACTATTATAGCTTGGATTAAGGAAATGAGCTGATTTATTTTAAAATAAGCATAGCCATGACAATTGAAATAACTGTAAATAGTTTTAAAGGAACCATTAGAGATGTCATTTTTTTGGCAACGTTGATGAATTATTAAATATAATATGTTCTGTAGATCACAGAAGCAAAAAATAAAATGCCTAAGGAGATATTCCCCTGCCATGTTCATAGAATATATAGTGGAATAGTATCATTCACTGCTGATGCTGGGCTAGAAAGAGTATTAGAGACAGTAACCAAGAATTGTAGGTTGTTCTTGTGTGGTGAACATGACAATAAAAGAATAGTACTTGAAGATACTTCTAAAATGAAGTGGGGAGGAGAGCATGTGCATGTGTGCATACATGGGCCTATTGCTCACATAAGGTGTTGAGGATTAAAGCTGGCAAATAAAGTATAACTACTAACATCAAAAAGACAGTAGCAAAGTTTAAAATGGTACTAGAGCTACTAGGTGATCTGTCCTTTTATCTTTTTTTAGGTAGAAATCAAAAATAGTTGTGGCAGTTCTGGACCTTTCTGTCTGTCTCTTGCAACAGATGTCTATGGGGAAGATTTCTTACCATGCTCATTCAATAGCTAATTGACTTTTTTTTTTTTTTATATGTGTGTACATACATATATTTTTTTCTCCTTTTGTCACCAAAACCAATGCAGATATCTCTGAGATGACTGAAATATCTGAGTGAAATTGTGTACTCTCACTTTTGTGTTCATAGGGTTATATCATTTCTTAAGTAGTCTTTGTTGCTAAATATCTATATGTGTATGCATATCTATATATTAAATTAATAGGATTTTTTCAGAAAATTTTCTAAGCTATATCATCAGCTGATAGAAATAAAGTAGGTAAGAAGATATAAGTAATAGCAATTCTTCTGATATCAAGATCTCCAGATTATTGAGCAGGCCTGTTATCAAAAGCTTAGGCAAATACAGAAGCCCCATAGTAATTTAGGAGTCAATGAATGCAAGAGTATATTTTTGACTCTGCTTTAATCCTATAAAGTACGAGCTCTTTCAGAATAAGATTCTTCTATAGTTTAAAATTAAGGAAGTAAATTAAGGATTGTAGAACACTATTCTTTATATTTCATGGTAAGGAGGAAGAGGTAGGAGTTGTTATAGGTTTATTTAACTTATTGAGGAAAAAAAATTGTAAGGTTGTTTTAATTATTCCCAAACTAGGAAATTCAAAGTTACTGAAACTTCAGAGCTACATGTATTAAGTTATAAAAATCTAAAGCAAAGTATTTCAGTAACCTTGAGTATAACCTATATTTGTGCCAGAAATAATCATAGAATTAAAATTTTCTTTATTATTGTCCCAGATGAGAATAAACTGACTTTTGAAGGACTTTTTGAATCTTTTTACATAACTTTGTAGTTATCCTATCCTTTAAGCTTTGTTAAGCTTTATAAAATAACCTATTTTAAGAACTGTTGTCAAGCTAATACTTGTGCTTTAAAAGATCTTCTGTTAAGTACAAGCTATCCTCATTCCTTTATACTGTAATAATTCTAAGTCTTTTTTTTCCTGATAAACTCAGAAAGAAGTTTTGAATATTTAATCTTCCTTTCCTTCTAAAAAATTGCATACTTTTCTCATTAGCATTTTGACAGATTTTAAAATTTTGGTAATCTCAGTTGTTTGTAATTTTGACAGTTGATTGTAATTATATAGTTTTTAAAAGTCCAGTTCAAATTAAGATCACTAGTTTAGTAATCCATTTTTAGTTTACTTAAATTGTGTGTTTATTTGTACAATTGACGGCAGTATTAAAAATTCATAAAAAATCATTCATAGAAGATTTCAGAATATGCTGTAAATGTTTTCTTTTTAGGACTGCACTAAGACAAAATATCAAACAGTTCTATATGTTCCATATATTTTGCTACTATGAAGCTTTGCTGGCTTGAATTTCCTCCCTCCCCTGCCCCAACTTTTCCTTTTAAACTGATGTTGCAGCATTTTTTTTGTTTGTTTTATTTTGTTTTTCTGGTTCAAATCATTGCCTATTTAACATTAATCTGGCAGAATTCCTTAATAATCTCTCTTTAAGTATAAAATCCTTCTGGATTCTGATGCTCCGGAATATGGAGGACATCAAAGACTGGACCACAGTACAGAATATTTCTCTGAAGAATATCCTCACAATTACCGGCAAAATTCACTTATGGTAAGCAAGATGTTGTGCTTTTTTGTTGTTTGTTTGTTTTTTTAATTTTATTTTTCTATTTTAGTTTGATTAACTTTTAAAATTTCTTTGGACAAATGTGGAGTCTGCTCCAGGTGCATTGTTGGGGTTTTTTTGTTGTTGTTTTTTTCTCTCTCTCCAAATCAGCTTTTGTATATACAGTAGAGATACAGTTGAAATACAGTAAAGATGTCAATTTTATGATTTATTTATAACCTGTATTGTTTAACTGTTTTTTTAATGTTGCATTTAAATTTGCATGCACTTCTGTAGAATAAAGAGGTTGGCATACAAAATATTCTTTGCCAGTAAATATGCATGAAAACTTCTAATGTGCTTTTGAATTGTCATTTTCATATCTTCCTTCATTTGCTTTATTTTCATGTCTGGGAAACTCCATGCTTGCTTTGTGATTAAAGCTCTGTAGAAACTGATATTTGCAAAGCATTTTTAAAATCATTTGCTTAAATCTACAAACATGAATTAGAGTAAATCATGCATTTGCCGACAGGCTTTTTTCCTCCTCGGTTTACAGAAAAATTTTGCAAGGCAGAACAGACTTTCTCTATTTCTGTCAATAATTCCAAGAGTTTCCAGTCCTAAACTGCTATAAATAATGGATAAATGCTTTCCCACTTGAGATAAGATGGGAGCTGTATCCATGCATACAATTTCTCTTCACTGAGATGGTGACTAATAAAAACTAGCTTTCATCATCACTTCTGAAATCATAATCAACAATTTATAACTCTGTTGCTTTCCCATTTTTATGTGTATGTTATTAAAAAAATAAAAAAGGATGTGTGCATGTGTGTGTATATATTAACTTCTACTAATGTTCATGAGTTCAATAGAAACTAAGCTTTGCAAAGGCGGGAATGATTTTCTCTCTGCTAGGGAAGTAAGCAATATGAATTAACACAAAGTTTCCTTGAAAAGTTCTGAGGAAACTTATATTGTTGGCCAGACTTCCATATCCAAAACATACACACGTATAAGTGAGGGCATGAGGGAGGTATGTGTATGTTAATACATATATGCACACTTGCAAATAAGTGCGTATATTTATACATTATAATTCAAAATTATAATGTAATATATACATTACATTATATTTATATGCACATTTATAATGTAATAGAATACAAAGATGGAGTGTGTGTATTGGTCTATGTATGCCATAGCTCTCATATGCAGAGAAATCAAATTCTAATCATGTCTTAACACTTCTCTTGAGAGCTCTTGTCCAGAGAGACCTATGAAATTTCCAAGTTCTTCATGTCTCATGTGCACCGCCACACTTGGTCTATTTCATTGTGGTCAGGGTAGTGGCATTTATTTAGTCGTTTTGTTTTTAAAAACTGCCTTATTACATAGGGAAGAAAATCTTTTGTTTTCATCATTCTTTGTAAAAAGACCCTGGGAACACTTTCTAAATGTATATGTGACAATGCCCTTGATTTATAGGTAAGTATTTATAGTCATTTGCACACAGAGAAAGTAAGGCTCTAAGAGAGTTCATTCTTGAAGACTATATAGCAGGTTTATACTTCCAGAATTCTTACTTCATGTGTCTAGTTCAAATACCTTGTCTTAGTCATTGGAGAGCATCTGCCACTAACTTAATAACTTTTGCAAGCTGATTAACTGTACTTTGGAATGTATATTTCACATTTGGACTCTTAGATGATGAGTGCAAGTCATTCAAGACAGAAAAAGTGTGACAAAATATGAAGATGCAATTTGCTAGGAGCATGTGGAAGATGAGGCATGTGACAAGTAAGCAAAGCAGCAAATGCACTTTTGCAGCATAAGCTGTGGCATGGCAATGGCACTTCTGGGCTAGATAGAAACCCAACAACATGGATCACATTAATTTCTTTTTTTATGTCCTTCAGCAATCCAATTCACAGAGCAGCTTCAGTCAACAACCCAGAAGATGCCCCAAGCACCACATAGAGGTAAAATGCCAGTGAAAGGACACCAAGCAAAAGTAATTGGAAAAAGTTCTGAAAAACTAGACCAAACTCAACAAGATAGAACTCCAAGTGAGAAAGAAGTTACAGGAAAAGCCTTCAGTTCCTGTTTTGGAACAAAACTAGTATAAATAGCAATTTACATCTCATCAGTTAGATAATCTAATCAGGCTGGGGAGTTGCTCTAAAATTAATCGAGGTTTATAAAATCCATTTTTTTATAAAATACATGTAATCTTTTTTTCCTCCTTGTCATTACCTTATTCTCTTTAGATAGTGCATGAGACTCAGAAGTTTCGAATTTCAAAATCTTTAGTTCTCTTTCAGCACAAAACTTTGAAGAAATATTTTTAATGATTGCATAACATTGTGTGAAGGTGTTAGTAAATGTCAGGAAAAATGCCCACAAGTCCTTGGCCAAATTAAATCACATATATTAACTCTGCTCCTAAAGTCTTATCTAAATAGTGTAAAAAATACACTGTAAAAATAGGAGATTAATCATTAATTAAAATTAATTTTAAATTAATTTTAATCAATAAAAATAATTAAAATTAATCTAATTAATTAATTAATATTTATATTTAATATTTATTTAAATTAATTAATTAAATAAATTAATTAAGATTAAATTAATTCTTTCTAAAAACATAATCTATAAAAGAAATATTCAAAGTAACATTGCAAAATTGAAAAAGAAAAATATAAAAAACTTGGAGCAAGGAAGACTGGGTGGAAGATAAGCTTTGTAAGCATCATTAGCTACTTCAGATTCTCTTCAATAATGTTGTAAAAAGTCAGATTTCAAAATTCTCAGAGGCATCGACAATTCCATATATAAATCCACGACAGAGATATCAACTGTAATTAGATTGATTTAAATAATCATTTTTTCCATTTTGCTGCTTGCTCTGTTCTGGATTGTTAATTCCTATATAAATGTGTGTAACTTACCACATAATCAAACTTTATAAAATCAAGGTGTTAATCTTTTTTGTTTCTCTTCTAAAAGTGGACTCTCTCTACTGTGGCTTTTTCTGCTGGATTGCCACCATAGTTTTCTCTCATTAATCTTTTCTGGGGAATTTTTAAGTCATGTGCTTTTCGAATGCTTACCTGTTTCTTTTCTAGTTAGAAATTAAATGGAAAGACACATACCACCTCCTATCAGATACTCTAGTACCCCTTGTAAAAATGTACACATTTGAGTCCTTATTTGTTTGGACATGAAACTTTTTTTTTTTCTTTCCTCTGGAGCTGCAATGAACCACTTGCAGGTTTGGAAAAAAAAATCAAGGCCTAAAAATCATTTCAAGGTCATTTTACAACAGATGGAAGAATTACTGAACTCAGAGCTAGATCAGGCACTACAGAAAAATATTTGACAGTGCAAATTGCAGGTGGTAGTTGCAGGAGGTAATGTCAGAAGAGTCTATGCCAACATTTCTTTAAACTTTTAATTAAAGTGAGGGCTCTAGACATCTCATGTCTCTGCATCACTACTAATTGTCAGACACTGACGCTATTTTGAGAGTATAATTAGCCATCAATAAGATAAACGATCACTTTCCCTTTCTGCCTGTAATTTGTTATGTAAAAAAACTCAGACATTTTGTATTTCATTTTGTTAGATACTGCATAAGAAGGTATGCTTAAAATAATGTGAAGTTCTGCCTCCATTTTTTTTTCTGATTACAGCTATGACATGAATATACAGAAAATCATTTATCAGATTGTCATGCTTCCTTTCTGCATTGTATGTTGACCTTTCTCTCCCCATACTTTCTATATACTTTTTCTTCAGACCAAATAGTTAACTACAACAACAAGAAGAAACTCTATTCAAAAGAGTGGGTTAAGAAGTAAATTAGGAGAATAGAAAATGACTAGCAAAATCTTTGGAGGCATTCCTCTTTCTTTCTTTGTTTTAGCAGTGAAATGATGAATAGATATAAGGAAATGAATTTATAAAAATCCTGAGTAACCTGAGTGACGGCAGCAATTTAAACCATGTAATTCATACAGAGTACATGAAAGGAAAAGGAGGACACAACAAACTTCTGAAAGTCTCATCACCAAGGGATAGAAAAATATCAGAGTTGGATAGAAGTTGTATCTTGAAGCATCTTGATAAACTTGAAGTCATGTTGAATGGAATGATGTCTTTATATAGCTACATACTTCTTATGAGTGGAATTATCTTAAATATAGTTTACTATTGCATGGGCCTAAATAAAGACTTATAACGTTCATAAGTGGTTTACTTAGAAAACACGAATAAAGCATAGTTACATTTTTCAGTATTTAAAGCAAACAGAACTGAGTAATGTCATAGAAGCATTCATGTTTTTGTGTCTGAGGATGTTAGTCTTTTTTATATGCTTTTGCACATATGTTTAATAATACTGAATACTGTATTTAGTGGAGTGAAATACTACAAAATAATGGATTGAAATACTGCAAAAAAGCAGAGCTCTTGATTCAGTTAGAGACTTGGATTAAAATAGAATCTTGGCCACTAATTAAGGCATATTTTTAGTTATGTACTGTATATCTGTCCATTTGAAAATGACTGGAATCTAATATACAGTAAGATTCTTCTTTTCAACTAATCCCATCAGTAATGAATTCCT
The DNA here is from genome assembly GCF_003342845.1 of Nothoprocta perdicaria. Taxonomy (NCBI): domain Eukaryota; kingdom Metazoa; phylum Chordata; class Aves; order Tinamiformes; family Tinamidae; genus Nothoprocta; species Nothoprocta perdicaria. Next base: position 126,044 of record NW_020455637.1, on the reverse strand, counting down.
GAATTTTGTTACTGACTGACGTAGCTTAAAAACTTGTAGCATTAGCAGAGAACAGAATGCTGTATCCTGTAACATGCTGTCAAATTATCTGAAAAAAGGAATCAACAACTGGTAATAAGGTAGTTTATTAAGGTAGCTTAAGTTTGTAATTTTTCCAGACTGCATTCTTTTTTTTTCCCCCTCCAAATTTACATTTCTTATTATTTTTATCTTAGTCTTTGTATTATTTAAATATATTTGAACTTTAGGAATTGTTTAAGGTTCAAGAACTTTTTTTAGTTATTCATTTGTCAGAAAAGGGATCCCCCTTTGGCTAGTAATGAAAAGTAGACTCTCTTGATAATGTACTTAATGTTCTTACCTTGCCATTCTTCATCACTGAGTACCTTTCAAAACACATCTAACATTTGTTACACAATTTTATCTTCTACTTCTTGTTCTCAAAGAGAGTCTCATAAGAGTTTTAAACTAACTTTTACCTGCTGTGTTAAAGAAAGCCATAACTAGAGACATATCCATCTGTTGGAATCCAGTGCCCTCAAAAGCAGTGATAGGTCTTTTCTTTTTTAGCTTGTAGCTGGATTACCAAGTAGTGAAGCAGCACGTGCATTATATGCTCTTTCCCGTGTCCTTAGATCTGCCCTTAAGAATGTGTGCCTTCATTACAAATGGCCAGTTGTTCTAGGAATTTCAGAAAATGTGTGAAGGACATTGTAAGCTATTGAATGATCTGAGGCATGAGCTCATTAATTGGTAGATATTAGTAAGCAAAAGTGAAGACAAAGTGTTTTCTTACTAATCTGTGTTGTTATAGCCACATTCTCTATTCCTTGAAGATTGGAATTTTATGTTCAACGGTGTTGCATTGTTCCATTGCACGTGTATGAGTAGAAGGCATATTGTACTGAGATCCAATCATTCCCTGCCTAGGAGTGATATATTCATCCGACTAAATAGAGGAGTAAGAAAAACTACTGTCTTTTGAAATTTCTAGATGAGACCTTGGGGTCAACAGGCGTTTTTAGAAATTCTTCTGAACGGAATATTGAACTTAGTGCTCAGTGCAATGCATGATAGCTCACAATCAATAGTGGTTAGTCTGTCCAACCTGATGCACAACTAGAGGAACAGTCTGTATAGGTGCATTCTGAGTTGCATCTCCCTGAAAGTTCTTCATTTGATACTGTAGGCCTAGTACAGTAATTTTAGCCTGCCCTAAAAGAAGCGGCTATTTTTCCAGTAGTGCTTCATGACATTGGCATAGTTCTAAAATCTTTCACTTCTGAACTTCAAAATGCATAGAAGGATGTGAAAGGACTAGTACTTGTTGTTCCTATTTTCTGTGACTTAATACTTCCCTAGCCATAAATGTAGTCTAAGAGTGTTTTAAAATTGCTTTGAAAAGTTGAGTTTTTTTTTTTTTTTTTTTTTTTTTTTTTTTTACCATGCCTTGGTGAAGCACTGCTGCTGCCAGGCTTCTCTTCTGGAGTTCAGTAATTGCAGCATGTTGATCCTCAAGTGGGGCAGAGGTAGGGTACGGTGTAGAACATGAGTAAGTATGGTCTATGTTAGGAGGAAATAAAAAAAAAAAAAAAATTGGGATGACACCAGATAATACAAAGGGAAGTGTAAAATAGACAGGCACTGGTACAGGCTGGGGGCTGACCAGCTGAAGAAGAGCTTTGCAGGGAAAGTCCTGGATTTCCTCATGAACAAGAGTAACTGGGCGTCCATATGGGAATGAAGACCCAGCAGTATTATGACCTGCATTATGGAGAGAACTAAGAAATGATCCTTACCCTCTCCTCAGCCTTGGTGAGATCACATCTGGAGTTCAGGGTTAAGTGCTGAGCCCCCAAGTACAGAATAGAGATGCAAGTCCAGTGAAGAGCTAAAGAGATGATTTAGGGGCCAGAACATCTCATACGAGGAGAAGCTGTGAGAACTGGGGATGTTCAGCCTGAAGAAGAAAAAACTATGGGGGATTTTAATCACTATGTACAAATATATGATAGAACGATGTAAAGAAGACAAAATACTGGAGTGTAGAATCTGAGGAATGCTGGGACTGAGGTGTCAGAATAGGAGGAAATGCATGTGAAAAGGCAGAAGCGTGAGAACTGTTGGGTCCTAGACAGGTAACCTTCCAGATTTTATTGAAGTCTGGGAAACACAAGCAGTTTCTGGTCACATTTTCTCCTCCCATCTCTCTCTTTCAAATGATCTATATTCTGGCTGCTTTAAACATCAGTACTTTTTCAGACTTTTGAAAAACAAACCGCATTTTGTGCTACTTTACCTTGAAAGTACATTGTTGCAGGAGTGGAATGAATATTTAATTTACAACGGTGGGTATTCATTATTCATGACCTTTTTGTTTGTTTGTTTTTTTTTTCTTCTTACAGTTTTAAGTCTTAAAGATGATTACACTGACTAATGATATCAACTGAAAAGATTAAGAGATAATGTCATGTTTGACTCTTCTAAGATTTATTAAAAAGCCTGCCAAATGAGTAAGCGTTAAAACCCAATTCAGTTTACCTAGCCAAGCAAAGAAATACCTACAGACAAAACAAAAACAAGTAGTTCTAATCAGTTAAAATATATTTTACATAAATTCTGAAATTACTATTAGCCATATTCTAGTTTATTATTTTATCTTGTCTTAAATTTTTGTTATTATAAATCTTACATGCTAATTTGTAAAAAAAAATTCATTTCCTTTTCAACTTCATCATACAAATTCAGAGCACTGAATTTCTCAATTCACAACTTTGAAATCTCTCATTTATCTAGCCATTCTGAATCAGTTGATTCTTTCTGATCAGCTGAATCATTTCCTCCCCTGGACAAATAGTAGTAGCTATTTATCACTGAAACCTTAAGGGAAATCATTATATTTGATGCCTTTCAGAAAACATTGAGCATGGCTCAGTCTAGTTCAATTAAGTTGTTCTTTTGTTTTTCTCCCTTTTCTAAAGCTCTTTGCTCTCTTGCTTTATTCTCTTCTGCATACTATGAAGGCCTTTCATGCCGTCAGACTATAGTTTGCAGATAAGGTAGTTGAAATTACAGAATATTATGCATTCTAAAGGTGTGGTGGATGATCTAAAGGAGGATGTTGTCAAAATGAAGCTAATAATCTCCAATCTTGTGTCACCTTTTGTAATTGTGTTTTTATTGACTTGTTCAGAAAACATGTTCTTACACTTGACAGTTGATGGAGTACCATATATCAAGGTAATTGGTAGGTAGTACATATCAGTGTTGTTTACAGATTGTGACTTCTGGTTTTGCATTTTTTTTTTTTTTCTCAGAAGGAGTGTATTGGAATTGTCTTGTGATATATGAGAAGTCTTTTAATTATATGTATAACCCTTTTTTTCATGGCAATTAGGTTAAAAGAGTAAAGAAAAATGCAATAACTTAGTGGTTACTTTGAATGTATATTTGTATTGAGAGTTAATTTGTTGCTCAGATACTGCAACTTCATAAATGTCAAGAGTGGGAAGGATACATTGCTGTGTCATGTTGCTGCTATTTACTTGTACGAAATGACATCATGGACCTTGGGGCAACTTTAATTCACAGCAGAAGACTGTTCAAATGCTGTTGTCAAAGTTTGTCTCTTATTGTCTTGGTCTACTGACTTAGATGCCCTTGAGACTTTTTTTAACTGAACATTGTAAATCATATCCTCATTGAACAGTGTAAAACATATCCACATTGAACAGTGTAAATCACGACCCTGTAGTGGTATCCAGAGAAAGAGAGAGCACAATTCAAATATTGTTAATATCAACAAGACATTGTACAAGTTATAGACTTATAGAGTTAAGATCCTGTATGTTTCACATGTTTTTACTTAAAAAAAACGTATCTTATGAGGTTCATAGCTCCCCTCAGCTATTCCTGTTCTTGTCATCTTTTTATTAGGTGTACATTCCCAGCAGAGTGGCCATTGTGCTTCAGAATATGGATATCCTAAACTGAAGATATGGATATTCTTCACTGAAGAAACAAGTCATAGAAGTACTGTACCAGTGCAAAATATAATAAAACTTAGGCTCTAAATAAGCTTTCTGAAACCAAATATAGCATTATAGATGTTTAAAATATAGGATTAATATTCATATATAATTGCAGAGCTCTAAAGTTACTAGAATCTATTTTGAGGAAACTTCATGATGGATATAGAAAGAAAAATACCTTTGTAGCTCTGAGATTGCAAAATTTACCCTTAAGACATTTCAGAGCAGCTGGCATTCTCAAATTGCTGTTTAAAGAGCATTATCAGGCATGGTCCTGCTTTGTGATATTTTTAATTTCTTGTAAGCTTCTATCACTTTGAATTCAAACATTCATTATATAGCAATACTTCCTATTAAAAGTAAGTAAGCTTGCCTAAGTAAAACAGAGCTTCTTGACTGAAAGGCAAACTTAAAGGTTTGTGGGACCTCGTTTTGGGCTCCTCTTCTTCAGTGAAGTCCAACATGTAATTAAAAATGTTTATCCAAATGATGGATGAGAAGATCCTTTGAGATACTGTACTCTGCTTTTTTTTTTATTTTATTTAATTAGAAAGTCACAAAAATTATAAACAGCCAAATGGGCAGGTATCATTGCTTTGACCTGCTGATGTTGTTGTTTACTGCTTATTTGCTGCTGGTCAAATCACTTAGTCTGTGCATCTCACCTGTTACAAATGAAAAAATAAAGGCACTTTATGCTTTTTCCATAGGCCCTCTGAAATGCTCAGTTAAGGGGAGTGTTTTGTTATTACTACAGTGATAACAGGCCAAGAGATGTTTTTAAAGTTTACTTTTCCCTTTTCACTTATTTCAGTAATGTTGAGACCTTATAATACTGATTTGATAATTTTCAGAAGCTGTCATTCAGATTGAAATATGATGTTCTTGCACTTTTATAACTTTTGAAACACTGCTTTTCAAAAAGAAGTAAGATTTTTGTTTTGCTAAGTTTAAGGTAGTTTAATTATTAGAGTGCTGCTAAGATTGTTCAAGTGAGTTCTTTAAAACTAGGACTTTTTTTATAAAGAGTAAGATTCTGTATATTTGAAAATGTATTACAGAATATTCTGTAGAGTTCATACCAAATGAAAGTGCTTTATTTTGCTCTACATACTTAAAGTATATTTGATTTGGTTCTAAAATGAATTTGTCTTGTTTTGTACAAGTCTGTGTTTTCTAACTTTAAAATAGCCAAAGAGGAAGATGTCCGTGACCATTTCCAAACCATCTTTCACCCATTTTCTTCTGTGGGCCGCTGTGTTGATTACCAAATAATTGTGTCAACACTGAATATCTTTTCGCAGATTGTGGAATGATTACTTATACTTTCATGCAGTTTACACCAAAATAGAAAGTATGATGGGTGATGGGATAATAATAAAATAAAGTATGATGGAGAGCATTGAAAACAATCTTCTGGGAGACTTAGCACTGAAAGGACTTTATGAATATGCTCAATCTGATTTCTGAACTACAGTAGAGCATTATAACACTGTTTAGTATCATGGCCCATTTTCCCCTATATCACTTTGATTGTTGTTTGGTAGTCAGCCAAGAAAAGTGTTCCCATATGCTGAAAGTTTAAAAGAAAACACATTGAACTATTCTAACAACTTGAACTGATTATTATTTTTGTCAAATCATATTTTCTCTATACTGAAACTTAAAAAAAAATGCTATATTTACATTATATTGATCTACTAATATGTTTTGTAGATTTTTTTTTTACTGATAGTAGTTCCAGGTTTCAAAATGTAATGCAAGGTAATTGCACTTGTCAGACTTCTTTTACAAGGGAAGGAATAAATGTGTGATGTGAAGTAAAAGCTGTATAAAGTTACATGCAAATAAACTTGAGTATAAAGCATAAATGCATATATGGTTTCATTTCTTGTACTGTATGCCCAGTCTTAACAGAGGAATATTGGCACATCTCAAATTCAGAATTTTTTCTTGATCAGAAGAAACTAGTGAGAAGGGCGGAATATTTCGCTGGTGTAGTTATTTCTCTGATGTAATGAATGGATTGATAAAAGCATACTACATGAACATGGGTTTAAAAGAGAAAAAAAAATGTAGGAAACTTAAGAATTAAGGCCTTCTCAGAGCCTGTGTGTGTGTTGTAGCAGTTGGTGTGCTCCAGCCTGCCTTGTAAGCCTGGGAAATGCTCCCTCGCACTATTCATGGAAAGCCAATTTCTCCCTCCTGCTCAGTAGTGAGATAGAAGGAGGAATTCAGCTACTGCTGTTCCAGTTCCTGTTTTGTATCATGTTCACATTGCCAAGGGTCCCTCCTTACTGTTATATCACCTACAAGACTGTATTCTGCCTGTCACCTACATCTCCTGTATTCTGTCTCCATCACAGGTGCTTGTTACCTATGTAAGGCTCCTCTCTCAGAACTAGAGTTTACAAATTAATGGGAGTCCTGGTTGATACCAAGTTAACCATGAGCCAGCAGTTTATCCTTGGGAGCAAGAAGGCCCATGGGATCCTGGCCTGCATCAGGTAAAGGGAGGTGATCCTGCCCCTCTACTCAGCTCTGGTGAGCCTGCACCTAGAGCGCTCCCCAGAATAAGAGGATTGTGGAGCTTCTAGAGAGGGTTCAGCAAAGAGCAATCCAAATGATTAAGGGACTGGAGCATCTCTCATACGAGGAGAGACTGAGTTGGGCCTGTTTTCTCTGGGAAAGGCTGAGAGGGGATCTCATTAATATGTATAAGTACATGAAGGGGGAATGTAGGGAGGAAGGGGCCAAGCTCTTCTCAGCGATAGTACAAAGGGAAATGGGTGTAAATTGAAACACAGGCAGTTCCATCTCCGTGTGAGGAAGAACTTCTTTACCGTGAGGGTGACAGAGCCCTGGCCCAGACTGCCTGTTTCCTCTGGAGATCTTCCAAACCCGCCTGGATGTCACCCTCTGCCCCCTGCTCTGGGTGTCCCTGCTGGAGCAGGAAGGTTGGACTAGATGATCTCTAGAGGTCCCTTCCAACCTCAACCATTCTGTGATTCTGTGATTCTGTGTAATTAAATGCAATAGTAATGACTGAGGATTATGTCTGAATAGACACTATAAACTGTTTTTGTTTGTTTGTTTTTGTTTGCTTGTTTATATTTGACTTTAAAACAATTCTATTGAGGTATGTGATCGATACTTCTTCTGTTCTATAGTTTAAACTTCTGTGCATTTTTGTAGTATATAGTAATCAAGAGTTGCTTCATAGACTAATGTTTACAGAAGGGACATGTAGTCTTTCTAAGGGTGCTGTTCTGGAGACAACCCTGTAAGTATATGAAATACTACTTTTATATCTAGGTAGGAAGTAAGTTTCAAAAAAGTCAGCCCAAGGGGGTAATCCTAATAGTTAACTGGGACTTTTTTTGACAGGAAAGCTCTGAGTGTGTCCTCAGACCTCATAGCCTACAGTGCAAATATTTTAAGGGGTTGTTGGTTATTAACTGCAATAGAAATTTATTACAATAGAAATCTCTTTATTCCTCAGCATATGTCTTAGCTCTCACTTTTGTTTTTCAGCTTATTTTGAATTGCATTCAAGTTTTTTTTAGGAGAAACACTGGATTTTTCTAAAGGGTTTTCTTGAACATTTACCGAAACAAAAGTATTTATTTAATTTATGCAGTGCTTCCTTTATGTGAGTTTTTTTCACTTTTGCTTCATCTGAAAATTGCAATAATACTGATTGGCTGGCAAGGCTACTCTTATTAAAAAGAATTTTATGAAAGTTGGGATAAAAATGACTACAGTTGAATATGATAAAAATATTCTCCTCACAGAAAGGTGAAATTGAAAGTTAATTATGACTTATCAGATGAAACAAGTCTTATTTTTCATTCCTGTGAATACAATAAGTACCCTGTAAATATAAATAAGTCTTTGAATGTTCATGGTAAATTAAAACCTAAAAAAAATTGGAGAAAAACCAAGAACTGGTAGGTATCTAAGTAAGCTTGTTAGCTTACTTGACACTTTTGTATATTTACAAAGATATTTGGAACCCTGAAATAAGTCTAGTAGCTTAACTGAACTAGTTTTCAGAATGATCTTCTAGTAATCACTTCTACAAATATTAAGAGTTCAAACTGATCGCTGTTCACCATTTGACTCTAAACAGAACTCACTCTTTGTGGTTTTCTTTCCTTAAATATTCTCCACAAATCATTGTTGAAATGCATAGAAAAAGAACAGTCTATGGTAAGACAATGCAAATTTAACGGATTAACTATTGAGTGTATGCTCAAGGTATCATGTGTAATGGTTGGAGTTGGAGCTGTAGAGATCACCTAGTCCAACCCCCCTGCTCTAGCAGGGACACCCAGAGCATATGACACGTGGTCGCATCCAGGCAGGTTTAGAAGATCTCCAGAGAAGGACACTCCACAACCTCCCTGGGCAGCCTGTATGTAGGGGAAAAAAAAAAAAAAAAAAAAAAAGCCAAAACCTCAAATCAGATTGTATTTGGACAGTGCATTATAGAAATAGGTATTTTAAGTTTTGTTATTGTTTCCTTATTAATCTCTGTACTATTAAACTAAATACAAAGTTTTCTTAATACAAGTTTGGTTGGTTTGGTTTGTTTTTAAAGCAAGCAAATACAGTAGTTTTACTAGTTTGTTTGTCACTCACTTGGATATGCCATTTCTGTACTGCTTAGTTAAATTATTTGTTCTTATTCAAGAAACTTTGAAAGCCACAAGGGCTACAAAGTTACCTTCACTCAGGCTTTCTCTGGCTTTTTAGTTCCAGCCTTGGCAATCAGCTGTGTCCCATCTGGTGGCATCTCTTGGTAAATTTCCGCAGTGAATTTTGCCCATGGTGCTGGGTTCAGCATTTTCTTTCTCCAGTGGATCAGGCCTGTGTTCCCAGCACAAGTGTTTTTGGTCGCATGATAAATTGGACTGAAAGTGTAATGGTCAGGAAAAATGGCAACTATTTTTAAAAATGTAGGGCTAGCTAGAAAATAATCTTTTTACAGTTGATGTCCAGTCTTATTTCCTGCAACTTGTCAGAAGATGGCTATGCTGTGACAAATTGTGTTTTTTTCCTGTAGTGGTGGTGTGTGTGTGTGTGTGTTTTTCCCACATTTGTGCCATATAACAACCTGCCATTAAACAGAAATCACCACTATTTCTATTTTTCAGTATACTGATGGAGTTATTATTCCCTATTCCTCAAGCTTAGCTGACAAGTATAATGTAATATATCATATTCACAGATTAGTACAGTGGCCATATGTCCTTCCTAATAATGTAATTAAGTATTTTAAAACAAATTAAATACAGTTCACCCAATTGGGGATAGCTGGTAGGATGAGATAATGCAGTTTTAGCTTTTTAATATTCTTTGTGGACGTAGAGAGCTTGGAGTATCACTCGTGGCTTGTGCAATGCAATCACTGAGCGCACACACACACACAGTTTAAAGGGAACATAAAACCTTATTGACATGTAACTAGAAATTATCTGGGGACAGCTATTCTCATATCGACAAATAAAATCTAATTATCAAGTGCTCTGTTGGATTTAAATACTGATGGAGTGGATAGAGGAGGGAGGAGAGTCCTAATCTCTCATCACTTTACAAACAGGGTTACACTTTTTCAGAAGTCTTCAGGCTGTTTGTTATAGACAACATGAAAGAAGCAAATATTTATGAATTACAAAGAATAGCACTTTTAGGGAATAGATCATTATGAAGTTTTTGCTCTGCGCTATATACTTATTAGACTGGTTGCTTGTAGTAGTCTGATGTAACCTTCAGTTGTAGTAATGTGCAGCAAGTTGTGTAAAATGCTGTGCAAGGTTGTTAAATGTGAAAGATGCTGCTTTTGTTGCTTCTCAAGTAACTTGTATATAAATACTCTTGTGGATAATTAAATTCACTGACATTTCACATTAACTGTCTTACTGGGTTTGAAACTGTGGCTTGCTTTAGTGATAGGCATAACTTTCTGGTCTGCCTGTGCAGCTTTCTTAATGGTTTGTGAATCTTCCTGTTCATTTTGACAGGTTAGGTGGATGTCGAGTGTGCTTTAGATATTTGTACAAAGTTCTGCCACTTCATAGGATAATGTCTTCCTTAGTCCTGCAGCCTGGACTTTTTAAGCAATCTTTGTGTTTTTATTTCTCAGGTATCTCCACCATGCAGTGACAAGAGTCTGTTTGATATGGTTGTTTGTAAGATATTTTTGGCACAGCAAAAGCTCTTTCATTAAGACCAAATCTCTGCAGCAGTTGGAGACAGAGGTAGATTGCAGCATAAGCAAATGTGTTGGCCTATGTTTCTATATAGGTCTGATTCATCTCTAGAGGAGAGGCTATCTTCTGATGTTTCACTTTCCCAGGCCGTGGTTTTGTGGTCCCTTCTGAGGATTGACCCTAACCTGAAAGACTTGGTAGCAACATTTCAACCTCTCTGCAGAGCAACCTCTCTCTGCAATTTATTATGAAGATGTAAGCTGCCATCAGAGACATGCAAATGAACTATCTTCAATTTTTTAAACTTACTGCTCTGTGCCAGCTTCTGAGCAATGCTTGCATGGTGCTGGTAGGGAATTTTCTTATGAGGAAAAAATTTAAGTCTGAACATGTCCTTGCATATATTTGGAGAAGTCTATTTCCTTTGTGGCCCATACATTGTTCTGAAAAGCTGGCATTGTGGCAGACAACCTACCTGGGATATGAGAGAACCATTTCACAGCACAGCTGTGCACCAGTACAGCTTTCTGTAGTGGGGACACAGAGCAAAGCATGAAGGGCTCAGGAAGACACGTCACCTGCTGTGGTAGCTTTCTACTACTAGAAGAGTAGTAGATAGTATGTATATTATCTATGTATGTAGTATACTATCTATGTGTATACTATCTATGTATATACTATCTATGTATATAGTATGTATAGTAGTAGATAGTATGTACTAGATAGTATGTATACTATCACATAGACCCTCTTCCTCCCTCTTCTGAGAGGGGCAGTCATATTAGTACCAATATGCAGGTTCAGCGAATGATCAGGAAATTAAAAGTGGAAAACAAGTGACAGCATGGCCAAGTCAAAGACATGAAGACCACTACATCCACACATGCCTTCCCTGCATTATTATTTATTAATTCTTGGTATTTTCTGTGTTCCGGTTCTTGCTAGGACCAGTTTCTCATCCTGTCTTTTACAGAAACCATTGTTGACAGAAAATGCAAACTGCCAGCAGTAGGTAGTTATTTGATAATCTTCCCTATAGGAAAGGCCAGATTTGCTTGGATTTGGCCTACAGATAATAATTTGTGCATGATGGGGCAGACTCTTTTGCAGATAGGCTTGGTTGCTCACTGGAATTAACTTTTGCTTTCAAATACTTAGTTAATATATTATCTTGGTCACAGAAATTTGAGTAGTTGAGCTTTATTTTTTAAGTACATTCACTGCACTATTCTGTACCCACTTTTGTCTCTCTATTTCTAAGCTATGCTATTTGGAATGGCAACCCACTGCTACGTAATATTTCCACAAATTATACTACTTAATTAACTATGTAACATGTAATACCACATGCCATTTTTCTAGAAATCCTAATGACCTGAAAAGCCTGAATCTCTTAGAAAGGATTGAAAGCAGTGGTATACTTTAGAAAGATAAGCATACTACAGATATGTTAACTCAGTTCCCAGAACAGTTTTGGGGCAAACAAGAGAGAGATGTAACTAAACCGTAGACTTTTCTCCAAAATTGCCTCAGATGCACCTTGGTACATAATTGGTTTAGTACCTAATGTTCATGTGTCTGGCCTCTGCATGCAGGAAGTCCTTGCTGTGGGCATCTAATGCATTTTCCTATCTGAAAGCTTCAAAGTACATCTAGAGTGAAGACTTCTGAGCCGAAGGGACCAAACTAAATCAAACCTAAAATATGCTGCCCAAACCACATATAATAGCAATGTAAGGAGGTCAGCAACAACCACTTTGATCTTCTGTTCCGTTACTAAAGCATTTACTAACATAGATGTACCCTAAACAGGCTGGCACTATAATTATCAAATTTGAAAGAGTTTATGGGTTGTTTTGTAATGCTACAAACCGAACTAGATATACAGACGTGTTGCTATAAATGTTTACACAGAATTGATGTTGTGAATCTACAGTTATTTTTATAGTTATCTTAATGTAGCTATTCTCATCTAGTAGCAGCCTTTAGTCATTATTCTTCTGCCTGCTAAGGCAAATAATGTGCTTGTGTAATGTTACAGAAACTGCAGTGAGTAGCAAAATCTTTAATATCTAATTTGCTAAACCTTAGTTTGCACTTTTTCATCTGAAATGCAGATTTAAAAATTGAGGAAGTATACATAACATTCCAGTGCACAAAATCATTACCAACAAGATATTAGGATGACAGTTGCAATTTAGTTCATGAGTTTTTTTTTCTCTCTGAGACAAATTTATCTCCAAATGTCAGACTTTTTTTTTTAAGTTAACACTTTTTTAAGAAGCACATAGCAAGTTTTCCCACTTCCCCAATCAAAAACTCATTTTCAGTCAACTGCTTGTATGTTTTCAAGGAAAAGATCTATAATTCCACTGGTATCTAAGGGTTACCATACCTTTTGTATGTTCATGAGCCTCAAATCTGCAATTTATTCTTGTATCAGTCTCAGTGGAGATTGATACTTCCTTGTGGCACAGACCTTGACAGTAAGAGATAGTGAGGACTTATTTGTGTCCTGAAGAAAAACTAAAACATGGGAGAAATAAAACTGATACCATCCCACTTTCTACAGATCCCTCACACAGAAGGTGTATTTCAGCTTATAATAACCTTACAGCACTTTGCTGATAAAAAGATTCATTGCTTACAACATTTTTCTTACTAAATTTGTCTTTATTTGCACTCAGGAGCAGCCTACCTCTAAGATGGATGGTGTAAATAATCCCCTTGATGTTCTTCATGTATTTTATTTTGCTAGCGTTCTGCTGCATTTTCTGATTTCACTCTAATATGACAATGCTCTAGCAGCTGCAGTAATCAGGAAGGGTAATATGTGCTATGCTAAAGGCATATCAAAATATTTAATGGTCCCTATAGAAGGTCATGATGTGGTATTCACCATATCAGCTGCTTTTTGCAGTTTTACATCACTAAAGCAGATGTAGTTTGAGGACAGGTCCTATCTGGCTATGTACATGAGATAGCACTAATGAGAAAAAAAGTATATTTCTGGAGAGAGTGAATGAATCTTCCAGATGCTTATTAGACCAGTTTAATGGAGACCTATGTTACCCAGGTGTCAAGCTACTGTTAGATGAAGATTATCCTAGAAGCTGCTTTGTAGAACTGCTGGGAAGTCATGAAGAGAATGAGAATCCTCCCTCACTCTTGCTAATAACTGACATAACAAGTTATTAGCTGATAGATGAGAAGATTAAGTGAAGGCATGTGGGTTTGGGCTTTTTATTTCTTTGATTGATTTTTATTTGTTTTTGTGTTATTAGTGAGTGTGTGTGTATGTGGCAATAGTCTGTTAATTTTAAGTTCGGGGAAAAAGATAACCTAGCACAGAGCTCAGGTATGAAAGTCATGCAAGAGGGAAAGAGAGACTGCACAGGGTGGATGGAAGAGTCCTGTTACTGCAGGAGTTCACTGGAACCATGTCAACAGCCACATCATCTCACAGGGGTGAACTGGAGGATGTCATCCCACTGTCCTAGCCTGTAAGGGCAACGTAGATGGGTTGTATCAGAAGTGAGCAAGACCAGGGTGAGCAAGCTTATTGCGTTTTCTTCCCTGGATTTGAGTTGGAACAGCTTGAACTGGTGCAACAGAAACAAATCATTCTTCTACACTGATGGCATCTATGCTCTTTAGGATGCTCTGGAACAGGTTCCCCAGAGAGGATGTGGAGTCTCCTTCTCTGGAGATCTTTAAAACCCTCTTGAATGCAGCCCTGTGCCACGTGCTCTAGGTGACCCTGCGTGAGCAGGGGGGTTGGATTAGATAACCTCTGGAGGTCCCTTCCAACCTTAAGTGTTCTATGATTCTATGATTCAGTAATGGAGAGAAGAGCAGTTGTGATATAAATGTAAAACCTTCTGTTCAAAGGATGTGTGTGCTGCCTCTACTGAAAAATATAATGTACTCTGTGATATTGCATAGAAAGTATCTTGCTTGATCTTATGTTTCATAAGGTTAACATTTTCTTTATAAGTATATTAAATGTGTCTGCTGTAGGTATTCATGCAATGTACTGAAACCAAATGAACATTTATACTAAAGCATTAGACAACAAAAGCAGCAATTATTTTCATTTAAAAATAAATTAAATAACGGAGGTTATCCACTCATTTTGGGTAAGCCTGACCCCATGGAAGTGGTTAGAGCCCCCTGCCAAGCATTAAAATCAAGATTGCAGAAGAGGTGGTGGGGGAAAACCTAGGGTTTTTTCTTCTGCCTAGTCACAGCAGTCAAATAATTCAAGTCTATTGTAAGCAATCTCAGATACAAACTTCTTCAGTACAGTGTCGGATTCTGGCCTTGCTGAACACACATAATAGGAAATATTGATTTTAAGTACATTATTTGTATATAGACTAATCCCTGCTTATATATTCAGTTGATGTCACAGAAAAAAAAAGATATTTATAAATATGGTTTAACTTGCATTAAAGCTTTTTAAAAAAAGTCTCATGACAATATTCTTAAAACAGTTAAGCAAATATATTAGGGTTGTCATTCTCATTCCAATCCTCCAGAAAAACCCATCCTTCACTTTTAATAAAATTCAGAAAGAGCTAATAAGTATTACTCTAAGCAGAGCTTACTCTTTCCAGTCAGGGTGAATAATTGAATTTATTGGTTTTTCAGCAAACTGATAAAGAACAAATAGGTAGGGCCTGTACAAGCAGTTTCTTTTTCTTTTGTTATCAGTGTAAAAGAATGTTTTATATTGAAATACTTTGTTTGGCCTAAAACAGAAAGATTAATTTTGAAACATTTGAAGAACAGAATTGATAGACTGGTTTTACCTAAAGTCTAATTTCCAGTCTGTAAGCATGGAAATGATTTTTTTTTCTTTTTTTTTTCTTTGTGATCTAGGTGTTAATATGGTATGGAAAATTACCATCTTCTGACAACCAGTAATCAGCTTTATAGGAAATATCCAAGTTTGATTCAAAAAAACACACACACACACACACACACACACACATATATATATATATACATGTAAATAGTACATATACATATATGGGTATAAGTTGAAACATAGGAAGTTCCATCTGCATGTGAGGAAGAACTTCTTCACTGTGAGAGTAACAGAGCCCTGGAAGAGGCTGTGGAGTCTCTTTCTCTGGAGGTCTTCCAAACCCGCCTGGACCGTGTGCCACGTGCTGTAGATGTCCCTACTTGAGCAGGGGGGTTGGACTAGATGATCTCTAGAGGTCCCTTCCAACCTCAAACATTTTGTGATTCTGTGATAATGTAAAAAGTACACAAATATATATATTTCTGAAATTCCTAGAATTCCTGAAAATAAAATAATATAAACTTTCTTGATATAGGTTATTAGGCCTGTGTATAAGCAATTTATACTGATATATTCCATGAGTTGGAAGCATAGGTTGTTTTTTGAGGTTGGATTTTTATCCTTGTATTATAAAGATACAGTAATTACCATAATTCTGATACCTTAGAACAATAATTTCATGAAGCAGAAGATGCATTTCCAGACTCAATACAGTAAATTTACAACAATATTTAAATACTATAAAACAGCAATTAAATTCTGTCCATCACACCAACCACATGATCATATGGATGATGAAATAGAATACAAGTATGGTATGTGTTCCATGTCGTGATTTATGTATCAGTCAAGTAATTGCCATATAGTAACAGCTGATGGTGACTGGAAAGTTGCTATGAATCTTCCTAATGCCTTTGGTCTCACCATTCCTTTATCACCAGTTTGTTGTGTTGTGATCTATTCATTTTATAGAAGCTGTCCCAAACAGACTCTGTTCAAAAAAGTCATTGATAACGTTGATAATGCTATGACTGCTCATCTGATACTTGATAATCAATAAAAGTGACTTTCCTAATCTCTATGTGTTGCACATTATCTTGGTTGTGGTGTCTTTGCACTTATTCATGTATACCTGCTTTCAGGCATCTTGATTCCTTGAAAGTTCCTTTTAGCACAATATAGTATTACCAAGGAACTTTTTCTCAGTTTCTCGTCCTGTAAATGCTTTGGGGAGAGTGAGGAGGGGAAAAAAAAATATGGTAAGACAGCATTTGCTACAGTAACCAAAATTAAGAAGTCCACGTGTGGTGTAAACACTGTAAAATGATTCACATATTACATGCTATATGTCTGTAAGTGGCTGCCACATCCTGTGGCTTCACTTTGGCTACTCTAGAAATAAACCTGGACACTTTCTAAACTTGAAGGAAATGAGGGATGTTAGTGAGATAAAAGCCTTGAAGCTTCATATATGCTGAATGCTTTTTGCTTACTTTTTCCTTTTTAATCAGTATCAGAGCTCTCAGTATCATACAGGATTACACTGTGGGTATTCAGGGAATCACTTTATTTCACGTATTTAATCACACCAGGCCTGTTAAACCTTCCATCTTTTGAAAACCCTAGAGTTACTCAATAATAACACCTCCTCTCCCCACTAAAAAATTCATTTAATGTGATTGAAAGCAGTCACGGTACTGCCGCTGATTGCTGAATCCAGCCCATGCCATTTATTTTCCCATTCCTTTTTACTTACAGTTTCTCAATTATAAATGTATTTATTCCCTCAATTATTGTTAAGTGCAAGCTATTTTATGTTATGCTGATTTATATGTTTTTTAATTAAATTTTGAAGGACTATGGTGCTTAAGATGAGAGACACATTTCAAATCTTAATAAGGCTATTTTTATATTATGCTACTTGAACTACAATGGTGCAAAAGGATGAGGGTAGGGAGAAAAAGTTAATGGGTTCCTCTTGAAGTAGAAAAATATTCATTTTTGATACAGATCTTTTGATCATTAATATTTTGACTTCGCTATTTGATTTATCTAATCTTATCATGCTAATTTGTTTTTGATTTTTTTCTCTTGCTTTCTGAAGTTTTTTAGTTTCAGTAACAACTTTGAGGTAGTTGAATTGATGGTCTACAAAATTTAATATTCCTGAGCTAAAATAAGAAAGAGCTTGAATACTTGAGCTAACAAGCAATATTAACTTCATGCAGTAAGAAGCTTTCCAGTGGCATCTTCACATCTAAGATGTTGGAACCTAATCATTCATTTATCTACTTAAGATATATATCTTAAATCTTTACTACCCAAAAGCAGGCCAGACTTTTTAATAATGACATTTTAATTTGTATATATTTTTATAGCTATTTAGGTAGCTATTCTAGGTGTTTGTAGCCCTCAAATGTTCATTGCCTATTCCATCAATATGCATCTTTCTCACTTCTTGCTTTTTAGTCAATTCTTGGCCAAGTAGCACATTTTCAGTGGTTGTTCTTCTTTCTCAAGAAACTCCTGTGCTATCACTGCTGGTGTTACAGTTTTTGAGGTATTTGGGTTGTTAGGGTTACACACAGTATTTAAAGTATCTGCCCTAGATTCTGGGCTTTTCTGATGTTCTCTGTGATGAAAGTAATGAATATAAATGCAAAGGGAAAGGAACAACCTGTTCTGTATCATAGCGTATTTAATCTCAGTTTCAAGCTTTCAGGTCACTTTGCCCTTTCCACAACCTTGGCAAAGAAACAAGCCTTGCAGCTTCCTCTGCAAGGTCAGTGAGCAGAGGTTACTGAAGGGAGTGAAGAGAATATGTCCAGAACTGGGGCAGACCATGGGGCAATGTCTCTTCATAACTCTCCCCAAATTTAGAACATTCATGTACTTCTGCTGATCACAGCTGTAACTACATAATGGGTCATTTTAGATTTCAAAAAATAGCTTATGGTGAATTTCCCAGGAAACCTCCAGGCAGTGAACGCATCTCTTGAAGAAGAAAAAATGTAGTTAGCATTCCTTGGCATTATTTTCATCATTAAAGTCTTTTTTTTTTTTTTTTTTTTTTTTTTTTGGTATTGCAATTTTACTAGCAATTTACAATTTTACAAGCAGTTTAGCCTTAGGTCATAATTGAAGTTCTGATTACACAAACCACCAGAATCTTCAACATGCATCTTCCACTATGTCTTAACCATTGCTACATATTTTTTTAATATTTTCACTAGCAAAACACTTTTAATCCTTGACAAGACTGTTATGAGTGTCTGATATAGCCTTTAACAGTGTGCTACATAGAAAGAAAAAATTTAACTCTTCCTCATTTTCTTGAATGTTATATTTCTATGGTTTCAGATGGAAGGTGAGACTTCAAAGAATTGTTAAGAAGAAAAGTTGGCCTAGGCTGGTGTCAGCTCACACAGGTTCAGCAGTCATTTTTGTGCTTTGCTCAGCAAGATTCTTTTGACTGGTCTCTGAATGTGGGCTGTATTGTGTCTACAGGAGTTTTGAGGAGACTGACTGGATCAGTAAAACTATGTTAACTCTGATCTGCGATTTTGCAGATCTTTAAATCCTTTTCAGAATTATGTCACTCAATCTATTATGTTTATAAACTTATTGAATATATTTCAAATAATGAGAGGGAAGGCAAACAACTTTGAAAAAAAAATTTACCTTGTTTTGTTACTTATGGAAACTGATGATGGAAAAAAACAGATCTTTTGCCAATAAAACAATTAGAAAAGAAATCAGCACTGTTTTAAACTTAAGATGATGTTGGTATATACATAACTAAAAGTTCATGGTAACTTAACAAGAGGGGAGGTATCATGAAGATGCATATGTTTCTGTATAGCTTTACTTTCCTTGCTTTCCTTAGGCCTTCCTTTATCTTCCAGGTGTGTCACTCAACTTCAGAGTATGACTATCAAGTTCCCACACTGAGGCAAACTGAAAATGCCATGTCCATCTGCATTTATTTTCCTTTGTAGCAGTCTATCTAGACTTAAAAAAAAGAACTCTGTAATTTTCTAAAGACATATTTCATTTTTTTTTTCCACAAATGTAGACAATCAAAGCAAATCCTGAAATATTTCCATTTCCATAGTCTGGTAGTAAGGGCTATATTTGAGCTTGAAATAAAAAGTCTTGCTGAATGGAAGAAGTGAAAGAGTGCATAATTAAGTAAAAGAGTAAAGCATTGAATATAAAAATATGTGTCAAAAAATATGAATTGGTTAGGTTTTTGAAAAGAATGTTGCATTTTGCAAAGAATTATATATTTGTAATGGAAACAAGTAATCAGATTTTATTTTAATTACAATGGAAGTTTAAGACTATACTTCATGCTATGCTGTACTTCAATAAATGCTATATTCCGTTCTATATTTCAATAAATGTACTGTCTTAAAAAAAAAAAGTCTGATACAAGGTAATACAAGGTGTGCTATGTAATTTTAGAAAGGAAATGAGAATGGCCTACTAAGAGGCTGATTCTATCTTGTCAAGTGAAGAACTGTAGGTTGAGAAGCAAAGACAAAAATATAATCTTACCACCTCCTAATTCAAATACCTCTTCTTTTTTAGAAAACCCAGAGAAAAAAGGCAACCATTTTCAGGATGGAAAATATTTGCATTGAAAAGATTACTGTAGCTTTTTAAAACATTTGAATCATCTCATCTCTCTTTTTTAATCTTCTTATACTTTGTCTCACTTTGCAATTTCATGCAGCTTTAATTCTGGGTAGTGTTATTTATTACAGATGTTGCATCCTGAATTTTTTTTTCTTTTTTTTTCCACCTTTATGTATTTGTAGAATTTTTCCATTTCTTTTGAGGTGTGGGGATGACAAGGTTAGGTATCTTTTTCCTTTTTTTTTCTTTCTTTTTTTTTTTTTTTTTTTTTTTTGTTATCACTGAGGAAAATGGCATTAGGAAAGTCAGGATAGCATTTGTTTCCTATGCGATCATCTATTCTTGCTTTTTATGCTTCACCTGGATATCTAATCCTTTTAGCTGTGCAGAAGATTATGAAGCTACAGACAAGGGATTATGGCTCCAGGTGAGGGATAAGCAGCTGATCAAATGAATAAAAGAGAGAAAGAGATTGTTTCAGTGCAATTATCCTCTACTAATTGGGGAGAGGGAAGAGAATTGAGAAGAAATACGGATAGGATTCTGTCACTCTGTGTCTCAGTAGGGCATTTTTCAATGAGAAAAAAGTTTAAGTTTTCATAGAATCACAGAATGCTTAAGGTTGGAAGGGATCTCAGAGGTCATCTAGTCCAACCCCCCTGCTCACGCAGGGACACCCAGAGCGCGTGGCACAGGGCTGCATCCAAGCGGGTTTTAAAGATCTCCAAAGAAGGAGACTCCACAACGTCTCCAGGCAGCCTGTTCCAGGGATCTGTCACCCTCACTGTCAAGAAATGTTTCCTTAAGTTCCTATGGAACTTTTGGTGCCTCAGTTTGTGGCTGTTTCCTCTAGCCTATCACTGGCCACCACTGGAAAGAGCCCGGCCCCCTCCTCCTCACTGCTTCCCTTGAGGTATTTATAGACAGTGATCAGGTGCCCCCTCAGCCTCCTCTTCTCCAGGCTGAACAGGCCCAGCTCTCTTAGCCTTTGCTCATATGGCAGATGTTCCAGGCCCCTGATTATCCTGGTAGCCCTGCACTGGACTCTCTCCAGCAGCTCCACATCCCTCTTGTCCTGGGGAGCCCAGAACTGGACGCAGTACTCCAGATGTGGCCTCACCAGGGCTGTGGATAGGGGGACGATCACCTCCCTCGACCTGCTGGAGATGCTCTTCTCAATGCACCCCAGGATCCCGTTGGCCTTCTTGGCCACCAGGGCACACTGCTGCCTCATGGTCATCTTGTCATCCACCATGACACCCAGGTCCCTCTCTGTGGGGCTGCTCTCCAGCAGGTCAACCCCTAATCTGTACTGGTGTCCGGGGTTTTTCTTCCCCAAGTGCAGGACCCTGCACTTGCCATTATTGAATTTCATGAGGTTTCTCGCCACCCAGTTCTCCAGTCTGTCCAGGTCCCTCTGCATGGCAGCACAGCCCTCAGGGCTATCAGCTACTCCTCCCAGTTTGGTATCATCAATAATGATACCAGTTTGGTATCATTCATAATGAATTAAAACATTTTAAAACATAAATCTTCAGGAGTCCTATAACAACACAGTACTACACTCCTTTACAAACTGTGTGGATCTTTTTCATTTTCACTTACTGTACATATTTTTTTTAATCTTCCTTTGTGTTTCACAGGGGCAGGAGGAGAAGCATCTATCAAGAGTATGTAGAGTCAATGTTTTCTATTATATTGCTTCCAAATGTAAGCATCACCAGTTCATTTTACAGCTACTGTTGTATGTATTTCTGAGTGGTAATTTTTGTGATAAACATTAAGTGTGAAAACAATGCATTAAAAACTTCCCCACTGTCATGTTATACTTCTGAAATAGGGAAATATTGAGGTCCATTGTAGTTGATAGTGTAACCAGCTCTTAAGCTCTAGTATAACCTTTATTCTGATTGTTTCTGTCACTTGTACGCAGGAAAACCCTCATGTCTTGTATGAAAAGACAGGCAAAATACTGATTTGTTAAATAATGTGAGAGTTGTTATTTTTCTCCATCGTTCTCACTGACTCTGCCTACTGAGAGCAACTCTCTGGGATAGAGGCAATTTTATATTGATCTTTTCTGGGACTTCCAGGTGCTACTGTAAATCAAATATTTCCTTTAAAAAAAAAAAAAAAAATCTGGACATCATCTGCCTTCCCTTCCTCTTGTATTTGAAAATATTTATGAGCACAAATGGAAATTGATGGACTTTATTCAAGTCTATTCAATTTGTAAGGAGTAGAAAAATATAAAAGCCATGTTTTATATAATATTTTTTTTCCTATATGACAAGTTTGGTTGGTGCTTCTCAGAAAATTATAATGAAAAGTTAAATGTACATGTTGATGCTGATGCTGGGCAGAAGGTGGTCTGACTTTTCTAGTTCCTACTGTTTAACCAGTAGATCTGGGAAAAATTCATTTCTATTTTGACCACATGCCCTAAACCTCGGCCCATGCTGCTTTCATAGGTACAAGAAAAGCTTACCTATCTGTGCCTCTTTTTTTTTTTAAAAAAAAAAGAATATATGGCTCATAGTTTTCTTTCTAGTCAGTAGGTGGGATTAAGTAAATTGACAGAGACTATTTATTTTGAGACTTAGTAAACCTCTTAAATTGCTTCCTAATGTGTATGAGCAAGACTCAATTAAATATAACTAATTAAAAACTATTTCACAAAACTGACAAAGTAAAAAAAACAGTAATTTTTTTTGAAAATAAATAACCACTTCCTGAAAGTACGCTATATTAAAAGAGGGACTTGCTAAGCATTTTATTATATGTTTTAAGAAGGTACTCTACTGATTTACCTCTGACAAGCATGCTATTTTACAATCCTATTTTCTCCTATTCAAGTTAACAATAAATTTCTGTCAAGCTCCTGCTGAAAAAATAAGGAACAGAGAAAAGAAATGTAGAAGATTGTTTGCCTTCATGGACGATTTGAAATTTTGCAATGTAGTTAAGTGTTGTTTGTAAAAATAAGAACTACCACTTTAGAGAAAATAGTAATTTACAATGTACAGGCCATTTAATAATATTTCAATATATTCATCCTTGAAAAAATGTGTGGCTGTGAACACTTGAGTCAGCAGCTTACAGCTGAAGTATTTCATTTAGAGAATTCCTCTATTCATAATCAAATTTGTTAATAAAGGTGTCTACCGTATGTATCTAATTAATTGACTGTTTTACAATGGTAGGCTTTTTCAGCTTTTGAAGTCAGAAAGTATTTATAGCAAATAAGAGCTGCTAGGGACTTTTAAATTGCAATTAATAATTATTATGTCTCATCATTTAAAAGGCTTGTCCCATCAATTTGTTGCTTCAGTTTATTGCTTGGTAGGCTAGCAATAATTAAAAGTAAAATGGTGGAAAGTAAATTAAATTCTTCATCAGAGAAATATTGGTCACACAGACATGTCTTGTTTGATTAACAGTACTCAAGTGTTTCTTTAAAAACAAGAACTACACTTCTACTGAGATATGTGAAAGACAAAATGCACAAAATGCAGTTTTAAATCAAATTGCACCAATGAAGCTTAATTCTGAATGACTACAAGTTACAACAATAATATGCAAGTTTTAGATATCTCTAATAGATAGTAGCTCTCAGCTTGCTTACAGTTAGAATGCACATGAACAAAATGAAGAAATGACTTTTCCAAGGTTAATGGGAAAGCTGCAAGTAGAGCAAAGGACCAAAATTTAGGTGCATTTTTGAATAAATAGATAGTTGAGCTCTGCTCTCTCTCATACAGTGATGCTACTGGTGTCTCTGTATCTCTGCCATGTTAAGCAAAGTCTAGCCCAATTATTTCTCACCCCTTTAACAGGCATGACAGCCAACTTGATCATGACCTCTACTAGCTTTAAAAAGTTCAGAATTTGGGAAGAGTACACTTATTGAAGTAACATCAGTGTGATCAATGATGCTGCATTATTTTTTCCAACACCTGTGAGTTAGGCCCCCAAAGCCGTTCTTTGCTGTGGAAAGATTTTTCCTGCCACTAGTTAAAAGCCAGTTAGTTAGAACTGGCTAGAAACTAGTTAGAAGTACAGCAGGAGGGTGTACTTACTTGATGCCTAAGTGCCTACGCTCCTTTTTAATTATTGTTATATGGAAAAGACTGCAGCAATCCATGAAATTAATGTAATGAATTTTTATGTAGTTAGGAAAAAAGAAATGATTTTAGTGGATGAAAACTACCGCACTGTGTTTTTGTTGGTAGAGTTTCTTTCCTTGAGACTGTATTTCTTGAGTTATATTGAAGAGTTACCTGAAATTTTCAGGTTTCAGTTTTATTCTTCCAGGTTTGTTATTTGAATCCTGGTAATCTAAGATACTGGGTTTTTTTTCCACAGGCTTCCAGATGGTAGTTTCATCTGCTGCACCACTTAAACTCCAATCCTCAGAAAGAGAGGGTCAACAGTATAGCTCTTTGAGAAAAGCAATATTTACGTTTTAAGGGAGTGTTCACATTACACTGCTCTTCTGGACACCACAGTACATGTTCAATGAAAGTACTGTTTGCAAGTGTGTGTGTGTCCCCCAGTATTTGGACCTTCCAGACATATCTTTTTTTCTTTTTCCAAGTTTGAGGCAATAAACACCTTAGGCATGCAATCTCAGAACCCAAAACCCACTTCATTCATCAGATTTTCTAGTGCTTTGACCACTTTATACTGAAATGATCATAATGAAGAGAATCTACCATCTCCTGGCAAGTGACATATTCTAGAAGCATTTATTCATAATCAATCCCTCTAAATATTTCCTTTCACCCTACCACCTGGGTTTTGATCATTGGTAACATACTTGAGATGGGTAAAAGTCAACTGCACAGAATAATTTCAGTATAAACAATCACCTACTTCCGTTCATATTACAGTCCTGTACCAAAAGCTATGGTGAATCAAGAACCACTTGAAGATCAAATGAGACATCTTTGCTGCAAGAATAGAGCAAAAGTTTAGCTTTGTAAACTATCCAAAACCAAAGTATGTTATGTTTGTTGTAAGTTACCCCTTTTTGTTACTAAGATACTTTACAGTATCTTAGATTACTAAATTAATCTTCCTCAGACGGAAGCTCTGGGAGAGTGGTCTGGACGAGTACACAGTGAGGTGGATCGAGAGCTGGCATGATGGCCGGGCTCAGAGGGTGGTAATAAATGGGGCCGAGTCCAGTTGGAGGCCTGTGGCCAGTGGTGTCCCCCAGGGGTCAGTACTGGGCCYRGTGCTGTTCAABYTGTTYATCAATGACCTGGACGAGGGCACGGAGTGCACCCTGAGCAAGTTTGCAGATGACACCAAGCTGGGTGGAGTGGCTGATACTCCAGAAAGCTGTGCTGCCATCCGGAGGGACCTGGACAGGCTGGAGAGTTGGGCAGAGAGGAACCTCATGAGGTTCAATAAGGACAAGTGCACGGTCCTGCACCTGGGCAGGCATCAGTACAGATTGGGGGTCGACCTGCTGGAAAGCACCTCCACGGAGAGGGACCTAGGAGTCCTGGTTGACGCTAAGTTAACCATGAGTCAGCAGTGTGCCCTCGTGGCCAAGAAGGCCAATGGGATCCTGGCCTGCATCAGGAGCAGTGTTTCCAGCAGGTCAAGAGAGGGGATCCTGCCCTTCTGCTCAGCTCTGGTGAGGCCGCACCTGGAGTACTGTGTGCAGTTCTGGGCTTCCCAATATAAGAGGGATGTGGAGCACCTAGAGAGGGTTCAGTTTGAGCGGGGAACTGATTAACAAGTATAAGTAAATGAAGAGAGAATGTAGGGAGGAAGGGCTCAAGCTCTTCTCATTGGCGGCCAGTGACAGGACAAGGGGAAATGGGTATAAGTTGAAACACAGGAAGTTCCATCTCCAGGTGAGGAGGAACTTCTTTACTGTGAGGGTGACAGAGTAGTGGAACAGGCTGCCCAGGGGGTTGTGGAGTCTCCTTCTCTGGAGGTCTTCCAAACCTGCCTGGATGCCACCCCGTGCCACATGCTCTAGGTGTGCCTGCTTGAGCAGGAAGGTTGGACTAGATGATCTCTAGAGGTCCCTTCCAACCTTGAACATTCTGTAATTCTGTGAATCTTACATTACTTATCTGTTCAGTGATACTTCCCTTACGTAGTAACTGTGGTTTCTTTGAGTAACAACATCTGAGATTATCTTGACTTTTTTTTTGGTGCAGTAGTGAGAAAAAGTCAGAATGTGGCATGAGTTTTCTATCTAGCAGTATTTAGTATCTGGACGAATCAGGCATTAATGTTATTCACTGGCTGTCATGCTGCATAAATAAGTCTGGCACCTTTGAGCAATTGCTTTGGATTATAAATTGAATTGGGCGTGCAAAAGGAAAAATGATACTTCGGTATAAAGTAAGAGAGAGCCTCGCAACAGCCATTTGAACCAGTCCATTTGTTCTAGTCACTGCCTATGAATGCCTGTAAGAATTCATGTAGGACACACAGCCATCGAAAGAGAAGGGGGAAGAAAATCCCACATACGCTCAAGGTTGTGCAAGTCTGTAATGCTGGGCACTTTTTATGTGTTTAAATATATGTATGTATTATATATGAATATTTGTTGTTGATTTTGTTGACTATTTGCTTACACTAGTAACTAGAAATCATGGTTACTCTCTGTATAAACATAGACATGCAACTGCACAATTGTTTTATGCTCCTCCAACAGGCTTTGATTTGCTTTCTTAAAGTGGCCTGCTGAGTACCTTAAGCTCCCATTATCTGTGAACAACAGCAGTTCTTTATATGCATGAAATGACTATATTTGCCTTATTGTCAACATAGTAGCTAGGAAGACTAATGGTCTACTTCATTGGAGGGTTTTTGGCATTTGGCATAATGGAGCCTGTATCATCCATTAACCTTTAATTGTATTTATCAGTATTTTTTCTGTATTTAAAATATTTCAGTTATGAAATATAAAATAAACAGGACCATTTAAATCTTCTGACATTTTTTTAAGCAGAAGCTAGGTGGTAGTTGAATTCTTCAACTTGCAACTTGAAGTTAATTAGCAAAATTGCCTTAGTTAGTTGCATGATCTGATGGCAAAAAAAGTCATAGTAGATTATTATAGGGTAAGTAGAGTAATTTTTCTTACAGGAGAGACAAAATTTATCCATGTTTAATGTGCATCCAATTTTAACACAGAATCACAGAATAATTGAGGTTGGAAGGGACTTCTAGAGATCATCTAGCTCAAATCCCCCTGCTCAAATGGGGACATGTAGAACATGTGTCACGGGGTCACATCCAGACAGGTTTGGAAGATCTCCAGAGAAGGAGACTCCACAGCCTCACTGGGCAGCCTGTTCCAGGGCTCTGTCACCCTCACACTAAAGAAGTTCTTCCTCATACGGAGATGAAACATCCTGTGTTTCCATTTGTACACCTCTTGTCCTAACCACCACTAAGAAGAGTCTGGCCCCATCTTCTTTACATCCTCCTCTTAGATATCTGTACATGTTGAGATACATTGAGAAATCTCCACCCAATCTTTTCTTCTCCAAGCTAAACAGGCCTAGCTTGCTTAGTCTTTCATCCTAAGATAGATGCTCCAGTCCCTTAATCATCTTTTTTGCTGTCTGCTGAACCCTCTCCAGAAGCTGCACATCCCTCTTGTACTGGAGAGCCCAGAACTGCACACAATACTCCAGCTGCAGCCTCACCAGAGCTGAGTAGAGGGGTAGGATCCCCTCTCTTGACCTGCTGGCAACATTCCTCCTGATGCAAGCCAGGATCCCATTGGCCTTCCTGGCCACAGGGGCAGAGTGTATTTTCCCTCCTAAATGAAAAACAGAGTTCACAGTATTATTTGTTTTCTCCACTATGTGTACATATATATACAGTAGACAGGAAGTCTTCATCTACGTTAGAAATAATATGCAGAGATACAGATATGTATTCCTCTTCTATTTTACCAAACCTATTTAAAGATTTTTCTTATGTATACTTTACTTTTTATCTGCAAACAATTAAATATAAAATATAACACTTTTCATTAAAGAACTATGGATTCAAAATAACTTGTTTTATGGAAAACAAATCATTTAGGTATATATGTCTTAAGTTTATGCTGTATTTCTGCAACATTTTTTCCTGACCTTACCTGCATGAATCCATATCCTCTCTCTTGTGATCTTGTTTTCTATAGTTGTGTTCAGTCATCGAGTCCATTCATGCTGCACTTATGAGAGGTAGAAGATACTAAGCAGATCTCTTAGAAAAAAATATAACAAAAAAGAGCACTAAAAAGGTTCCTATGGGATATTTCCATAATAGATATTTTTAATAAAGATTTCTTTGTGATATCCTTTACTTTTCAAAAATATTTATGCTGTGCTGATGTGATCTCCATTACATATAAGGCTGTGTTCCATTAACCATTCTAAAACCTTAGGTTTCTCAGCTGGATTTCTTTTGATTTAATATATGCTATGGTTGGCTTCAGATCAGAAGTGATATTTTTGAGAGCAAAGATAATTTAATCAGTCAAAGGTTGGATTTATCTCTATGTTTTAAATTGTGATAACTGTCAAAGTGTCATCTAGTGTGGTACATAATTTCTAGATTTTAGGAATTTGGAGTCCAGTAAATTTAACAGGTTTAAAGTTGTGAACATGTTTGTTTTCTTACTTGTTTTCTTACCTGTAATGCAAATCTATCAACAACTTTCGTATCATGGCACAGTACAAGAGATACAGGATAATGTCTCCCACCCACCTTAAATCATCTTAAATCATGTCCTGCATACACTTCAGAATTCAGGATGTCTGAGGTAAGAAGGGGAAAAAAGTAAAACCCATGATTTATATCAAAAGATATAAATTGCAGACATGTATCTGCAAATGGATTGGAGAGGTATTCATCTTACCAGATTTCTAGACATCTAGTCGCATCTAGACTTGGATTGAGATTAATCATACTGTGGATAAACCTGCATTTCTGCGTTGACTCAAATAAAAGTCTAGTTGACTATCTTTCACATAGCTGTCTATATTATAGAGGTCAGTTAGATGACCCTTAACTTACAGGAAATGAAGCACTGAAGCTTCCTTTATGTCAGTTCATAATGTGCATAAAAATAAATTGATTAATTTTAATCCATGCTTGGAAAACATTTCAAGACACTGTGTGTGTATATATATATATACATAATGTATATATGTAAGTACCTGTATGTGTCCTTACTAGTTTATCATTTATAGCTGAGTTATACTGAGTTATTTTTAAGCATAAATTAGATTTAGGAATACATTTTTTGATTGCTTTTAAAGTCACTGGGTTTTGTTTGTTTGTTTGTTTGTTTGGGTTTTTTTTCTGTTTGAAAGTCATCATGGTTAAAGTCCAATTCAAATATTTTCGTTAATGTTGACCTCTAATACATTGATCAACAGTTCTTCACTAGGAATTCAGTTTTGATTGTGATTTTGACCAAGTGAAATGGCTCTCTGCTATCAGAAACTGGTCATGAAAGGATAGGAAATGAAGTAATAGTACCTGTTTTTACCTTTGGGTAGACATTTTGCTATTGTGTGGGCTAAAGGAAGAAGTTTCTCATAATAACCTAAAAGTAACAGAAAGTAGTAAGTACTTCCAGTAGTATTAGGTCCCTCCTTACTAATCCTTTAAACATTTCCAGCAGATTGGGTAGTTGAGCTATCCTCTGTTGCCAGTACCTGTCATTCAGCCTGGGATTCTGGAAAGGAATGAACTAAGCACAGACAGTGTTGCCAACTTTTTCTAGTTGTTTGAAAGTCTTGCAGTATTGTGATGTTTTGTTCCAGTTTAACAAATGTGTGTTACTGCTTGAGAAAATGTCAACTTATAAAAAGTCTTCAGTCTTTGCTCCTGAAGAGGAAAAACTTGAAAATATAGAATATTTCTGTACTATTTCCAAAATAATGTTTGGTTTTATCTTATTTTAGATCAAATTGCATTTTTTTATTTTTTTTTATATCAGTACTAGGGGAAACCTGTACAT
Organism: Nothoprocta perdicaria; assembly: GCF_003342845.1. NCBI lineage: Eukaryota > Metazoa > Chordata > Aves > Tinamiformes > Tinamidae > Nothoprocta > Nothoprocta perdicaria. The sequence goes on along the minus strand of NW_020455637.1, from coordinate 96,344 downwards.
CTATGCTGTTGTTCTTCTCAGAATTTAAAGGTGCCTTGTTGATGATGATTTGTTAAATGGTTTTAGATCCTACCTATGTGACTCTAAAAGCGGGAGAATGGGAAGACTGACAGGTAGCAATGACAATTTTGGCAAGAAATTTTGGTATCTTTGCGGAGACAAAACCTCTTTGTTGTTCGAACAGGCTGCCCAGAGAGGTTATGCAGTCTCCTTCTCTGGAGATCTTTAAAACCCTCTTGGACGCAGCCACGCAGCCTTGTGCCATGTGCTCTAGGCGACCCCGCATGAGCAGGGGTGGTGGACTAGATGACCTCTGAGGTCCCTTCCAACCTTAAGCATTCTATGATTCTATGATTCTACCCTAGAAGAAGTAACTGATTGCCTACTCTAGAGAATGTGGTTCTCCTTGGGAATTTTGTTGCTGATGTTGTTTTGAGAAGTGAACTGTAAAGCAAAAGCATGTATGGGTCCCAGGTACAAGAATGCAGTGCACAAAACGGCAATGTTGGCCTTTCGGTAAAGGCCTGTGAATACGTATCTATGTTTTCTTTGTGGACTAGGTAGCTAGAATTCTTCTTTGAGTGTGCCCAATATTGTTACCATCATGGATAAAATTAATTATGTAATTATCTTGGCTTCATTTAAATTCCATTTTAATTTAAATATGGATGGAGAAAGAGAAGGAAGATGTACCAAAGGGTTTCCCCAGACCTAGTTACTAGTTAAAGTGGGTACTTTACTACAGTTGTAGCAAAGCTTTCATCAATGCATGACCCTCATCTCTCCTTCCCCAAGAATGTATCCTAGTTGCAATGTCAGAGACTAGACTGGCCAGTCTTAAAAAAAAAATAAATGTAAGATTGAAGAGTCTGAGAAGATGTTTGTATCTGTAGCCTGGTGTGTTCCACAGAGAAAAGAAGGACAGAAGGTCAATCTTGAATCAAGTGTCAGGCTCAATGGGGTCCTAATTATGGAACTGCAAGATGCATTTATTTTCACTCAGCCTTATCCTCTGTCTCTACTAAATGTTTCACAAGACAAGAAGCAGACTGGGAATGCCAGCACTGTCACTGTAGTTCACTGAAGTCCAGATCTAAGTAATAAAGCATGGTGATGCTTATTCTTTTTATCTACAGATGAATGACATACTCTTAATTTGGTTGCTTTTTTTTTTTTTTTAAATAGTGATATTAGAATTAGATATTAAAAAATCCACTTTTTTTTCTAGCCCGACTAGTGATTTTAATTCTAGCCTGACTGTGATCTTAATTTCATAAGAACAACTAACTACAAATTGCATGGAGATGCCCAAAAACTCCTGTTTTTTACATACTCTTCCACATTCTTTCTAGCTAGTTTAGAAAATCTTTACATTATATGGAAACTGAGAGCTTAAGCAGTGCCTCTGTAAATTGGGTGGAGGAATGTGGATGTCAAAATCCAGCCATCACCATTCTTTACTTCTGACTACATCTGGGTGGTAGTGACAATGCTGGCATTCTCAGCTTGCTTTTTGTCTTGTGAATTATTTTAGCAGAGCCAGTGGATAAGAATGAGTAATTATGGAGGTGTCATAGCAGCTCCATAATTAGGACTGCACTGAGCTTTGCAGTTAAATTTTATGCCTAATGCTCCCCTGCTGTCCCCCATCAGCACACCACATTTGAAGTGCAGCCACAATTAAACCATCATAAAGCAGAGTATACAACTAGACAAAATGATTAAAAGGAACCTGAATGCATGTGTTGTTAGAGAGGAATGACTTTCTTATGACATTGGTTAGTCTTGCTATAGTCTGTAGATTTCTAAGCACTTCAGTTTGGAACTTTCCCCTCTATTAATATTAGAGTGTGTGTCACCTTGGCCCCTATTATTTGCCCAATTGCAATACAGCCTCGTACAATATGACACAAAAGAACTATAAATAATCTTGGCTCTGTTTATGCTTGAATAGATCAGCATTCCTAAGATGTCTAGGTTCAATTTGTGAACACAACTATATAATAATCCATGGGATATAAAGCCAGTTCTCTTTTTGAAATATACATTCTTTAGCTTGGATATTCACATCAGTGCTCTTTTCCAGGAAGCAGAAGGAACATGAATGAAAAAGGCTCACTGTGCTGTTGATGCCCAAACACCTGTAAAAATCTGCTGGAGTTTGCAATAACCCCAGGGTATTTTTGGTTTGTTCTTTTTTGTCACATTTGTCCATTTCCTTTTTTCTATGGTATAAGGTATAAGGTATAAGGTATAAGGTATAAGGCGTAACTGTATAAGGTGTGCTCTATGATGCACTTGCTGAAACACAGACAGAAAAAGCATATATGGATGCCTTTGTTTTGGGGCTTAAAGAAAAGAAACTCCTTTTGTGCTTACTAATTCAAACATAATTATCTGATGATTCAGTTTTGGCATTAGGTTTTCAAATCTATTCTTGAGCAAAGTGCACAGCCTTACAGATGGGCCTGACAATAATTATTATTATTATTATTAGCTAGTTTTGTGAGAGTCAGGATCTAAAATCTAGATTTTAGAATTTCCTGGGGAGGGGATAAAGAACAGTGTCTCTTATCTCTTTCCCAGTAATCATGACTTTAGAGAAAGAGGAGAAACATAGGACCATGGCAGGACATGGCTGAGAGGATAACTTAAGGCACAAAAAAATGCAATGTCCGTATTCCACATCAGGAGGAGAGAAACAGCCAAGATGTGCACTGATGGTCTGGAAATAGCTTGTGCTTGGTTACACATGAGCCTCAACCTACCTCTGCTGATGAGAAATTGGAAGCAGCAAGAGTCATAAAGGAGTGAGCCCTGTTAATTTATGAATTTGGATGGACATAAGCTGATTCTAGTCAAATGTCCTAAAGAGCCTGTACTAGCACTGATTTTTCTTTGACTCAGGAAGCCTCAGATAGCTATAATTGTTGATAGTGGGGAGATGAACCATGCAGCAATCATCTTGTTTGGGTCCAACACCCATGCAGTTGAATGAATTAGCACATATGATCTTAGCTCATATAAAAATATATATATATAAATATTTGAAGATTATTACCTTGTTTGATGACAAGGACAATCAGCATCTCTTTCCTAGCATGTAGCAGTTACTGAAAGTCTCAATTTAATGCAATTATTTCAGTATAATGTTTAGCAGAGATCCCAGAGGCAAAATGCAGTTTGGCATATTAGGTGTTCTCTTTGTAAAACCACACAGAGTCATATCAGATCAGCTATCTGAATATAGTGAAGTCCTGAGACCTTATTGACTTCAGGAGAAAGATAGGTTACTATCTACTATCATGTTGTCTAGGCAGACACATGTGCTGTTGCATAAAATATTTTATTGCTTGAAAATATTGTGGTTTTATTTTCCCTAGAGCCAGCAATGCAGTCTGGACAGAGGAATATATCTCATTTTAGAAAGATTTGTAATAAATGAAATGTTATTTATTCTACTTTCTCTACACTTTGCACTACAAAAGCGGGAATATCTTTTAATAACTCATTAAACAGACAGTCATTGAAGCAGATTAATTCAAAAATATTGGCAAAAACACTGTAAGCTGTACACTGAGGCTGAAATGTCCATAATAATAAAAGTTTACTAAAGCATGCCATCTAGAGGTCTTTGATAGTGCTGAAAAAAAAACTTTAAGGTTTTAGAGATTATTGTGGTATTCCTCTGAAGTGTTTCATGTTAAATGAACATAACCCTCATTAAAAATTATCTCTCTGCATGAAAATATGGGCCCGTGTACAGGATTTCACTGGGGGGAGAGAGTAAGTTGAATTTAGTTTCATCATTTTTTTTCTCTAACCCCCAAAAATGATTTAAAGTTGACTTGCACTTTATAGATTAGAAATTTTATCATGTGTGTGTATAGCAAGACTTTAAGGTTTTATTCGGTTCATTGTTTTTTGATGCAGGTCATAAAACTTCTCAAATGCAGCTGTATAATAAATATTTGCATCATCTTTCCAATAAAGAAAAGTAAGTGAATCCAAAGTCATAGCTAAGTGTCCTCTTGTGAATATAGACAATTCAGACTATCTAAATATCAAAAATGTTGGCACAATAATGATTTATATTCCTAGAGGCTGTCTGCATTTTAACAGATAGGGAAACAAAGCCTTGTGGTTTGAAAGCAAAGGACCTGCTGCTTCAAAAGAAGTAAAATGGTGTGGCAGAAACAATCTTCATGTTGCTCATCCTCATGCAAAAAAATTTTTTATAATAAATAATCCTACAAAAAAAAAAGGATCTTTTTGCACCTGTTTTTTTTCCTTTCCTTCACCAAGAAGAGTTGTAATCCTTTGTCGATTAAAAGTCTGAGGACTTTGTCCAGATTGAAATATAATTGTATCACTTTTTGTATAATTGTATCACTTTTAAACCTAGAAAATAGAGTTTAGAATGCATTTTCATGAATACAATATTGCACAACTGTAATACAAACTCTTAAAATTTTAATTTTGACTAATGGCTGTGTTTCAGTGGATATTTTGGGTTTGTTTTTTTAACTAGAAAGATTGATCTCACATGTTTGAGTAAGCTGAGGAAAAGTGATAATACCTAAATATTCCATAAATGTTATTTGCTAGATATGCTTTAGGTTTGACTTTCTCATCTTAATCTGTTAAGCAAAAATTAATTATATCTCCTGTAGCTCCTAGTGGTTGCGTTGGTGAGCATTGGTGAGTGCAAGAGATGGAATAAGAAATTAAAGTGGAAGCAGTTTTAAATGGACAGATATTTAAAAGAGCACAGAACTAAATATGGAAGTTTTACTGTGCATATAAATGTATAGCTTTGGTCCATTAATTTACAGCGTTTCTTTCTGTTTTCATTGTAGACTGGGAGAAGCTCCAGTAGGAACCATAACCTAGATAGTGATATTGAAAGTAACTAAACCTTAATACCCACCCGCTTAACCTCCATTCTACTGTTCACTTACTTTTAAAAAAAGTATACAAAATCAGTTATGAATATTAAGCTTTGTATTGCTACAGAGAAATCCAATGTGAATCCAGTGAATTAATAATTAAAATCAGGAAACTAAGAACCCAAACCCTCATGGGATTCAGCAGTAATAATGTTATTAAAACAGTCAATTTAAGAGTCAGAAATTTTGAAACAATTTAAATGTTAACATTTAAGGTGACTTATAAAATATCAAACAACATATAAATCATCAACCACTACAGCCAATTTTTGCGTAATTGGAAGATTATTGTCAGTCTGTTTTTTTCTGTCTTTATATCTTTCCAGAAACAGAAAAGCCTTATAAGCTTAAAAAGTTTCTTAATGGAGCACATTAATAAATGAGATTTGGATTAATAAATGAGATTTGGATACTTGAAGTGATATCTATGACACAGTTAAAGGACACGGTGGGGGGAACAAGATAAGTGATCAGATACTGAGCTCTATGCAGTCATCATTGGGTTCTTAACTATAATCAGACTTGATTATAATACCATACTATACTATACTATACTATACTATACTATACTATACTATACTATAAAAGTACTTGGAATATCTGTATATTGTATTATAGACACTGGTATGCTTGAACAAAAGGCATGCAGGTCATGTAAATTTTAAGATAATTTTAACCCATTTCCAAAGCTCTGACTTTTTTTTTCCCCCCCCAATACAAAACAATGTGGGCACAACAAGTGGCTTCTTAGCAGGTCTAATGCAGACTAAGATTTCTTTATCCTTATTGTATACAGCTGACTTATGCAAAGTGAATATGTCCTGTTGGGCCTCAGCCAAAGCTTTCCTATGCTCTAACTCTGAAGCTGCCTGCTATTTCCAGCTGTCTGCTCATACATATTTATTTATTTATTTATTTATTTTTAAATTCTGATATAGAGATCACTCTATGGTGACCTATATATCAAAATGATACTTTTTTCTCCGTCTTCAATTTTCCAGCAGCTATTACTTTGAATATCTGTTTCCACCATAAGAGGTGCTTCAGAAGATGTCTAAGAAAACTTTGGAGCCCTGGAGTTTCTTAATAATAATAATAGAGAGTTCTCTCATTTAGAGTTTACAATCTTAGTAACAGAGAGTTGCTCTTACTAATGATGACAAACAGGGAAATGTATTAAATCTTGAGCATCTAAGTAAAAATACGAGGAGCAAACAGACTTCCATGAAGTGAATTTTATCCCACATATGTTAAGCAAGAAATTCTTTTATCTTCTCCCACAACATCTGCTTCTGGGTACCCACAGAAACAAGAAACCAGAAAGAAGAGTTGGTATTTCAAGATAAAACTCTAAAGTGTTAATGAAAAATTTAAGAATCTCTCTCTTCACCAGAGGCAGGGAAAAGTGCTTATTCATCAGGTAAAAGGTTTTTCCACTGTCTTACACTGACCAAAAAGTCTTGCAGTATTTCTATTGATTAAAAGCAACTGTCCATTTTTCTATCTGAGGTAAGTCCCTGTTATTAGAGAAATGAGGACAGTGTGCAGTGTTTTGTCTGGAGCTTTCGTAATTGGGACTCTGCCTGTGAGCTAGAGGTCCTTTTGATTTTCAGCACTCCAGGAAGCCAGCTTGACTTAAATCATAACATTGGAATTTAAATATGGGGAGGAGGACAGGAGGGAAGAGAGAGGTTAGATTTATTTTAAGTACTTTGATTTTTTTTATAAGAATTTATTATAGAGGAAAAAAAAGAAGAAAACGGAAAGTTCTTTTTTCCCCTCTTATCATCTGTGTAGTTTATCTGCTGGTAAAAATATTAGGGTTTAATAATCTCGCCTTTCAAATGTAAGCCGGGTTGTTTTCCTGTTTCCACTGCCATACTATACTTGTTAATTATAGGTGTTGCAGTAACATCCAGAGGCCAGTATTAAGATTGAAATCCTGTAATGAATTTTGCTGACATATGAAGACATAGCTTTTCTCTCTCCAGTGCCCAAAGTCACAGACTTTCACTGTCTTTCGGAGGTGTCTTAATATACATTTTGCAATATTAACTATTTAGCTATATTATCTCTCATCCGATTCCACTTAAACCATTTGACGTGCTTGAACTCTTATGGTTATAAGAACAAAGATGAGATTTTATGAAGTGCTTAAAGGAAGAAAATAGTATAATCCAAGAAAGAGATATAAATCTTTTTTTTTTTTTTAGTTTAATAAAAATTCTAAAACAGCCTTGAATTCTCTCTGCTGCCTTTATTCTTCTAAGTGCCTCTGATTACATTGACTTAATCTTTCTTGTCTTCCTATTTTTTCTGCATTTTATAGTTTCTTCCCAGCCTGTGAGTCTGCCATACCCTCATTTGTGTACAACATTTTTTTCATTAAGTATCCAGTGCTAAGTATGTTCCTTCCCCTTGAGCTCTTTCATTTCCCTCTCCATTGCTCCCCCTGCCACTTGCTTGAGATTTTCAATCACCGTTTCATAACAGTGGTCTCTGAACTCCTCCACGCTCACAATGCTGTACCTGCCACAGAAAGCAAAACGCATTACTTGATTCATTTTAGAAATGATTTTACAATGCATCGAGATAAAAAGGCCTGGGGATATAAATGAGCTCAGAAATATTTCAAGATCAGGTAGACATAATTAGAACACAGAATGTTGATTAGATTGTTTCATTTTCCGACATAGTGAGTTTAATCATGCTGGAAATTGGTTACGGGATTTCTTGTGGAGATTAGATATTTCTATCGCATTTTCGTCTTCTTTAATTACACAAATAAATACAGATTGTTTATTTTTTGTCTTACGTTTTTTCAGTCAGTGTGCAGATGATAACTAGGCCTATTGTTCAGCAGCCACACTAAGTGCATCCAGCTTCCTTGCAGCATCTGTTGGAAAAGGAGAGGTCACTGCCCTTTTTCTTTCACAAAATGATTAGTCCATTATGGGCTTCCTGATTCCACCCTCTCTGTGATCAAAGTTCTTCTTTCTTCTGTTTGAAATTCCAGACAGCAAAGTAGAAGGCGCTGCCTCTGGTCCAGGAAAGAAAGGAAGAGAGAATCTAAATGTCTGAAGTGCATGTAAGTGTTGGGCTCGAGTATACTCGGTGCGCTGACAAGGACCTGCACTAAAGTTGAATCCTTCTGGTGCAACACAGTGGTCTATGGAGATGTCCTAGAAGTGTGTGTGATGACTGCCCATAGCTTTACGCTTCCTTGCCTTCTGGCAGAGCTGGTCCTCCTGCTTTTCTGGACCCGGTCACTTCTGTTCTCCTGACCAGACATGCCTAGACAGATACACTGTGCCACTTTATCTCGAAATATCCAGTGAGGTAGGCTAGAATACGTAAATAACTTTCTAAGGAAACAGAAGAAAATATCTCAATACTTTCCCTTCCATAGGAGTATGACCCTAATATATAAGTTTATATATAAGTTTGATTTTTTTTTAAGAATAATTTTAAATCTGAAGTAAATGTCCTGAACCATAAATCACAACAGCATAGATTTCATCAGGTCTCTGCATAACAAGCTTTTTCTTTCAATCTTAAAATATCACAATCGCATAAACACCTTCAGTGTTCCCTCCTGTTCTTTAAACCCTTTACAAATCCATTATGATTTTTAAAAGATTTTATTTCTTACAACTATTATACAGAGAAGGTAAAACCTATTTCTTCATTTCCAGAAAGCTGAAACCTGAGGCCATTTCCAGATTGTTTCAATTGAAACTTTTATGAAGAATGTACACATTTGTTGCTGAACAACAACAACAAAAAAAAGTAAAAGTGTATACGTTGTTTAATTTACAGAGTAAAATAATGTCTATAGATACAGTTGTGTTACTTTAAATATTTAAAATATTTTAAAGAAAGTAAATAACACTATGTTTTTCACTTCATCAGCTGACAGCTGGCTGGCTTTAAATCTTTGTGAAAACAACATTTGTGGATGCTAGGAGCTTCCACTGTTCCATTTCAGCTAAAGGCAGGATTACTTGAGCTGTATTAGATCCTCCATCTCATTTTCAGCTCTATTGCACCAATTATGCAGCCTGGAGGCTTATAGAGGCTTATATTGAGTTTCAGATAGATATAAGAAGGTAGTCTATATTCTCAGTGATAAAAATAGTCATTAATTACTGAGACTTGTAAACCGCTTAGCATCCTTCTTAATGTGGAACATCAGGCACTTCATTCTCTAGCTAATCACCAAAAAGAGAGAGGAGAAAAATGCTTCATGAAGAATATGATCTATCTTAGTTGCAATTGACTGCTGGAGTTAGAGGGATCTACAGAAAAGGCTTAGCCACTTCAGTCTGAATTTGCTTTTCAAGGGCTGCATTGTTGGTGTCTATAAAATTGATTAGTGTTCATGCTGAAGGCAGCCTCTTCTGAGGTGTTCACCAGTGTAAGCAAATGCCTTCCTTAATCTGCACAATGGTGTGGTTTAAGAGAAACAAAGAAGTTTTATCTAACTGAGAAAAATATTTCCAAGTAGGATAGTCCCTGTCAGCAATCTGACAAAAGCCATTTTCAGCTTCCAAAAAGGACAAAGATGACGACAAAGACGTGTTCGGTTTTATAGCCACGTGAATATTGTACCCAGCAGTCCAAATATTAAATGGCTAATCATTATTCATGTTTGTTCACTTCCATATGGTTGAAGACGGCCAATCAATAATAATTTAAAAACTCTATTCAAATCACATTTTAAACCCCTATTTAAACCCCCAATCTTCATCTTGTAAACCAGACAGAATAGATCAAATCAGACATGGCCTAGTGAGTAACTCTGACTTTCATGATCTTTTTTTAAGAACAAAGGATTCAGTCTGTTTAAATAAAAACTACTATAACTTTTTTTTTTTTTTTTTTTTGGAAGATGTCTCTTTGCTGTTTTCACTTGATTCTCATGAGATGGATGATTTAAGCCCAGCAGCAAAAGTTTTTAGGTGTTTTATGGCTTCCATTACCATAGTCTGCAAGTGCCTCTTGGTCTGCACATTATTCATCCATGCAAGCAACTGCTTATGCAAATGAAGAACAATATTCATTCAACTCACATGGACATCAAACTGAAGATTTATCTACAATGTGGTCCCCAGGGTCCTAGGTCCCTGAGTTATGTGCCTCAACCTCATGCCAATATGTGTAATGGTGAGGCTTTGGGACAAGTCTTTCTGCTCCCTCTGAGTTTCTATGGTGATGACACTGGGACTGGCAGGATGCAGGGGTATCTTCTGAGAGGTCACTGACTGGAGCAAGGAGGACAGTGGTTTAGAGTAGGCAGAAGCTTGTCCAGGTTGTGATTAACTACCACTCATTTTTGTAAATGGTACTCTAGGTATTTGATAAACTTTGTTCAGCTTCTTGGGAGCGGGGAGAGTATGTAATTTACCTGAAGGAAAGAAGGAAAGATCTCAGATTTTACACTAGCTTTTTTTTTTTTTTTTTTTTTTTTTTTTCCCTCTAACTGATAATAGTATCTGGAGAAAATGGTATATGGACTAAATACTAGACTAATAAAAGGTAACATCACTGCTAAATACTTTCTCATCTGCATCCTTAAATCACCATGGTTACAAAAGCACTATCAGAACAATGGAATTGGTTGATATGGATTAACTGGCAATGTTAATAGTGAGTGAGTAAAAGAAACAAACTCCAAGACAACATCATCACTAATCCTTCAACAATAAACAAAATTAAAATCCAAAACTCATCTGAGATGATACAAACTTTGGAAAACGGAATTTAAGACTAATTTCTTTGATCTTGGTGAAAGTAAGTGTGGAACTACTGTGTTTTTTTTCTTTCTATGCTCTACTAATGCTTATGTATTACAACAAACTCTAACAATCCTACCTGTAAACTGAACTTGAGTGTATTTAGAAATTGCTTTCTCTTACCTCCTCCTTGGGTCTTCCAAAGCAACATCAAGCCTGTGGACAAAAACATGTTGTGATCTGATTCAAAGATTTATGCTCCGTCTTTGTCAATAGAGAACCTCTTTATTAACAGGAAGTTAAATATGAGGGGAAAAACTATCCAAATATATAATTTTAACATCCTTTTAATTTTTTTTCTTCCAAAAATTAGACAAGACCAAAAACAGTTTGGATCATTTGTTGTTGTATCTGAGAGATCTTCTTGATGGACTATGCAAGTACCGTGCAGAACTCCTGAATTACTGTGATAAAGTGGAGGTAGCTAAATTCAGACAATACTTTTTCAGAGTTGAAAAGTATCACACAGAGGACTGAATGGAGGTAAGATATTTCAAACTATTAAATTCTTTCGCTCAAAAATATGCTGAGCATTTAAAAGAAGCAAAGAAAAGCTTATGCCGATCAAGACTGATTTCTGCATCAATAGTAGTTTGCTACTTTTTTTCTCAAAATGTATTTTTATCTTTTTGATTTTGTCTAGTGTTTTCCCTGACCTTCATATCTGTTGCAAGCAAACAATCAGTATTCGTGGCATTTTCCATTAGATTTATTTGCTATTATATATTGGTTCTAAAATTACAGGTCTGATCTAGCTTTAATAATTTTTTCCTTTCTATTTTCAAAGTATTACAGATTGTCACTGCAAAAATATTTGCAGTGCTGTAGAAAGAAGAAATGGACTTATTAAAAAAATTGCATCCTTATTTAATTCTTCCTTAATATTGCTTTATTTAATTTTAATACCAAATGGGACAACCTGCAATGCAGAATTTATAGTTTTTATGCACTAATTTACTCTCGATTTTTTTTTCCAATTTACAACAAGAAGATAATTGTACTGACTGCGTTATGGTGAGTGAAAAGATGATTAGGGTATGTAGCATTCCAATGTTTTTGACCACCTGATGAATTGCAACTTGAAATGTACAAGTCCTTTCATTGTAATTCTCTCTTATTCAATAAAAGCGAGAAAAGTGAGATTCAGGAACCTGGGACCACTTTTCTTGGCTGCTTTCAAGGAAAAGCAGGAATAAGCTGCTTGCTCTGGTGACATATAGATCCCATTCACATGTTCACATTTGTAGACTAAGGGCCTATTTCTTTTTTCAGTTTCATCCTCATTTTCCATCTGAGTCTGAAGGAAAAGGAGAATGGAGAGGATCAAGTGGCACCTCCAATATTTATGGAGTCAAATGATTTAGTATCCTCTGCTGACTATCAAGCAAACGCAGCAGATAGTAACTGGCTCTGCAACAGTTATTCTCATGAGATGCTAGCTCAGGAAAAGGAATTACCTGTGTTTGTACCTGGCAGAAGGTATAAGACTCAATCCAATAAACTTTATCTAATCTGACTATTAAATGTGCTCCACAGTTCACCTGGAGCCATTTGTCACCTGCTCAGCTGAGCTAGGAGCTACTATGTACATCTGCTCCATTGTAGTTTGCAACGAGGTTTCCTGTAGAAACTAGAGGCACAAAGAGAGAGAAGGTTTGTATGGCTGGATTCTTTCGCCGGAAGAGGCCTAGGATGTCGTTGAGCCCAATCTTATGTCTAGAGTTGCTGTGTTCTTTCCATTTTGATTTAGTCATCAGTGAAGCAACATTTCTGGTTGGCTATAAATTCTGCTGATAGGCCAAATTCTGTACAGAGGCACAAGAAATAGGAAACTTGCTTCACAGCAGCTCCTTTCCTCTGTTCCTGGAAGTGTACTTGGATATGCTTGGAATTAGGTAGAATTTTGTTCTCATTCATAATTTGGTCACAATTCATCAGGGATAGCAGAAGAGGAAAGTTCATACGAAAGGAGAGGAATGGGTCAACTGCACATAATCATAGAATCCTTGTGGTTGGAAAAGACCTTTAAGATCATCAAGCCCAACTGTAAACCTATCAGCAGCACACCTACTAAACTATGTCCCTAAGTGCCTCATCTACACATTTCTTGAACTCCACCAGTATTCTGGGCAACCTGTATCAATACTTGACCACTCTTTCCATGTAGATATTTTTCCTAGTATCTAACCTGAATCTCCCCTGGCACAATTTGAGGTTGTTTCCTCTTGACTTATCGGTAATTATTTTAGAAATCTGGAAATAAAAGAGTGTTCCTGTCAAGTGTTTAAACAGTATATACTCCTTTATTTCTCTATGGTAAAATAAGTGATGATAGTTCTGCCATGCACCCTTGTATCTGTGGATCTAACAAATCACTCCTCTGAAATTATATGCCTTGTGTCACTCTTGTGCCTCCATAGGCATAGGGAATTGATAAAAGGCACCGTAGTTTAATACAACAAAGCAAGAGGTGGACTCTCATTTCAGTAGATAAATGTTTCAATAAGTCAACCTGACTTAGCTTGAGTTTAATATCTACTCTATAGCAGCCAAACCAGCCTTTTAGATTTAATAGGGCAAATTCTTGACTTTGTGAAAGTTGGAGCTTTCACTGGGCATTATTCCAGCAAGCATCCATTTCCAACTCTGTGATGACTTTCAGAATAAAGCCATGTTTTGCATCTCCTTTTTGTTTGTTTGTTTGTTTTTATCTGATTTTTTTTTTAACTAAGATTACACTGAATACTGTCAAAATTTAAGGCTGGGTAAATGTGACTTCTCTCTCTCTCATTTTGTTATCACTGATAATGGAGTTATGGTTATAAATGTAGTGTCCAATGGCAAATATTCACATTATGATTTAGTGTGAGAACTATCTGAGCACAAGAGATTTTAAAGCTGGTGATATATCTTTTCTCTTGGCAGAGGCAACATGCATTTCTGCAACAGACTGAGAGTTCTAGTGACGTGGTGAAGGCTCCTAGGTTACATTTAAAAATGTCCTGTGAAAAAAATAAGATGCCAAAATTGGCATCTTTATATCTACAGTGCCATCTAGTATTTGGAAGCCAAATTAAGGTGTTTTTAAAAGATTGCATCCCTTAATTAAAGTGCAGTATTTAAAGTCTAGTAAGGGATTATCGAGCTGAATAAACTAAACAATTTTAAAACCTGTTAAAAGAATTTTGTCATGAAGTAGACTGCCAGAACAAGACTGTATATAATTCTTTATATTTTAACCTAATTGTCAACTGTTGTGCTTTAAGCTCTACCTAAAGCCTGGCAAATAACAGGAAAAAAAATATTCACAAATATGCGGGGTAATTTAGAATGTGAGATAGTTAACCACATTTTCCTTGTTTTATGTTTTTATCTTCATAAATATTTTTGGGAGTGAAATTTTACTTATATAGAAGTCTGAGATACGGATTTTTCAGTTTGTAAATTGAAATATGTTTCATAGTAAAACAAACCCTTTTCAGGTAAAAGTGGAAGTAATTGATTTCTGGTTCTGCAATTTAATTTGCCAAAGGCTTTTCTCTCCCTCATTCCCTCTCTCTCATTCCCCCACTACCTTTCATTCTTCACCAGGTAAAACATGAACGAAAAATGGGCAATGAAATTCAAATCCTTGATGTCTTAACCACCAGCATAATCCAGCTTCATGTACCTGGGCAATTTAATGTCTCCAATAATGAGAGAACATTTATAATATTTAGCTTTTTTAAAATAATTCAGTCTATCTACTATATTCTTTCCAGTCAGAACTATTTTGAGGAACTGATATTTTGATGGATGACATGGTGTTGATAACAATGTGAATCTTGCCCTTGAATATCTACATGAAATCTCTGAGGAACAGTTTAAAGAATTTCCTTCACTCCTCAGCCCATAAGAATAAAGTATCATAGAATTTTTTTATCTTTTTTTTTTCAATCAAGCAAGAGTTCATTGAAATAAATCCTGCCAGATATTCAGTAGGAGTTATTGTCTCATGCAAGCTATTGTTTTATGCCTCTATGTATGTATCTCTTTTCAAGGATGGCTGTTGGGAGAGTCAGTTTGTTATGACAGCACTGATGAACAGTGGTGAGTAGCAAGTCTCCAAAGACCACTATATTCTCTCAGTTTATACAGACAATTACTACGCAGCACTCCTTCAGCACTGTCCGTTGCTGTGCCTCAAGTTCCACACCCTGAACCTCAAGGACCAATATGTTACAAATGAATGAGAAATTGTAAGCCAGATTAGGAATGGACCAAAAAATCCAGTCGGTGTCCTAGCATACACTTGACCATGCAGATGGGACAGGAGTCCTACCATGAATGGGGAGGGCCTGAAGCTGTGTGACAAGACCCCTGTGGGTGCTCCCTGCACGGGGCAGTCTGGGCTACATTGCTGTCTCAGTCAAATCAGAGAGTGAGCAGATGAAAGGATGATTAAATAGAGACTTCTCTTGGACCAGGGGTTTTACAGCTGATATCTTCACCAGGTACATCCATTAAATTATTATATTTCTGCTGCAGAGAGCTCTGATGGGCTCGGGAATCTGTGCCTAGGCCAGAAAATGCTGAAGAATAACAGCTTATTTGATTACGAGAACACAGACATTTAAAGAGGCCCAGGACGATATAGATTATGAATACCTTAAAAAAAAAAAAAAGGAAAAAAATCTCCCCCAAAATCAACACCCCAATTTTTTTTAATGTTAGTCTAATTTCCTTTAATTGCCCTTGCCTTCATTTCTTTCCTCTGTTAATGCACTTAAATATATTAAAACCTGTCATCAAGAACAAGGAGAGGAGAAAAACATCCCAAGGTGACCCTCTAGAAATAGTAACACTGATTCCCTAAACACAATTCACAAGCAAGTCGTAGGCCAAGTGTTGCTGACATAAGAGCTTCAAATAATTACAGTCTGCAATCAGATTCATAAAACTAAAAGTATATTGTGACCAATTCATTTACTAGCTTGCTCGTTGCACATAGTAAGCTCTTTGTCCTATTTATAGGAAAAATGGCAGAACGGGCACTGTTTAGTTGAGGCACTAAATAAGAGGAAATGGCTTCTTTCAGCAGCAATGAGAAGACCTTGACTTCCGGTGAACATGAGAATAAGATGTGGCCAAATTAATGGCAAGAGTATTTTTCATAAGTGTAATGGTACTGAACCTATTGCAATATTAGCATCCAGCTAAACTCTTCTAATGACTAATAATTTCAGAGATAATTCTAAGAAAATCAGATCATGTTGAAGTTCTCCATTATATTTTAGATGGATAAAAATTTTTCATTTCCTCTTTTTTTCTTTTCATCTGGCTACTAAATAAATGCTGCATCCTTCTGAAGGAAAACAATATTATATAAAAAAAGGTAAGTTTTACCCATTAAGTACATAAATTTAAAAAATTATTAAATATCTGTGTAATTTTTAACTACTTGTAGTTCATTACAACTACATTTTACGATTTGAAACTAATATTCAATATACACATCTGGAAAACTGCAGAAGGGCTAGTAAAATTGATTGCCAATCTAATACTCTAATAGTCAGCACAGCTTCAAACTAAAAAGTAGCACATATATTAGAATCAGGTAGCTCTGCTTAATAAAATACTGAACTTCATTTTTAAATACTTTGCCAAAATGAGCTATTAATATGGTACTAAAATCATTTGAAAGACTGGGATACCTGTCTTTCATCTGAACACATCTACTGGTGTGCTGGAAGTTCCTTGGATAAGGACCCTACACCATATATAAAGACATCTAACCATTGGATTCAGTGATTGAGCTCATAGTCTCTCAGATACATTTTTTTTTTTGGCTCACAAAACTCTTCGAAAACCTCCTTTACTCTGATTTGTAAAGTTCATAGTTGGTTATCCTAGCTGCAGCTGGCAATATCATGTGTTTCCATCATTTATTTAGCTCAGCTTTTGTCCTTGTGTCCTATTGCTAAGTGTAGCATTGGTGAACAATGAGTACTGAAATAGGGCTCAGTGTCTTAGAGGTTAGTATGCAAAATCCGCATATTATGCATCACCAGACAATGATCCTTGCTCTATCAGAGGGAATAAAAGCTTCGGGCACTGAATTTGTGCGCGAGTTATACATTCAAGTCAATTTAAGTTGTATTAGTATAAAAGAGTGCTTTAGACATAACTCCATATTACCTGTGGGTTTTGGGATTATTGAAAAGAAGATGGTGAGAGGCTCCACAAAAACTATCATATATTGCCAATATTTTTATGCATTGTAAGTACAAGCACAGTTTGTGGGTTGTTTCATTTTCTATTCTATCCTCAGGGAGCTTCTGAGCTTGCTGGGAGGTTATGTTTATCTTCTTGGACAGGAAATAATTATGATTACATCTTTTTGAGGACAAATGGGGGTTATACAGAGAGGTAGCATGGTGTTTGGGAAAAATATTTTTTTGCTAGCAGGTAGCAAAGAAAAAAAGACTTAAACAGTCACTCAGTAACATGATGAGTGTCTTGTTTTTCCCTTTTTATTTTTTTTAATTGGAACCCAAGGGAGTTAAATGTTCAGCTCCTAATGAAAGTATTGGGTTTAGGCACCCTTAAGCCTTTAGTCTTCATTCTATCTCTTGGAATTAGGAAGTGGATGTGTGTGGCAGGTGTTCCCAGCCCGCCTTGCCTCATTGTAATTCCTACAATTCGCAGTTCCTTATCTTTAGCCCATTTCTGAAATCGATGGTGTCAAGCCTCTCTGGCTTCACATAATCTAATATATTTTTTAAAAAATGATTTTTCTTGCCATCTTATTCTTTCTGCCTCGCTTCTGCATCTTTCATTGACTTTAATTAAGCTTTCCTTGGTCCTGTGACCTTGGTGAGCTTTTAAAAATAAAGTGAACTGACTTGCAAGGTGATTTTTTCCAATCTTTTTGTAGCCCTGCTGGAAATTCACTCTAAATGTGGCATTTGAAAATATAGGCTGTTCATTTGGGATCATCATATGTGCATAGAGTGACAACAAGAAACCTCAGTCTTCTTATTACTACATTGTAGGAAGTAGCTCATTTTCCTATGATTTATGCTTTAAGTTTCCACCCCTGTAGGACCTAAATATATACTGCTGTTTTCAAAAGAAAGATAGAAAAGATATGTCCTCCCATGCAAGCAAATTTGAAAGAAAAAGCTAAGGAAAAAATGCTGGGGAAAAGAGTTATAGGAAAGTCTAACAGAGATTCTCAGTCCATATGTTATCTTAATATTTTTTTAAGAGTAGTATCTCATAATAGATGGGAAGAGTGGATTATTTCTCCTAATTCCATTTATAATTACATTTGCCTGACTTTCATGATATGTCTGAGTAGGAGATTCTTGTCCTGGTTTTCACTGCTATGGGATCTACATATAAAGTACAGCATATAGTCATAGTCTATAAGGCTAAATACAAAATGCTTCTAAGGTGATATCATAAGTACAAAATCTGCAGAGTCTTAGGTACAGAATGACTATTTCGATCTGAAACTTGAAAGGAATTTTTGGTTTGAACTCCTCTGTTTTATTTCACACCATTATTTATGTTAGTTTCCATTGAGATCATTTCCTACCCTCCCATCAGAAACATTTTCAGATTGATTTTATACCTCATGACACACCATTCTTTAAGGATGGTGTGAAATGTACCAACCTACAAAGAGCTTTATGAAACTTTTTAATTACTTCCCTTTTCAGGGGCTGCTATTCTGCCTTCACTAAAGTGTGCTTCACCTGCCCCATCCTGGCCTCCTAGGGAAAATTGCATCATGCTGGAGTTCTTGCTTTGGTCAAGTAAGACAGTGTTAAATGTGACTAAATACACAAAGCAAATTCACAACAGAAAAAAACACCACTTAGGTGTTCAGGCTTGTGAAGGCATGAAACACAGCAAAAATCTTGATAAGGGCTGGGACTTCAGTGTGAGGATGAATTAAACACTATAGTGAAGACTATTTTGTGCCTTGACCTACTAACTTGCAGGTCTTGACCTACTAACTTATATACTACTTTTATTAGTATATAAATCTTTATTTGTTCTTGATAGGATTATGTTTCAGGTTAGTCATTACTTGTTAAGAAAGTATGCTTCTTTCTCTCTCTTTTTTTTTTAAAGCAATCTCATTACATTATTTAAATACATTATGCTCAGTGTTAACAAAGAGCAAATCTTGAACTGTGTCTATCATAGTGTTAAATTTAGCAAAGCTTTATGATGTGGTGCATTTAAAACTCCCTTAATTACTAGTGCTCCCCAATTCACATTTCAGCATGATGTAATTTTCCACTGCAGACAATGCCTTTAAACAACGCTGCAAATATCAGATTTATTTCAATAGATGTCATAATATATAGTCCAACAAAATGCAACAGATCCCTCCAGCACTATTCAGTAGTCTTCTTCAAGAATCAGACACAATGTGTTCACTCAACAAAGTGCTATATCTTTCTAACACAGTTGTACTACTTTTAAGATCCAAAAGTGAATGCTGCACAGAAATATACTGTACTTGGAATGAGCTTGGGTCTCTCTGACAAACCACTGCAGTGCTCTTTATGGACCTAACCTCACTGAGTATGAGCAGATGACTCACCTTCCTGAAATTAAACTTGTGACACCATGCAGTATTAGATCAAGGCATAACCCTGATTTTTAAGAGCATTGATTTAATCGTTTAGGTCAAATTTAATGTGAGGTATTAACAATGTCATAAAATAATGAGCAGCAACTCCTTGTCATCTATCAAAAGCCAATGATTCAAGGAACTATGAAATTAAAGTCACATAAGTATCACCTTTCTTTTATCTTTTTAATCTTCTAGAGTCTCTGTCCTGTTGCCCTTTTATTTATTTAAGAGAAAAGTTAGAAAAAGAATGCTGACAGTAGACATCTTGCAAATTGTTTTCATGTATTATTTTTTTCCCCTGAAAGGATTTGTTGATATTTAAATGTATTTGAATGTTTCTCTGCTCCACTTCCACAGCCTCCATTAAGGCTGCAAGTCTTAAATCTTTTAGCTATACCTATGCTGAAAAGTATGAGATGGTGTATGAATAGAAGGGCCAGTTCTCAGAGTAGTCTGGACATCTGGATAATGCTAATATGTTCATTTTAAATGGGAATGGAAGCATGTGTTACTCTATGAGGGAGATGGAGGCACTGGGATGAAGTGCATACTTTTACCTGAAATTTTTGCAAAGCTGTTAGCCTGGCAGCCATTATGTGCAATACACTTTGCTCTCCAGACACAAATACTCATCTTTCATATAGATTTATTTAATTCTTGGATACTTTTTGAAGATTCAGGGAATTTTGATTTGTGTGTGTGTGTATATGTGTTTGTGTGTGTGCGTGCATGTTTAATATTTTGTTGAGAGACCCAAACAGGCAGATATTTTCCTGGACTTATGAAAGATGAATGGCAAGCACTTAAATCTCTGAACCTAGATCAATGTTTGATTTAATAAAACCTTCAGATACGGGTGGGGCTTTTGTAATCATGATTTGGAATATGTACAGTATCTGCAAGAAACCCAGTCTTTTTTTTTTTTTTTTTAATCTGTCCAACTCAGCAACTTTAAATGACTTAAAGATAAATTACCACAATTACAGTCTTTTCAAGAATCTATATTTAGTCAACAGTATTTAGGGTTCTGTTGAAAAGAATTCATTGCTCTCTGCTCTGTTGGCACTAGCTAGTATCCATGCAGAAGAGATGCATCAGTCTGGTTTTCTAGCTGTATGTTTGGAGGTATTTGTGAGATTTCCTTTCTCTTGGTGGTTAGATCCAGATCTGTGTATAAGATCATCTTATGTCATGTTGCTTTTTAAGATCGTTACAAATTATAATGAGTGGCTTCTCAAAGTGCAATATAGCAGAGGATCAGATCCACTCTACACTTCTTTGATAAACAGGCACAATAAAATATTTTATTTTAAATTATATTTTATTGTTGTTTATGTTTTATTGTTACTTACGTAATTTTTATGGAAAAATGGATACTGGATTAGGGAGACATTTCCTGAAAATTTTGCTGCTTTACTGGTTGAAATTTTAACTTGGTAAAACCAGCCAAGTAGGCTGGTCCCCTTTGACTACAGAACAGAAGAACATGACAGAAAGGGCAAACTGCATCTCCTGCACTGCTTATCATACAGCTCATATCTTGATTTTACTTTGAAAGTTCTAGTACTCATTTTAATGTACCCATTTAGCTTCAAGATTTGCTCAGGCAAAAAATGTGTTGAATCTATTTAGGCAAGACTAGATCTTTGACATTACAATGATTTCAGGTTGGAGTAAATTAGAGATTCGCTGCAAAACCTCTGTGTGATACTTTTATCTTTGTATAAATGGGAATAAGGATATTATATGATATTTCTCTCATACAAGATTTTTTTCATATAAGATTTTTAGGCTTATAACTCAAAATAGTCTGTATTCTCAGATATAAAAAATTTCTTTTAGCTTCATTTATCAGCAGAGTGTTTATTGTTGATCCAAGGAATAAACACTATGACAAGAAAAAAAACAATTATTAAACTAATTATATTGGTCAAAGTTATGTTGTTTTTATCATAAGATCTAATAGATGCAAAATGATCCAGATATTCTTTATTTTATAAAATAAATTTGAAATAGCCTCAGCAAAACTTGTTGCTGAAACTTCCCAGCTGAAGGATTGTTGTAAGAGAGTACATATATCCACATATATATATGCAAAATGTACATTTTAAAGTTTATATGTGTTAGGGATTAAAGTGGCTGACAACTAACATTCCCCTGATCCAGTTCAAGTGATGCTTCTCCTTGTATTCAGAGCATTTGTTTGAAAATCTGTTTGAAATGAATAAGAAATCTGGTGCTTCATTAAAATTTCTGTGCACATTCTGTTTTCCCCTATAGTCTCAGGCCTTGAACTCCCTATGGACTTTGTATGATCTCAGCATTGTTCTAGTTTCATACACTTTTGGCATGAATATTTGACAAATAGGAAGATTTTTGTAGTAAGTTCTTATCTTTGCTATACTGACCACTTAAGATGGAAAATCCTTGGATTCTGATGTAGATAACTCATGATACAGAATGCAATCAAGATGGTACAAGCATGTTGAGAACACCTCAAAATCCACTTTAACATCTGTCTGGTCAATATGAACAAGTAGGAAAAAGAGATCCTATATAAAGGCATGCATGATTGCACAAAACTTTTAAGGCAGAGTACCCAACCACTCTGAAAAACGATAATTCTTTTTTTTTTAGAGTTTCCTGTTTTCTTCTCTGACTCCTTAGCTGTCATGATCAACTTGTCACAGCTATGTCATTTGAACAGACTTCTCTAAGAGCTAAATATGTGTGTTGCATGACTATGTATACATGCCCTACATCATTATTGTATAACACATCCTCAGGCACTCCTGCAGCTATTTGCAGAATATCTGGACTATTTGAATTTTAATAAACTACCTCTGACCAAAATATTTAAGAAGCACCCAGCTGCTGCAATGTCTTCCATCTGTTGTGTTTTCTTAAACCTTTACTGGGTAAAAAGTTGAGTGTTTTTTTGAGAGCAAACATGTAAGATGACCAAGATGAGAGAAGAAAGAGAGATGGTTTCAAAGAATAGAAAAGTGAATAGTTATATTTTGGTGCGGTGAAATGCTGCACTACAACATAGTGTACTAGAATCACACCAACTATGAAAACTGAGACCAACTCCTACAGCATTTTCTGCTGAAATATTATTCTTTTATTTGTGTCAGGTAGTAACAAAGCTTTGGCACGAATGAGTTATTATGGTAGGTATTGGATGGATGTGTGAAGATGAAGACCATTTTTAAACTGCCTATGAGCTAAATAACATAAAACAACAGTTTAGTTATCCTTTTTACTGTAATCATTAGGAAATAATTGCTCAAACAACTTTATGGATCATTTCAGAGTGATCACCCCAGGGTCAGATGGGTATCTAGGAGCCTCTAAGGACTGAACTCTCCAGCCCTGGCTAATGGCTTAATGGTGGAGTGATTCATTTCCTGGATTGTAAGCAGTTCAGCTGCTTTTTCCTAGAAATAAAGGAGGAAAGACAATATTCATATTTACTGGAGAAGATTTTAAACACTACGTGGCCATTTCCAGGATGCACAGGGAGAGAGTGCGGGAATCACTTAACTAATGGTTGCTTACAAATAGGTAATGCCAAACAAGCAACTTTCTGCCCAGCAATGCTTCTTTGTTATTTAGCACTCTATAAAATATAAAGATAATAAAATTTCACTGCACATGGTGCAACTGTAACCTCCTTTGAGTGGGAAGGACTGTAACTTGTCAATTTACTTATGAAATGTCTGTTATGACTAACAATCAGCTATTATCTATTATAGTAATCTCATAAAGTTAAAAGATACAAGGGTAGTAAAATGTTTCAGTATAATAGAGAACAATATCTGTAGGATATTGTGTGGGAAAAAGTCAAGTAATTTAAATATTATTAACTTCAACTCCTATCAGCACTGCCAAGGGAGCGGAGGAGTTAGAGGAATAATAACACACAGAACCAGATTCGTCTTTTAGCATAAAAACATTACCAAGAAGATTAATTTAAAGATCTAAAATATATCTTAAAGTCCTCTTAAATTTCTCCCAGCTTTTTTTTTCTTTTTTTTTTTTTTCTTAAACATGTTCCCAGGTATCTTCTACTTCCCCTCATGTTTTCCTTTATATTTTTCTTTATATAAGAAAATATTAATGCATTTTAGTGCATTACATGACTTAGATTAAGGTCTCAAGTTTACCTCTCCTGGACTGATTATTTCTATGCTAAAAAAAAAAAAAAAAAAAAAAGTGAAAAAGAAAAAGAAAGAAAAAAGAATTCCAAGAATGCCATTAATGGCATTGATTTACTCAATAGCTGTTGCTTTTAGTTGATGTCGGGGGGATAGAGGCAGAGTCCCTATTCCTCTCCCCAGACAATGTAAGCCAAATGCCAAAATATAATTCTATTTATTGTTGTATGTTGCTGTTATTTAAGAAATATCTACAGGAAAAGACAAGTCCTTGTCCTTTCAAAAGTAGGGTTCCATTTTAGAAAGTTTCTGCTTGAAAGACTCACATTTAGCTTAACTATCCATAGACAGACAATACCAATCCAGAGGAGGCTTCACACTGTCTTTGGGCTGTCAAGATTTTTTTTAATAAAGTGGCCAGTATCTAAAATATATGAAAGACAAGAGAGAAGGAAAATAAAGTTTGGAAAACAAAGATGAAACAAAGCCAAGTCTTTTTAAAAATTATTATTATTATTATAATTAAAAAGCGGTGGAAAAACATACATGTTATAAACAGGAGTAGAATAACCACGTTGGTGACAGTGCGTAGTCTGTTCTTCTAGATAATATAGAATCACTTGGAAAATTGATTCATAGAAAAAGAACATAAACTAAAACTGGAGAGCAGAGGAAGAACAGCTCTAATTGATTTAAGAAATATTTAATATATAGCCTTGCTATAGAAACATTTTCTGACTTGTTTATTTCCTTTCCAGCTCCACTGGGGAGAATGTAAGAACTGTAAAATGCAAAATTTTATGGGTTTGTTCCTCTGAAGTGACTTTCTCTATTTTTATAATCTCTTTTTAGGAAAGCAAAACACCTCACATACAAGGTGTGATTAAGGGCAAAGACTTTACCTTCAAAGTTTCCTGGGGTAAATTTATCCTGTCATTGTTAGAGGAAGTTAAGCAGCTAAATTCCTTGTGACTAAAATTTTCCTTTTCTAGTTATGTATTAAACTAAACCTTTCTGCCTTTGCTCTTTTAGGTGTTGCTGTGAGTATATTAAAATTACTGGGTGGGAGTGCTTACTATCCCCTCTCTGTTTTAGATTGCTCACTTTTTTTTCTTTTATTTTCCAACTCTTATCAGGGTTGTACCTCAGGTCAGTTAAATACACAATTCCTACATTTCACAATACTCAGTAAGGAAAACAAATATGTTTCAGAAAACCTGCTATACGTAAGTGAGAATTTGGACCAATATATTCTGTGAGACACAGTGCTTACATTGTCAGTTGTATCAAGCATCATTCAAAATGCAGCCTCTGTTTTCTGAGTTCAAGATGAGTTTGCAACAAGATGATATTTGCATGAAAATAGTTGGTAGAGTGTAAAATTTGGTGGATTACTGATGGAGCGTGATAGTGAAGTGGCTTCCAGTTGCAACCTTGTCATGGATTAATAATGCAATAATTAGAGATGTTACAGATTCTTTGTGCTTCAGTTTGTTTCTTTGTTTTCTTCTTCTTTTTTTTTTTTTCCAAGCATAAGGATAATAATTGGAATGTTTACTTATTCTAAAAAGACATTGTAAAACTTTAATAAAGAAATATTGCCTTTTATAGCAATGCAGCTGAACCTTATGAATGGAGCAAATAGTTAAAAGATAAAGGTCAGTTTGAAGTGAATAATGATAGAGAACTTTATTGAAGAGATTCTTGATATTATTCACTATAATGCTGAAGCTTTCTTTCATTAATGTTTTGTTGCTTCTTAAGACTTTGGTGTATAATGTACTTCAGAACTGTAAGTTACTGATCCTACTTATCCTGTTTTTTGTGAGGGGACTCTGGCACTTCTTTACAAGTAAAAATAAAGAAGTTCCATTTCAAGTATTCTTTTGGATTTTGAATGCTCAGCATACTAAACGAAAGATATTCTTGTAGCTTAATGAACTTGTATTGGAGCAATCTTGTGTGAGGTTGATAGGATTTTTCTCTGGTTTTGTTGAAGATGGATGACCAGTACCTGCCTTGGAGCCTGGTAACAATGACAAGTTAAAAGTAAAGATGTTAGCTGAGAGCAGACCACCACTTCACACTGATGTCATCGAGTCGCTTAAGCAAAAATGTTCTATGGGTGCTGCCAGCAAGCGAAGTGAAAGACTCAGGCTGTAGCGTTGTTCCCATTAATCATTCTGATAGTGATACTGGAAATGATGATCCTCATCAAGGAAGTGATTAGCCTGCATTCAGCAGGTCTGAGTCTTCTTTTATTGAGTTCACAGGCAGCTGAGAAAGGGCTCAAAGGTAGCACTGGTAACTGTATATTTGCAGTACAGCAGGAGTAAGCACACTTTTATCCCCTTTACTTTTAACCAGCAATTAATTTCAGCAATTACTCTTTGTCCTTTCTAGTATATTGCTTGGATACCACTAAAGCCACTACCAATACTTTGATAGCAGCATCAATTAGCTGTAATTTTACTATGTAACTCACACCGAATCCTACTGGTTTCTGACATGGAGGGGGCACTATTGTAGCAAGACTGATATAGGGAGGAATGAAGTATCATTCAGTCATTGATGAGAGAGAGGTCAGAGACCGGAGCTGATGAAAGGAGCATCTCTGAAGCCTTTTAAGATGTCATCTCCAGAGGGCAAAATATACTCAAAAGTAGACTACAAATTTGCAATCTCTGTATAAATTGAGCATCATTTTGCATTAGTATTCCTGTGACAGAGGTGGTCATGCATGCATTCAGTCTATGCTCCATGATAACCAGCCAAGATCCAAAAGCTATAGAATGACTTTAATGTAGTGCTGGCCATGAGATAAGCCATGTGAGAAAGGCTGCATTTTAATTCGGATAAAACTTCACACCACAATGTATTCCAGACTAGAGCTGTCCCAGTTCCAGTACATGAGGATTTGTAAGCCACTACTGGTACCCACTGGGAATTCCTTGAGTTATGCTGACTGACTACACTGGTAAGAGTAAAGGGGAGAATTCTCCAGCGTACAGAGATATAAAACAATTGAAAAACTGCAATGTCCTCACTGAAAAGTAACAGAAAAATGTATTTAGTTTCAGCTGTTATTTGTCATAGACTCTAATATGCTACTTCT
The DNA here is from genome assembly GCF_003342845.1 of Nothoprocta perdicaria. Classification (NCBI taxonomy): domain Eukaryota; kingdom Metazoa; phylum Chordata; class Aves; order Tinamiformes; family Tinamidae; genus Nothoprocta; species Nothoprocta perdicaria. The sequence goes on along the minus strand of NW_020455637.1, from coordinate 69,690 downwards.
AAAATAATATTTACTTTTCACTGTTGCATACATAAAATTATTCTACTTATTTTACTCTTTTTTTTTTTCTTTTTACCCCATTTTTATTCAAAATGACTGGGATCTGCAAATGGTGGACTATTTTCCTCATAATGGTTGAAGACATAAGTTAAAGTTTTCATTCTGAACAGCATGCAATGCAGAGGAGAAAATCTAAGATGTTCACATCTTGTTCAAAAGTCTTTTAAGGTCAGTATAGACTATTTTGATCAGAGTTTGACCTTCTCTCTACAAAATGTACCACAAAACTTAACTTGTCAAAGGAATTTATTCTTCTTTTTCTTGGTGCCTTTACCTCACATTGACCAGCTTGCTGTGAATATTTAAGATCTGATACACTGCAAGGAAAATGTTCTGGAATTTAGAGACTTCAACCATCAAATCAAATGAGTAAATAGCCAAAACCTAATAGGATATTTTCAGGGGAATCTATTGCCACCTTATTACTGTTCATTTCCATCCTCTGTGTACATTCTTCCTCATCAACTCCAGTACTTGAGCACTTAACTAATAATGAAACCATTCATCTCTCCAAAGAGATTTTTTTTTTTACACACCTCATATCTTTCACTTGAGCCCCACACTGAGCTTTAAAGACATAGTCCATCCAGGAGTGCTCTATTAAGGAGTGGAACTGCAACTACATTTTTGTTTTTTATTATTATGTGGCAAGAAAGATTATGTAGCACAGAAGAGGCAGTGACCATCACTGGATTCCAGTTGTCTATTCTTTTCCACAGTTTTCTGAAAACAAACAATGCAAAACAATAGGTAATATTAAATTTATAGGTGGCTTAAAGACAGTATATTGACTAGGTCAAGGTTTGCAATGGAGGTCCTTCTACTCCAATAGTTTCTAAAGCTGCCTTTTTTTTTTTTTTTTTATAACATCATTATAGTTTAGTGCTTTCTATCTTAAAAGGTTTTGGGAAACACCTGAGAAAAAGTACTGTTATAAAGTCAGATTAGGTAGAAGGAGATTTTTCTTGTTACTTATTAAGCATTCTGTTTGGACTTTAGTATTCCAAATGGAGGAAAAATCATTTGGACAAGCCTTTTTACCTATTCAAGTGTACTTCAGGGAATTGTCCATAATAGAACATGGCACAATAGTGAAATAGAACAAGTACCTTAGGCTAAAAGCTACAGGTATATCTAAATACAAGTAACTGAGTTACCTCCTGGTCAAGCCCAATTATGCTAACCTCTGAGGAAGAATTATCAGGCTAGCTTTGACAGCATTAGAATGACATTGACAGCTTTTATGTCTATTTAACTCCTACAGCAGATATGACCCAGTTAGCAGGAATGCCCAAGCTAACTATATTAGCATTTCACATATGCATGAGGAAAACAAGCAGATCCCCTTAACTAATCATATTAACACTGTTGACAGTCTTTTCTCTACCTCCAGGATTTTTCAGCATTGTTGCTATGCCAGGGGGGTTGCATGTGGGGGCTTGTGATAGCACGCGAATCAGGCTTTCCTTTGGCTTGTCAAGAATGTGGTAGATTACTCTCTAAATTTCCTGTTTCAGCTGCTCTGTACTTGCAGAGAACTTCTCCGACAGCTAACTGCTATTTTTAAGCAGTCACAAGAAGCTGATTTATCTGTCAGTGCGGGAGAATATGCTTTGCAAAGCAGTAAGCTACATATCTGGGTCGCACACTATCATATCAGGCAACAGTATGCAATTCAGTCAGGAATTAGACAGCCATCAAATGTTGGGTTTTGGAAAGAGAAAGAATCTTGAAAACAGCAGGGAAGGGGTGTTCTTTGGGATAAAAATCACCATATGTTAAGCTCCTCTTTTGCCACCAGCTAGACAGTCGTACTTTAAAGGATGTCTTCAGGGATAAAATCGATCAGTCTCTTTATTCCAGGTTTTTTTAATAAAGAGAAAAAGAAAAAAAGATAAGCATTTTTGCATTGATTGAAATCTTTTTCTGGACAACAATGACAGGAGCAGGTATCTCCTGCTTTCTAAACTTCCCCAGACTATGCATGTTATTACTGTATTTGTAAAAGTAACTTGGGGTCCCTTTTTCCTTATAAAAATAACATAGTGTTCTCTATGGTAAAAAAAGAACAGAAAAGTAGTTTTTATTTCTACTGTGGGAGACTGGAACAGGCAAGGTCAGAAAAACAGAACACTGCTGTTTCTCTCAAACACAACTTCACTGGAAAAAGAAACCAATAACTAGGGCTGACAATGAGGAGAATCATGTCCCTCAGCCTCATAAGGCTTCAAACTAGAAAGGACAAGGCTTAACTTCTCCTTTCTTGAAAGGAGGAGGGAGAAGGGAAGATGGAAGGGAAGATGGAAGGGATTTAATCATCTTAGGTGAAAAAGGACTAAAAACACATCCACATTGGAAAGATACTATTGTACAGCAAACAAATCATTGGATTCTCTGTAGAGACTTTGAACGTTTTATTATTGGAGCGGGGAGAGCCCTTGCTCGGAGACTGGTTTTGGGTGGCGCAATAGCTTCAGTGTCAAGCCTGCTGCTGCTAGCTCTATACCAGCAGCAGATTTAATGAAAAATAGGCAGTTTTAGCCTCTGCACAGAATAGAGTTATAGCTTGGATGGTATTGTTTATGGATGTTAGTTTTCGTGCTAACAGATGTCATATGTTTCAAATTTTTGTCCACATCTGCTGCATTAAGGAAGATGTTCTCTAAGATTTTGTTAGAGATGTGGAAGAAAGATCAGGACTAAGTTAAAAATATAAGTTGTCATAAGTTGTCTTAGTATTGGCTGGTACAAGATAATTTTGTTAAGGTTTGACAACATAACTCTTAGCAGCATGTGGGGCGAGGAGAGGGAGAGAATCATACAGTATCACTGAACCCTTCTAAATTGCTTTTGGACAAATCCCACACAGGTGCCACACCTAAATTACAGTCTTAGGTTGCTGACTTTCAAATAAAACTGTAAAAATACATCCTGTCTCTTTGGTTTGCTGAGAAACTGCTGCTCAAGGGGCAGGCAGCGTGACTGAGCAGTTCAAAGATGAAGTAGTGCTGATGCAATGCAAGGAGGGAAAGTAGAGGGAACCCATGAGTTTACCTTTCATGATCCTGCAGCAGCGTAAAATCAGTGACAGCATCAACCTTGTCAGATCACAACTATCTGTCTATGACCACAGGGAGAAGATGGGCTACTAAACTGCTGAAGCTGATATAGGCCCACTGTAATGCAGTCTTTGCCTGACACAGCCAGGGCTAGTGCATGTATGCTGCACACCTCAGAGCAATATATGGATCACAACCACGGCTTTCCAAAAGGTAGGTAGAAGAGTATGTAGTCTGGGACAGTGATATAAAGATAAGAAAAAAAGTATAAGAGCTGTTACCATAACAGAAGTTAAAAAAGTCTATGGATTATTATTTTATGTTGTCGTTCTGTTTTTTTTTTCTAATTTTCTATAATAAAGCAGATGATCTAGCTATTTAATAACTATGTAGCTATGATGTAAGTTTTTTAACTTTTATGCTACCCTAGTATAAAACACATGGAATTCACAGATGAAAAAAAAATATTTGTATCATGGCATATTGGATGGTTTTCTTTAATATTAAAGATTGTTTATTTAAATTTATTGTTATGCATGTGTTAAACTATCCTATTCGCTTGGAAATAAAGTAGTTAGTTGGAAAGTTTTTTGTTTATTTTTCCCTATGAGCTCCTCAAAATAGATTGATGCATGTAGAACTGTTTAAAAAAAAGGCTAACGAAAAGACAGAGGGAGAGGAAGATAAAGGCAGGCAAGGAGGGAAGGAAAGGAGGGTAGTGAGAGATCCTGCATGATTGTTTTCAGGAATTCACTTTAATTATTGTCTCTAATGGCAATGAAATGGCAGTGAATTATGCTTAGCAGAGAAAAACTAAAAACTCTATTTCCTATATTCAAGAAATGCAGCAATGGCTTTGTTTAGAAGGCTTCGCAAGGAAATTGCTCTTCACTTCCATTTCCCATTTTTTTCCCCTGTTAATCTGATACGTGGCCAGTCTAGCAGCCTTCTGTCTGGAAGTAGCACTGTCTAATTCATGGCAATGTTTTGTCAAGCTTGTTGCTTCTGAAGTGGCTCATTAGCTATCGCTCTATTTCAGTAAATACACTCGCATTACCAACATTATTACAGTCTCATAATGGAATTTTTGACTCAGCTGAAGCTTGCTTTTTTTTGCAAGACCTAGTTTTCTGAATGTAGTCCAAGACTCATTAACACTATTTAATATTGTGAGGGTTTGTAATCTAGTCAAGGGCAAAACAGATTAAGCCAAATTGATGTTATTCATCTGAATAGCACACACAAGAGTGTACCTATTTAAATCTTAGATGTATTCCAAGATTCAAAATAAAAATCTAATTTCAGGAATACAACTTTGTTTGGATAAACATAATTCACCTTTGTACAGCCAGCTGTGCAATGGTTTAAATGGTGAAGCAGTATATGTACAATGCATTCAGAAGATGGTATCTGATTTTAAGTTATTCAAGTAACTGCAGACATTATAAGGGTTCAGATAGTACTTTTTTGAGTCTATATGCCTGGAGCATCAAGGCTTTAATATAAAGAAATTTGAATTCCTTTACCTGACATTAAATATGTTTAATGAATATTTATTAATAAATATTATTTATTAATATTTTGGTAGTTTGAAATCAATGAATGATGGGAAAAGGGTACATATGATACACTATACACTGTACATATAAGATACAAAATAAACCTACTTTAATATTGTTATCTGTGGAGATCTAGAACCATAGTTATGAAAACTTCAAAAAAACAAAAAAAACCCATGAAAGTTTCAAATTGCAAAAGCTCACTCCAGATTCTTGGCTTCTGTCAGCATGCAGCACTTCTACTCATACATTCTGATAACACAGCAGATGTCCTCATCATGATCAATAAAAAAGATATTCATTCCCTGTTGTTTTGAGAACAAAACTTTTCTTCGGGCAGATTGCAGGTCCCCAAAATAACACTGACCTAGAGGGATTTACACATCTTATTTTCAAAACATCTTACATTTGCCTCAGTAAAACTCTAGGCTGGAATCAGCTTGTGAAAAAGGTTGGATAGATAACTTGACATTTTTCCTGTGCCATTATGCAGAAATGTAAAAATCTCCATCTGGCAGATGCATTGGTACCTACTGGACCTACTGGCCTGTCTGTTTATGAGAATTTTAAAGCTATAGCTAAGACTTACTTGTACATTTTAAAGCTCTCATTCAGATTCTTAAGATTAAACAATGTAAAATATTTTATCACTAATATAGTAAGTATATCTTTTTGCATTCTATTTATGTGAGATATAAAGTAAAAGTCTTCAGTTAACCTGGATTCAATTGTTGCTCTTTATAAACACTTTGCGGTTGGTAACTTCACAGAAAATGATGTCAATCTGGAGTCAACTCTTAAATCTGTTCCAGGGGTGTAGTTTAAAACTCTCTTTTTGATCACTGTGGATTTATTAGTTTAAAAAAAGAATAATATGATATCTACTCTGGGAAAACATGATGACTTTAAGCAATTCTTTGAGTGGTTCTGCACTATTCTGGCAAAATTAGGTACTGAACTTGAATAATATGCTTCTAGGAAGAGACCACAAGGTAGACAATCTGCTTGAGTTAACTGTTTCTATGACAAAATTATTGCCAGGTATTGTAGCCCTAGCTCAGTGTTTGATGTTATTATATGATCAGAAGACCTTGTGCAGTGATGTTGTACATGCAATTTTTATTCAGTTTCATCCATTTTCCATGATGTCTAGAGCATACAGCTCTCAAGTTGAAATTGCACTTGTATTGTGCTTATATAAGTAGCCATAGACTATTGTATTACAAATAACACTGCAAATACTTATAGACTAGAGGAAAAAAGGGCTACAAGAAAAACAGACTAATAATTTAACTAGCCAGGATAATAGTGCCTCAAATGACAACAGGGGGAAAAAAAATATTACATGTAGGCACATCTACCTTCAAAATATCTTTAAAGACTTTTGTTTTCATAAAAGTGAAGTGTTCAAACAACTTTCACTCAGATATATTTTGCCATAGAGTCTTACAAAAGAAAATAAGAAATTGGCTGGAAATTTGTATAATAGATCATGTTGTAAGAATTTATATTGCTTATTTTCTTGTTTAATCCACCATGTAAAAATGCTTTAATATTGAGTATTAAAAGGAAGACCAAAATAAAAGAATATTTGTCATTAGCAAACAGAAAAAAAGATGCTAGTTCCATTAAAGAATCTCAACTCCAGGTTAAAGCTAGACCATATAGAAAGGCCATTGGACATGCATTTAAAGATTTATTGTGCAGTTCTCTAGTGTAGACCTTTTCCTTTTTAGCCAAACTGTCTATTCTCCTAATTCTCCTAATTACTATCTAGATAGATATAGTGTTCCTAGCAATTATTGCTTTCATATCCATAAAGAACTGCTTCACAGAGACAATGAGTTATGTGAATTTTACTTACAAAAATGTGAGGGAGATTGTGCTAAAAGATTCTAAATACATACAAAAAACAAGTGATTCACCACATCTCAAAGAAAGAGTTCACTTTATTTTTTTTTTAAATTTAAATTAAGAAAAAAATCAGCCTTTCCTAACCATTGCAAAAGTCAACTTATAACGAGAGACTATAATGATGTACCACAGGTGGATTCTGTCACGGCAACCACTCTGATTTTTAGAGTTAATTTAGCCAGTTAGGTAAGATGGTGCCTTAGTTACACCACTAGGGATTAGAACTCTCTGGAAATCAGATTACTGCCTGTGAAATCATTCTTATCAATGAAAATATGATTGTTTTTCTATCAGTTAGTTCTCATGGACTTTCAGTCTTATATATGCCCTGTCAGTTGATGGTTTTGTCTGTAGCATCTGTGTCTAAAAGACACAGAAGAATCAACCTGGAGGCTAATCTGTGAAGTCAGAGCCACAACCTGGCTTGCTGCTGCTCTTTTCAGAAAGCCACCAAGCATGGAAAGTCAGGCAGCAGGGGTGAAGAAAAGCTTTGCTATGGAACTGGATGGTGAGAACTCGGGTTGCTCTTCAATGCTCTTGCGCTCGTGGAGTCTCCTGACAACCAGATAAGACTCCTCCATCATTTTCTTCCCAAATCAGGGATTTTGTCCCAGAGACCTCATTACTGTGCAAAGGTATTAGCTAAACATTCTCTTTGAGAATGTTATTTGAAGTGGGAAAAGCACTTAGGGAAATAATTCTTAACTGTTAAATACAGGCAACTCTCTTAAATGTTATAATTTTGTGCTCTCTGAGATAGGTCCACAATATACTTATATAGAAGTGGCTTTTAAAGGGTGATAGGTGTTATTTTCAAGGTTATTTTTGACAGGACAAAGCTGGAAATTTGGCATTTAGAAATTTAGACACATCTGAGTTGTTATGGTCTTCCCTACTGTTCATATGTTGTTCTAACTTCATTTTATTATCTATGGCATCTTTTGCCTGTTCACATTAGCTTCAAATAATTCCAATACTTGAACCTTACTGCTAAGTTTCAAAGAATTATAAGGCTGTTAGACCTGCAAAACTTGTTTATTTTAGGGGGCTAAGGAAAACAAGTGGACTAAGAAATTCTAGACTGTTGAAGGGTAGATAAACCTCTGAGTAACTACTGGCTCCAGATTATTGTTTTAGTATCTCCAATGAGAGACACTTTAAAGTAAAAAAATAATAATAATAATTAATTAAAATATTTTATTTTATTTTATTTTATTTTATTTTATTTTATTTTATTTTATTTTATTTTATTTTATTTTATTTTATTTTATTATTCCTGGTACTAGTATTATTCCTTTTAAAATCCTGCCTGTTTGTATAAGCTTTACATATGGCTCAGATCTGAGTTTCCTAAAAACAGAAAAGTTGAAAATTACATAATTGAGCATTCCAATTCTAGAGGATATTTTTGTGATAAAATAGGTTAATCTGGGGGAAGTATTACTAAAGGCTCTAGATCGGTCTGAGCACCTGTTACTGGAAAAATAAATCCCGAACCAACAAGATTGTAGTGATAGGTTCTTCTATTTATTTATTCACTTATTGTCACATCAGTGCAGCTGAGTTGTCATGGAACGAGTGGTGGCGGGGGTGAGTGACAAATGCACTTCACTCGTATGAAAGAAATAATAACAGGATTCATTAATATGGACAATGATTTCACGAGATTCTATGGCAAGGTCACTTATTATTCACTACATGGAGGCACAAGATAATACAAGATTATCTTGGGATACCCTCCCGTTGGGTCACGAGGTTCAGATTGGACCCCCTTTGCTTTCCAGGCTCCTTCTGAGAGGAGTCTGGGTGCGGCTGAATCCAATCCTAGTCCCAGACCTGGTCAACAGTTTATGACTGAGGGTGCTTATGTTACAAAGTAAAGTTAAAGAGAGAGAGAGAGAGAGAGAGAGAGAGAGAGAGAGAGAGAGAGAGAGAGAGACAGAAAGCAAGGAAGAAAGAAAGAAAGAAAGAAAGAAAGCGCGCTATATTCACTTACCACAAATCTGCGATGGAAAGGAAGATCTCTCGAGGAACCTCGAGGAGTAACCTTGAGAGGMGTCCCTGCCCAAGGGGAGATCCTGGTGTGCAGGCCGCAGCCGTGTCAGGAGAGCTCAAAGGGGCTCTCAGGCTGTCTTATGGAATCTTATTTATGGAATAAGATGATTGGCTTGTAGTCATATTTTTAACTTCAAAGACTTAGGTTAGTGTGTTGGCCTTATCTCCCTGTTTACGAYRCAGCCTTGAGGASTGTTTTTGTTAAGTCTCAGTGAGAACAGAAATCAGGACGATGGCGCCTGCCAGAATTAGATCGGTCGCTGGTGGTCAGCAACAAAACAGGGCTGTATGTAAGGTACAGGCCAGGATGAGCTGGGAAAGGAACGTATCCGTCACATGAGTTAACTAGCCAGCAGCTCAGTGATAACTGGGGAATATCTTTGTCAGTGCTTCAGCCTGAGTAGTTATTTTGCCTTCATCTTTGCCCTAGCACTTCCTGCACAGTGGGATGGATGTACTGCAAAGGTGCTTCCTCTGTCACTGCGCTTACCAGAGTTATTCTGAAACTATCATATTGCAGGGGAAGGCAAAAAACAAGAGGTGATGGATAGAAGAAAGAGTGATTGTTGTATTATGTTGTTTGCTGTCAGATCAGGGTAGTGGTGAGGACAAGGAATTGGAAGCAATGAGTAGAAGAAGTAGTGATTGCAGTATTATGCTATTTGCTCTGATCTGAGGAATACTTTTGATGCCTTAATAGCATAGACCATTTTCCACTCAACTGGAGAAACAAACCTTTTTAGGCTCATGCCCTACAAAAAGTCATATGTATTCTAAACTTGGACTGGATCCCTACGTTTTAATTTCCTTTCTGATCTATGTATATTAGGGCACATCCATATATTTTCATTAAGATTATTAATTCTCTTACCTGTTATTCTGTTATGTATAAACATCAAAGGATGAGGAGGAAAAAGGGGTCATAAAAATTACTTTTTGCCATTACTTTTATTCTATATCCCACCATAAAATAGCTTCTTTATTTGTAGCAGGTGTTCTAGACTGACATACTCCTTATTCTCTATGGTATCTGATAACTGTAATTATTCCAGTAGTGATACTGTTAACTATACTCTCGTTTGTGGTAGTATTCCTGTAAGTATCTCTCAGTACATCAAAGATGTGCCAGGATTGTGACTCAAATTCCTTTGCCAATACTTACAGGAGTATATCAAGCCCAGTGAATTATAGCTAATAAATCGTTAGGAATGTACCCATGAAAACAAACTCTGTTTGTATATGAAAGAAGGCACAATCATTCTTTAAACTGTACAATAAATCTTGCAGCTCTGAAAAGGTTGAAAGTCATTTGCATTTGGCAGAGGTAATGAAATGCATCTTAATAGACTTAAATGTTTAGCCTTGTTAACAAAGAACAGCAGGATATAGTTGTTTTATGGATGTGATCAGGTGGGTTTTGTGAAATTAAGATTTAGTTCTCCAGTTGGATCCTGCTCATTGCCAAAACTCTTATTTCTCTGCGGCAGCAAATAACGCAGTAGACTTGCAGACAAGTAAATGACCAGAGCTATTATCTTATGGAAATAAACAAGTCATTTGTTCAGTCAGCAAATGTATGCTTAATAAAGAAAACACATTACTACAACATCTTCAGAATTGCTGTTGGCTTGATTAGTAAAATACTCTCTTTAAAGAAAATCTTTGACCCCAGGAACAATACAATATAATAGAATCTGTATCCTAAGGGGGTTGGCATGACAGGGTATAATTATGAGAACCTGGTTTTTCCTCAGCAACACTACCCAAAGGCAGAATTCTGTGCAACTTTTAAGAAATACTTCATGTTTGAGAACATGTAATTTCTTTACTTTTCTTAAAAAATAATTTAAAAAGAAGATTTTGAAAGAAAGACTAATCTCACATGCAGTTTTGTGGAATTAGAATGTAACCCGTTCCTATTAAAAATGGTATCATACTGTTATAAAGTCTGAAGGGCATTTCTGAGTCAATATTCAGTGTTCTTATCTACCAGGGCTTACTAATGTCCCAAGTGAAGATTTCTCTTCCTTGTAAAGAAAGTTGGTTGTTGTTGTTTATGTTGTTGTTGTTTTATTTTTCTTTTTTTTTTTAATGGGCCTCTTCTGTGTAAACTACTGAGATACAAGATTGTTAGCAAAATAGATTTCCTTTGTCTAAGGAGAGTTTGTAGATATATTTCTCCTGTCCATTGATGGAGAATCTAAATACCAGGACAGAGTGAAAATAAATGCCCTTCATATCTTAGAGAATATCTCATTTGTGCCTCTTATCTATATTTCCATCATTGTGTATGAGCACAGCAGCGGTTAGAGACTACACACCTAGGGGACAGGAATGAAGCTATTAAAAATTATTTGTTTCTTGTTATACAAATTCTCTATGAAAAGGTTCTTTTTCTTTCTATAAAAAGTTACTGATATATATTGATGTTTAAACTATTCAGATACGTGTCTTTTAAACTTTGACTCTAGAAACTTTGTTTGTCTAGGCCTCAACTCTTCATCAACTTCATATTATTTGATTGATTTTCTTTTTAATAAACTTGGCAAAAAAAAGACACAAAAATAAGTGATAGAAAGCTGTGTAATTCAGCACCTGCATGTGACTTTTCTAGGTTTTTTGAATTCTAGAGAAAGTGACTGAAAATGAAGTCCCCCTCTTCCAAAATGAAATCCCCCTCCTCCATAACAATTAACAAAAACTACTCATGGGTGCCACTTCTGCAATAGTAAGCATTCTTTCGGGTGAATCAGAGGCGTTCTCCTGCAAGCTCCAAAATGCTGCAGCCTTTGCCTGTACCTGTGACTACACATGCAAGTCCTGAACAAATATTTGTCTTGCAGAGGATGGCTCTTCAAAAAAAGGCACCTGTAAACTTTGCATACCATATTCCAATTTTTCTTGGGATGAGAGTTGTAATATATTCACTTCTATTCCCAAGATATAGAAGTCTAAACAGGATTTTGGTTTTGCAGCATAGCCATAAAAATGCTAACATATGTTCAAGCTCTGGGAATATGATATCATGCAGTGCAGAGAATGGAAGAGAGTAAATCCAATCTCCATTCTTCAGCATAGTTCTTGGTTTAAAAGTAGATTTAAAATGGAGAGAGACTTTAGGAGAACAAAAAGAAGACTTAAGGAAAACAAAAAGAAGGCCAACGGGATCCTGGGAGGCATTAAGAAGAGCGTCTCCAGCAGGTCGAGGGAGGTGATTGTCCCCATACACACAGCCCTGGGGAGGCCACATCTGGAGTACTGTGTCCAGTTCTGGGCTCCCCAGGACAAGAGGGATGTGGAGCTGCTGGAGAGAGTCCAGCGCAGGGCTGCGAGGATGATCAGGGGCCTGGAACATCTGCCCTAGGAGCAAAGGCTGAGGGAGCTGGGCCTGTTCTTCCTCAAGAGGAGAAGGCTGGGGGAGATCTGACCAGTGCATACAAATTCCTCAAGGGAGGGAGGGAGGAGGATGGGGCTGGTCTCTTTTCAGTGGTGACCAGTGATAGGACTAGAGGAAATCACCACAAACTGAAGCACCAGAAGTTCCACAAGAACTTAAGGAAGCATTTCTTCACTGTGAGGGTGACAAAGCACTGGAACAGGCTGCCCAGAGAGGTTGTGGAGTCTCCTTCTCTGGAGATCTTTAAAACTCTCTTGGATACAGCCCTGTGCCATGTGCTCTAGGTGACCCTGTGTGTGCAGGGGGTTTGGACTAGATGACCTCTGGAGGTCCCTTCCAACCTTAAGTATTCTATGATTCTATGAAAGAAGATGAAAATGTGGCCTAGTTTTAGGTTTAGTGTGATCTACTTTGAGAATCTCCTTTTCTTGTCACAGGTGCCTATTTGCTACCTATCTGTCTTGGCATCAGGCTTCCTTATTCTGCACCTCACCCTGGAGGTACCAGGCCAGCAACACTGGCAAGGATGAGCTTCCTCCCACTGCGTCGATCTCAAGGAACCTTCCTTCTCAAATCCATACACCGCATGATGAAAGTTGCCTAGCTCCTTAACAGGCCAAAAGGTTTTATGACAAGGTCTCAGAATTGTCTAAGCTGTCTTCTCTGAAGTAAACAGTTTTGATGTGCAGAACACCAGCATTTATATCTGGTCCGTAAAGAGCAGAATCTTTTTGAACTGAAGAATCAATGATGTTACCAAGGTGGTTTCTTTGAAGACAGTTTTGTTGCTCCTGAGTAACCTCAGTTCAGTGTCAGATGTTCTGTGATGGAGTAATTCTGATTCATTTGCTTTTTTTTTTTTTTTTTTGCTTTGCTTTTTTTTTTTTTGCATAATCCTATCCTTTGCCCTTAACTTAGTAGCTCTTGTGATCCTTTTTTTTTCAGTTAGATCACCTTATATGATTAGAGAGTCATTTGTTAGTGCTTCTCTGAGGCTTTCCAATGTAAACAAGACAATAATATATATGTGAGAATACTTCAGCTCAGAAGTACAGAATGGAAATAAGAGCAAAAACCAATGCATGATTTGTAGAACTCTGACAACACAAGGACTTTGTGCTCCATACAACATTGTTTTAAGTATAAAGCATACCTGCAAGTTGCTTATATTACTTAAATATTTAAGAAGATGACAGCTATGTATGAAAATGGCAGGCAGAGTAGTATAAATTGTGTTAGCTTCAAAATAGAAGAAATGCTCTGGCAATCAGCAACCTTGGAATGTATAGCAGTCACGTCTTTTAACTTGAGAAATAACTCAGAAAACTAATAGCAGAATTATTGTGTGTCTTTCACACTCTGAGATAACAGCAACAGCAGAAGCAAGTAGAGTGTTTTGGAGATTTGCCACCTATACCACCTTTCCTTCCTCCTATTAAATAATAAACACCATTGCCCAAGGAGGGTGATGCATTTGAAATGTAAAGAAATTCAAAGGGTCACTTTACAGCAACAGTTTCAGAAGGTTTTTTTTTTTTTTTTTTAATAAAAGAGTGTTTCATCTTTCTTGGATCACATGTTATAATTTGTTTTCAGCTGGTTTCAGAGCGGAGGGAAAGGCCAATTTCCAGGTGCAACACATTGAGGATATAGCTTCAATTTGAATTTTCAATTTGGTACTTGTGGTTAGAGGGAAGTTCTGAATATTTACTTTTTTTTTTTTTTATTATTATTATTATCTTAGAACAGAATTCTTCTTAAATGTGTTATATTTCTGAATTGCCATAATTGCTCTGTAGGAGTCATTCAAACCTGTCAGGTAAATGCAAAACTAATATGAGAGACTTAAAACCTTAATTGTATGAATTCCTATTATCTATCTGATTAACCTTAATCTTTGGAACTATTACAATCTGTGGTGCATATCTGTCATTAAAAGCTCTTTAAAAAGCTAATCTGTAAGGTAATAGATAGTGACAGCTTCTTCATTTATTTATTTATTGAGTAGACCCGGCTTAGCATGTGCATGGGTTTATACAATCTGTGGAATCCATTAGTAATTCATCCATCATGAATGCATGCTAGGACTGAAAGCAGACAATCCCCTTGAGAGCTATATTTGAAATATTACTGCATTTTCAGGCTCACTTTAAGAAAAAAAAAATCTTACTCATTTTTTTTTTCTGTCCTTGAATACCTGAAGAGGAATACCTAACAAGTGTACCTCCAAGGCCGGCATGAAGTATTTGGAGAAAGGTCAGTAAAAGCAGTTTCATTGCCATTGTGTTAGCAAAAGAAATTCCCTTCTCCCTCCCATGTCAGAGTCAGTACATTTTCTTAGGGAAAGTGCCCCGTGGAAGTGTGTCTATGTACGTGTGAACGCTGAGGGTGAGGAGTTGGGATATCTGTTAGCTGGCAGCCAGGAGAGGCATAGCAGCTGCTTAGCATGGGGATGAAATGCTATACTGAATGGAAAGATTTCTCACTAGAGGAAGAGTGGAATTGTCTCCTGTACTCACAAGGGTAGTCAGGAATTGTCATATGGCAGAACAGATTCATGAAAATGAAAGCTCTATAAAATAGAAGTTCATTTAGATTAATTTCTTGTTTCAATACATTTTTGGATAAAATATTAATTAGTTGATTTGTTGACAAAACCAACACCCTTTTAGGTTGATGTTATTTAAAGAAATGTGACAAATAAAAAATAATTTATAGTTTCTGACATGTTTATGTATTTATATTATATATATATTTATATATATATATGTATTTATATATTTCTTTAAAATTCCTTTGGATTTGCAGCTCGTGCAGTTTTTCCATGAGTTCCATGAGTTGGGAATGGACAAAAGGAGATATTAGGTCCTGCCTGAGGATGCAGAGTACTTAAGAAATTCTTTAGGGAGAAAAATTTATTTACTTCCTACTTCTCACTACTGCTATAATACCAGAGCACGAAAGGAACATATTTCTCTCCTGTTGCTGTGATTTGAGTGTGAATTTGATCTTCCTAAGCAAAGAAAAACAAGCACAAATAAAGCACAAATCTATTTATGCACAAAAAAAGAAAAGAAGAGAAATATAGAGAATGATTTTTTTGACATTTTTTGACATTGTCGGTGATAACAGGTAACCTACTGATAGACATATGTTACAGACCTACATATGTCAATATACAGAACATGTATCTATTACAGTCCCATTTAGAGATCTTGATTTGTTGTTTCATACAGTAGCAGCTCAAATTTGAAGCTTTAGAAATATTGTTCTAGTTTGACAGCCTTGACCTCAGTCTCTGCACAAGGGATTGGATGAGTTCATTCAGATTATAGACTGTGCAAAGGAGGACTTGTGTGATAGTCAAGTGCATATTTGTCTCTGTTATAGTGCAAATATGAGCAAATGGAGGAAGAATGCATCAACAAGGTTTATATAATGAGTCTGACTTCTATTTGACATGCACAGCTGGCTGCAGGAGGGCCCAGGTTATCTCTCTCTGTTATCCTTGGTTACACAAGAGTACTGTAACCGGCTGGGATAGTTAGCTATTGTCCTTTCAGCTCTACTAACTTTACAATGCTAATGATCCGTTTATTACCTCTACTAACATGGAGAATTACTCAGTGAGGATGATTGTTTTGTATCAAAGCTAAACACCTCCTGAACAAAGCTTGAAAGAGCGTATATGAGAAAGATTATTTGACAGACTTCACAGGACCAGCAAGAGCAGGGAATGCTTCTGAGATTTTTTTCAGTGAGCTAGGTCTGAATGTTCCCTCTCCTTTGAAAAAATCTTATATTAAGAAAACTTGAGCGTTTTCACTGAATTTGTTGATTTTGATTTTTTGCTTGCTTGTTTTGCTAAAAAAGGTTGTATTTATTGTCAAAAAAAAAACCCCAAAACTTCTGAAATCCTAACAGTTACAGTTTAGATTACTGATTTAGCTGTGAAGTAAGTAGTCTAGAGAAAAGTACAACCTCTGCCTTTGCAAAGCTCAGGAGCAAACAGCTGTTATTATAGATGGCTCTGGACTATGGGTTAGCACCATAATTTTAGAAGGTTTTGTGTGTCTTCCTTTCAGACAGACCTGAACATAATATATTTGTTCTTTCTACATTGTGCATGCCTGGAAATCGATCAGAAAGTTCAGACAACACAGTAGCCTTATTCTCTCATGTTTTGAAATAAGTTCTCTTTCTAATCCCTGAAACATCTTCAAACAAATTCTCTTGTCCTGTTTGCTTTCTAAGGTCCATTATATGCCACTGATTATCCTTTTTTTTTCTGTTTTTATCTTTTTTTTTTTTAAATTTTATTTAAAAGCAGAGCTTTCTACTGAAATCAAGATAGTTCTTTTTAAAAATCAATAGGGTGATAAGGTCCTGAAACCCAAAACAATGATGGTCCCTTAATCCTATCAGAGCTGGTGATTAAGATATCGTAAAAAAACACTAATACACAGGCAAAGGAGCAGATGTTACATTAGACGGGACCATCTTTAATAGAGTATAACCCCATTTTACTTCTGTGAGAGTTTTGCCTGAGCAAGAGCAGTAGAATCAAGTACCAAATGGGAAGCAATGTCATCAGAATTATTTATCAAACATTTGTTGCTAAGATAAGGTCACTTACCAAGAGCAGATTGGTATTTAAATAAACTACACAGGCAATATCACAGGCAATTCTTGGTTCAAAGACTTTCTGGTCCTTTGGGACTGGGAGAGTAAGAAATGAATGTGGATGTTTAGAACTGCATGTTTCCAAAAGGTCGAATTAAACTGATGAAACAAATCCTAGTCTTTCTTAAAAGACCTTTTGGACCTTCAAAAAGCAGGCTGAACTTTGACATGCATAGCAGAGATTTCTCTTTCTTACTCTTGATTGCTTTCTCATGGGAATTAAGCAACCGGAACTATAGATTGCTTCTGTGTTTTTCCAAATCTTCTCCCAGTTTCTAAGATGTTGCATTTTGATTCTGTTCAGTAAGCTAAAAAAAAGAAAAAGAAAGAAAAAGAAAGATTTATCTTTAACATTTCCTGACAACCTTATTTTTGTCTTTTTATGAGGTTCCTTAAACTTTGTGTGGAATCTCCTTGGAGAATTTTTTGGATTATTTGTTTGTTTTTCAGTTCGACATTACATCAATGCAGGGAAAAATATTTAAGAGGGCCTCTAGTATATTTTAGATTTTTGTTTATTGACCTCATGCTAGGATCTCTTCACAGTCCAAATTTTATGTACAGTATATTTTTGGGTCTGAGTAGTAACCAAGTCAATTAACAACTCCAGATAAAAGATTTCAAGCAGCACACAGAACAGGAGATATTTGTATTTAAATAAATCAAGTAAGAACTAGATACCTTTCTTTTCTCTTTAACATATAACAATACTCTTATTTTCAGTGTTAAATATACTTTTAAGGAAGTGGCTCTGAAGGGAATATGTGTGTGAAATGCTCTTAATATATGCGATTGCTCTTAAAAAGTTACCATTTCTCCTATCTCCTATATATTGTTGTATCCTACCACTATACTTAAGTTTAGAAAACCAGTCACAGAAGGAACTAGGTTATCCTAGATAGCTTTTGCTGCATTACTAAAAATAAATTTATATCGCTATCACAGTCTTCAAAGGACAGAAGAAACTACAACTGAAAACCAGTATAGTAGTTCAACCTGTGTAAATGTTTTTATTTCTTAAAATCTGATCATACAGTTTTGTCCGTCAACACTGAGCAAACTTTTTGTTCATATTCCAAGTGTGGTCACTACTGCAAGCAAAAAAGATTCAGTTTGCTTCATAAGCATGTTGCAAGAGGCACAGTTGACATGAAGGGCTGAAAAGAACTCCTGCTTTTGTGCTTTTATTAGGAATGTTTTCTCCAGAGAACTTCTCAGCCTTTTGGATTAGAACTGTAAAGAAACCTTTTACTCTAACAGCTTTGACAGTTATCCCCTTAGTAAAGTTTGCATTTGTGATAATTACTTTTTACCATCTACAATTGTTTACTAAATGAACAGTTTTCCTGCACTGCTTCTAACCCTGACCAGTTTACCTCTGACAATTTGTAGCTGCAATGAAATATTTAGAAATTCATGTTTGCAATTTGTTTGTTGATTTTGTTGTTTTGTTTTTATAACAAAGTAGTATTTGTTTTATAGCAAACTTGGACAGGTGAATCTGATGAATATGGAATATAAAGATTGCCCTAGCAATTTTGTGTGAAGTAAGACAGCATTAACATTGTTGTTTGCATGGGAAAGAAAATTACAAGCATATTTTTGTTTCTTATAGAAATGAATCTTTCTCTGTTATGCATAGAGTGAATTCCCAGCTTATAGAGTGTGGTGATGAGTCAGGACTCTATGACAACCTCCACATATGCTGATGCTGAGTAAGAAAAGTTTCTGCTAGAAGTTCCTTGTGTGACTGTGTGTGCATGCAGGATCTCATTCTACATTAATTTGTTCTTCGTATCAAATAATGAACCTCTGCTTTTATTTAAGGCCAATTTTGGATCCAGTATATCAAAATGAAAATGACTTGGCTTCTTAGTAGTGACCAGTTTTTCATGGCAGAGGAA
The DNA here is from genome assembly GCF_003342845.1 of Nothoprocta perdicaria. Taxonomy (NCBI): domain Eukaryota; kingdom Metazoa; phylum Chordata; class Aves; order Tinamiformes; family Tinamidae; genus Nothoprocta; species Nothoprocta perdicaria. The sequence continues at coordinate 51,059 of NW_020455637.1, read as the reverse complement.
CCTAAGAATATTACCTAAGGTAAAGATATCTGCGCTTCTTGAACAAAGAAGAAGATGAAAATATGAATATGACAGTTTTATCAGATATCTCTCTATAGAAAAATATATAACAAATTTTCCCTTGATAAAATGTTGATTTCACTTATAAATTATAATGATTAATATTTACATCTTTTTGTTGTGTAAATTAAAACTCATGTCTATAGATCTGATTTTTGTGTTGCAAAATTTTTTCCTCTATATTTTTGAATCAGCCCTGCTTAGGCCTGAAAAAAAAGTTATTCAAAGAGTTCTGACAGAAGAAAAGAAAAAAATGCACTTGGTAGATTAAAAATAAATCTGGATTTTGAAATTCTTAAATTTTTTTTTTCTTCCACTATTTCCAGTGGAGTCCTCTGTTACTGAATGGAGTTATAGATCTTCAGCCTCCCAATGTTTTAGAAAGCACAGCCATTGCAATATATGTTACTGAGTTAAAAATTCCCCAAATTATTAGTATTAGTCCTCTGATTTTGAATTATGCTATTTCTGCAAATGTTAATCATAGCCTTTGCAACAAAAATCAGATTGTACCAAGATATATGGATTTTGATTAAATCTAAGATTATGAAGGTAAAAAATTCAGGAAAATAGGACAGATGAAAACTTTTTAAAAAGCTATTGTTATGTGAGGCCCAACTTTCCTGAGAGTGTTGCTTTCTTGCAATATTTTTGCCAGGAGTTATTACTAATTGCTAATGCTCTTGGCATCCATCTTCTAACCTTTGTTAGAAAACACATTAATCATTCCACAGCATGGACAGCTGGAAGAGATGTATGTCTTCATCAGAACTCCTCACACTCGCTTTCTACTTTGGCCTTCCACAGATCTTAATTCTTCTTTAAGAAAAAAGTATTAACCAGCTTTGTAGAACTCTTTGCCAAACGTCTTTCAAGGCAAAGAATGTCCTGTGCCATTTTAGGGGAGCATTAAATAGAGGGAGAACAAACCCACACTGTAGTGTTCTATGTAAAGTCTATATACAACACATCATTCTTGACAGTATAAAAGGTAAGTTTTTCAATTGTCAGAAGATAATCAGGCTGTGATAGCATCTTGCATGTTACATCTTTAGATAAACTAATTTGTGTCCTTTTGGTTATAAGGAGGAGTGGAGAGCAGAAGCAAAGAAGACTAACATATTCTTTTGCTGAACATGTTTGGTGTTTAATTTCTGACATGTTGTAATAAAAATTTAGGAATCTTAGCAAGCTGATACTTACAGTTCTTCTTTGTTGTAATATAAAAGTAGTTTGCATGATTAAAGTGTTAGTAGTCTAATATTTTAAGCCTTAAAATTGTCATAAATTCTAGTATGAAACAAATAATTCTTTATTTCTGACGGCTGCTATGACTGATAAACATATCCTTACCACTGCATCCAGCAAAAAGCCTAAAAATCACAGGCCTACATTAAAATAACATTAATGATGTGCTGAACGAGAAAGCTGAGGAATTTGGAAAAACGCAATCCCTAATCCCATTTCTGGCTGTGAAATTCTCAGCCGTCAGACATCAAGAATCTAGTCACAATGCTGTTCAAACACCACTATTAGAGTCTGACAGCAGAATATCTCTAAGCAAAGGCAATGTGGAGCAATTTATTTGCCTTTTAAAACCATTTGAACCTTTTGCACTCACTGTGGTAGTTCTGAACTTCAATTCAGGTATGAAAGTAAAAATTCTGAACCAATTTACATTAGAAGCTGGTGTCTTTACACTGATAAATATTGCAGTTGTGTAACTTAGCGCAGACAGCCTCCACCCTAAGGAGCATACAGTCTGAATGCATAAAATAAACAAAATGTAAGAAATCCATAATTATTTGTTCTCCCTTTTTAGATGGGGAGATTAAAGTTAAGGTTAAGTACCTTTTCTTTGGCCACACAGGGAGCCTATGGCAGGGCTGCGAATTAAATGTCTCTTGTCAAAATTGTGCTGTATCTTTAGGAACTGCAAATAGTAGAGCGGAACGAAACTCCCTGGCACAAGTTTACCTTATAGTACTTGAATTACATGGCAAGTAGTACTAAAAATGAATTGATAGGTAAGGAAGGACAAAATTATATAATGGAGAATGTAAGAACTTTGCTAATTTCTTCTTCTTTTCCTTTAAAGTCTATTTTCACATGGTAAAAACATGTGTACATGTGGTTTGTCAGTCCCTCAATCTTTTCATTTTCAGTCAACCTTTTTGCAAATGAGGTAATTCCAAAGATATGGTGCTTCTGCAGATGGTGTCAAAATTCACCTCCTGAACTTTTGTCCTGAATGACAGAAATGCTGCACTGAGAGTTTGCTGTTTACTTGCTCTGCTTGGCTGATCAAAAAGCATGTGTAGCTTGACACCAGGGACAGCATTTTGTGCCTCCTGTCATGTTAGTGTCTCAGTGGCACCACAGAGGTCTGCATGTTGGGTGCTCTGTCATGGGAACGTGCATGGCTGCATGTGAAAGAGCTAGACCTGAAGGCTCATACTTCAGGAAGAAGGGGAGAGGTGAGTTCTTTGGGGCAGAGGACACAAACACACAGGGAACAGGCTTTGTTAACTCTGCTGCTCACCAAGCAGTTTCTCTTTCCTCACCCTTGGGACAGGAGGTCACTGCAGCAATATGTGGGAAATGGAAGAAGTTGACTGGCACTGAAAGCTGCTTGATGGTGACAAATTGCACTCTGTAGATGGAGAAGAGGATGAAGAGTAATCCAAAATCATTTTAATCTGTTCCTAATAAAGTTCATGGTGATTTTCCTCTTATTTACTCTAGTTATTATTATTTTTTCCATTCCCCGATCACCCTAGGCAGTTCCGGTAGCTCTCCTAATTGTTTTTGTTTTATCAAAGCATAAATTCACAGCTTGCCATTGAGGGTCGTATTCTGTAGAATTTGGTTGTTATTTCAGACTTCTCAGACAAGGGAAGTTGGTCTAAACTGAGCAATTTCCAAAGTCATCTGGACTGCACAAAATAAGTACATGACCAGTAATTAGCTAAAACTTGAGATCAGGTAGTTTAATTAGCTAGTATGAAACAACCACATCAAATCTAGGATTTTCCAAAACATCTAACTGAGCTTAAAGCCATTTAATACTGCATATCTCTCTTAGTTTCCTGTAACAAACTCATCTATGGCTTTTCATTTTACAGTTGCAAATAATGTAAGAAATGATTAATTTAAAGTTTATAGACTATCATATTCTAATGCTATCAAAAACAATGTTTTCCACCTGAGCTTTCCAAGATGGGGCTTCTTTATTTTTATAAGGTATTTTTTTCCCTTTACTCCTGTTTCTTTAGACTAGGTATTGTACAAATATTTATGGACTTGTAAGTTTGTTTTTTACTGGAGAAAGTCTCTTTTGAGTAATTTACACAAAATATATTCTAGCTTAAGTGTGAGAGTTTGTTATGCTTTTTAGGGCTTAATAAGGTAGAGAGCTTAATGTAAGTAGATGATGTAGTATAGCATAGGGCATAGAGCATAGGCCATGGTGCTCGGAAGATCTTGCGATGTCACGGGAGGTTAGGAGCATAATTAATTTATGCAGTTTACTGATAACCCCATGCCATACAAGGCGAAAAGTAGAAATTAGTCTCCCGATTGGGCAGTAGGTGAGTTTCCGCATTCTACCGGAGTATATAGGCAGACTGAACTGCACAATAAAGGCCATTTTGCTGCATCCCCCATAGTGATATCTGTGGTCTAGGGCCTTGGGGGTGAGGACAACCCCAGGTCAGTCCAGCTAGCGAACGAGGCTTGCCGACCCCCTTCGGCAACAACTGGTGATCCCCAACGTGATCGTGACAGGGGGAGTTTCCGACGTGATCGAGGGAGTTCACAACACTTAAGAAAGCTGATATTTGTCTCCCCAGATAACTTATTAACATAGCTAGACATAGGTCAACTTTTCAACACCAATTTTCTGGTTAAGATTTATTTTTTCTTCGCCTATGACATTTGACAAAACTCAGATACATCAGCTCTTGAAAAAGATTTATAGACATTTTTGAAAGATGTCACTTTTGGAGGGAGACATCCATGTAAAAACAAAACAGTGTTATCCATCTTTACTAATAAAGAAATTTGAAATGTTCCATTATCTTTTATTCACAATATAATTTTGTACATAGAAGTATTTTTCAGTATCTTCCTTTACAGAAGCATACTCTTTCCATCTTACATTTATAGATGTGGAAGTGTTGTTTACCTGCATATTGTCATGTGTCAGGCTCTTGTTCATGTTAAAAGGAAGAACAGGGGGAAAATAAACAATATTTCTACAGCAAAATAAGGTTGCTTGGTGGAGAATGAGGAACAGTTTTTCCTTATGATAAACAATGAGGAGTTATGTAATTCAGTCCTTTATATTTTCACCCTCTGTAACTAAACTAAGAAAGGAATTCAATAGAAAATCAGATATGAAATTACTCTTCCACTTTTAGTTGTGTGAAGATGAATAAAAAAAAAAAGGCATAAGCAGCTCTTTTTCAAGAGGCAATCTCGATGTCAAAATAATCATTATTCAAATTGTTTAATGAACAAGCATCAATTTTAAATTCTGGCTCTAGTGTATATGACCAAGCTTTGCCTCATCTCTTGTTCTCTGGAGGCATTTCTTTGCTCTAAGCCTTGATGTCTGCCTGTTCTTTATGGTGTTGCTTGTTATGTGAAGAAATGCAATCATTCAGAAATGATGAAATGTTATTACTGCAATTAATACAATAACTTCAGGAAAGAACTTCTTGGCCCAAACCTCAAGCTAGGTTAAGTTTTGCAGATTCACAGGATGCATGTTGGAGATGTAAGTGGATTCTATAAATTCCTAAGAATTTATAGAATAAGGATGCTATTTTAGAATAGTAATGTGTGAAAATAGGGAATTAGAGCAGAATACTTGTGTGATTGCAATAACGGGTGCAACTAACAAGGGATTGTAATAGGAGTATACATGGCAAATTACATGTAACTATTCATGTTGATTTAAATTGGTTTTAGAATTAGCCTGTAACCACAGAACATTCCCCTTGTGGAATGTGTAATACAACTAAACAGAAGAGAAATAATTCAGAATGACTAAGCAGAACATCAGAACAAGAGAAATGGTGCATTGAAGAGAAAAGATGATAAGTAACATTTCAGAGAAGAGTCACAGGTCTCAAAGTTGCAGGTTTGTTTTTGCTAAACTGTGGGATTGCTTTTGAAATTAAATACAGTCAGTGAACTTCTAGCTTGCAGTGTTTTGTATTTTTGCCTGTTCTGGTGAACTCATGTAGTATTGGCACAAAAAGATCTTGATACTCCCTGCAGTGAGGTCATTGCTCCACTTGCAGACTGTTGTAGCAAATGAGTTATCAGCCAAATTTATGAATTTTTTGAAGTGCTGGCTGCTTTCAGTAGTCAGGTAAAACTAACCAACAAAGGTCTACCTTCTTGCTACCTCCTTTCTTCTTTTTCATCCAATTATCTAAAGCTATTATGTGTCTTGTCTTCCTCATATATTTTTCTAACCTTTACTGTGTGCACTTCTGCTCAGTTAGGACTCTTCTCTAGTCAAATTGCTAGCACATTTTCCTCTACCTCAAGTCTCACCCTGCCTTTGGCAGCTACCAGGCAAACCCTGCGTGACTGACACAGCTCTCAACCTGCTGCCTCAGAGTGCTACCCATCAGACCCACAGTCTGGCCATTTTGGCGAGTGACCTTTTCGGACAATGTCTCAAAGACTCTTTTTTTTTTTTTTTTTTTTTTTTTTTTTTTTTTTTTCTATAGTGGTTCTAAGAAGATTTCTATAGAGAAGTTTTTGTATCATCTGGCTCATACAGCCTCTCATCATCTTTTATCTCAGGAACAGCACCATCCTGTGCGCTGGCCTTGACAAATAATATTCTGCCTCACTTGTAGCTATTGAGGATACTGCTGAAAAAATCACTTTCTTTTGTATCCCTCTCTTGCATCCTTCCTTTTTCTATATTGCATCAGAAATAACTGTTTTTGCATTCCAGATCCTTTAGAGTTCAACCCTATCATAGCTATTACCTCTCATTCACTGTCAAGATGCTGACTTTTGCCTTTGATCAGCTTATTATAGCAGCCTCCACTGCCTACTTGTTAAATTTTTAAACAGCCACTTGTGTATGTACTCTTGAGCTGCCTGTCATGCTTGGAGGAGCTTCTCCATCCACAAACTTAAATGAAACAGGCACTTTCTCCCCTTCCTGTTACTCTAAGTTCAAAGTCCTGCCTATTGGTGTCCCTGGTTTCCTGTGCCTCTTCACAACTGTCCCCAGAATAACTAGCTGGATGCCTGAAACATCTCCTCATGGACATCTATTGCCAGAAGCCGAGAGAGGTGTCTGTGTCACACCCAGTATTAGTAGCATTCCGCTTTGTTAGATGCAAGTACACAGGACTGAAGGAAGTTAAAATGTCCATACTTGGCTGTTTCCAGTTTAAAGCATTTATTCCTGCTTTGTGTGTAAAGGAATCTCCCCAATGGGCCATTCTGAGGAGTGCAATAACCTACGGTATGTTTTCCTGGCTTTGACCAGGGAAAAAGGAGTTTGTGGCCACTTTTTCATATTTCACTACCATTTTCATTATGATAAGTTTCTCAAAAGAAAAACAGAACTCAGTCTTACTTTGCTATACAGCATAGAGACAGTTCCTTGCCATACACTTTTAATAAACACTGCAGATGAAGAAGAGTGTGTCTTTCCAGATAAGTATGCTGATGTTTACTGAGGTCAAGGAAATTCCAAAGATATTTTGGATATGTTTAGAAAGAAAGAAATAGGTTTAATGAAAAGCAAAACAAAAGAAGGATAGAAAATTCTGTCAAGAGAAGGAAATGTCTTGAGGCAGAAGAAATTTAAAGATGTCAATTAAAAATGTGGCTAGGAAAATGAGGGACAAAAAAGAGGAAATGGTTTCAAACCATTTCTCTGTAGCAGAAACATGGAGTTCTAACATGGTATGCAAATGCTAAAACTGACAACTATGATACAAAAAAGTCAAAAGATCTCAATAAATATTTGTATTCTGATTTGGAATGAAGCAATGAGGAATACTTTCTATTCCATTAAAAAAAAAAGCAGAAATTGTTGAATAGCAACTATCGAAATTAATTTTTTTAACTGACAGAACCAGATAACTTGCATATCAAGAGCATGAAAAGAAAGCTCACAAAGTAACTCTCTGAACCATTAATGTTGATTTTAAATAAGCCATAGAACAATGAAGTAATTCAACAGTACGAAAATAAACTCAGGATACCAATAATTTATGAGAGTAAATTGAGAGTAAATGAGAGTAAAGTATTGCCATGAGTTCAGCTGACAACCTAATATTAATCTCAGACTAGAACTTGCAAAGTTTGACCTGGAATTCAATCAACAGATATTTTTATTGTGTTTATGATGAACCTGAGTCATGAACTGTATCGCAAACTGTTATATAGCCTATTTTAAAATATTAAAAATTTAATTGATACAGGTATTTTTACTGACATAATATTAGACACTACTTTTATATTTAACTTGATTCAAGTCTACAAGATTCTCTGCTGAAAGTACCCTATCCATAAATAAATGCAGCCTGTGCTAAGCTATGCTATAAATTGTTTAAATGTGTGGATGGAGTAGGGAATATATAGGAGAGATCATCGTTGTATAGAGATAAATCCACCAAAGTTTATGCTCTCTGGGGTTTTTCTTGTCCCAATGCTGTTCAGTATTTCTGTTAATGCCACAAAAGACACGAATGGGCACTTCCCACCACTTGCATACTGACTGTGGCTCCTGAAAAAGCCAGAATGGTGTTCAGGATGTAGCCAGAGCTGAGACAGTGACCTGCTGCATTAATTTTTGTAGGATATAGAAGGCTTGAGAAATCAGAGTAGCTCTCAAGCTACTAAGACTTCTATTAAATTCATACAAGGAATAGTAATATTTTGAAGTGCAGCCATTTCACATGACCAGAAAATAAATTTCCCTCTTATACTAACTTCCCAAAAATATGTTCTTCTGAGCTCCATTTGCTATTAAATTTTATATAGTATCACCTTTTGATATTAACCCTTATCCTCAAGCTTCCCCCAGGATAACTCAAACAGTCAGTGTCCAACTAACTTCCTTTTCCAATAAAATATTCTTTAGCTACAATTGCCTTGGTTTATCCTGGTATTTATGTATATAAGCATGTGGCAAACACATGTGATAGCATACAAATGTGGCAGCATGGGTAGCTCTATATCTTTGTATAATATATTCATATATAAGATGCCTTTATATGTGAGATGTTTTTAATGATATACTTTTAAGGGTTAAAACCAAAACAAAACACAAAGTTATTTTCTTTGCAGTGCTTCTTTGCACAAACCAATCACTTACTTCACCCTGAAGGAGTGAGATGATGTCTAGGTCACTTGGATGCAGATCCTGAGTCAAGATTATAGCTATCTTTAGGAATTACAGCCCTGATAGACTTCCAAGCTGTGTGTGTGCTTCAGTTTACCATAGCCATGTAACATATGGATTCTTTTAATAAAAAATGATTTTCCATTAGTGGTAAAATGAAATCTGTGACAAATCAATGTAGCTAGGAAAGATGAAGAGTCTGAGCATGGAGTTTGGATGCTGGAGCACTTGAACTCTTTTATAAATTCTCTAAAGTGTTTCTGGAAAAATCCTCTCTTTGCTTCAGTTTTCTTAAGTATAACACCAAATTGCTCTTAAGAGAATTGAAAATTCATTAGATAATATTTTGTGAGATGCATTGTTTGATTTTTACACTCAGGGCTCTGCACTTTATAAATTATTAGTAACACTAGTAATTTATAAATTACTATGAATTTATAGTATGAATAATAGTAACAATAACAATACATATTTTTTACTCTTATAGAGTTGGCATATGGAGATCATATCCTTAAACAGATGAACTGAAATATAATGCCAGAAGAGAAAGACTGAAGGATGAAAGTGTTAGAATCAATATGAAATGTCAATAAAGATGCATTTTCGGGCTCAAAATTGCCAATACATCCTCTGCAAAATAAATAAATAAATAAGAAGAAAATATGTATTTATACCAGTAAAGCCTACAGCAAGTGTCAGCAGTGGATCAAATATTAGAAGTAATTTTTAATAAGTGAGAATCAAAGAGGGATTTAAAGGGCTCAGGGGATTTGGAGATGAGACTTCAGTTCAGGGAATTCCACGGCTTAGAGACATAACAGGTGAACGCTCTGCTACCCATGGATAAGAGACCTGACAAGGGGCCTGATGAATTTGAGATTTATTATTGGAAAGTAAGGACTGAGGGCACGTATAAATGGAGACCAGTTCTGATAGGTATGAAAGGGAAGTTTCAGATAGGTAATGAAAAACGCAGAACAAAATTTTAAAGTCAATGCATTGACTGATAGGAAGCCAGTATAAATCTGTCGTAGTTGAAGCAAAGTGATTGAATTTATTGCTGTGAGTAAATGGATGGGAAGCAGCATACTGAACAACGGGGTCATTTGTGAATATTATTCCATATAGTTCCTGCCTATTAGTATAATCTAAGAGCTGTAAAGATAGGCTTGTGAAGACGGCAAGCAGCATAAATGGTAGCAGTAATATCTGCATTATACCTGAGAAGTGGAAACGTCACTTAAGTGAATGCTTTTGAGAAAAACTTTTAAGAAGTTAACAGTAAATGAACTAGGAAACCAAAGAAGAGTGCAAAGTCAAAAGGCTTGGAGGATTCATCAGATGTACACAGCTGTTACCAGGTTGGAAAACAGAGAACATGACAAAGAGTACATAAATAAAACAGAGATGAAAAGGGGGGAGAGTGAATTTGGGGATTTGATTTCAAAACAATAATTGTCTTATGTGTTCAGTATAAGTGGTAATGCCTTCTAGCTCTTCCATGTGTGCGACTGTGCACGTTTTTCTCCCTTCCCTCCACCTCCCTCCCTCTCATTTTTTCTTTCAGAGATAGACAACCCACAGTTTGAAAAGTAGCTTAGATAGAAATCTATACAGTTTTGTCATAGATCACCAACTGAGTAATCTTGTGAGAAAGAGCTTAAACTGCAGTGAGGAATATGGATATGGATCCTCTATGATAGATTTTTGTATACTGTGATAGATAATAACTTGACCAAGTAGGACGTGAATGGAACTGTGCGCTGTTTAGGAATCATATAGCAAGTCAGTCGCTCAGAAAACATTTATCTAAAGATCCAATTTATAATACCGTAAGTTCTTATGTATTTTATTACCATTATTGTTGGTTTTATTTTACTTATTTTTTTTTAAGTTTTACATGTCTTAGAGAAGTGGGCTTTGAATTATGATTTTCTACCTCTGGACAAAATTCTCTATCGGAAACTTAGAGCTGCCTGAAACCTTTTGTGACAGTTTGCTTATCCAGATATTAAGCACATCAAACACGTGACACTTGTATTTTTGAATAATCTACCTATAAGATGTAAAGAATACAAGATGCTTTAACTGTGAAGCCATATGTCGTGAATATTTTACTATATTAATATCACCATTTTAAGAATTTTTAGTATTATATCTTGGTAAACTTGATACTTCATGACTTGGAATCATAATCCATTATATATTAAATAATATATGTATTTATAAAATTATTATAAATACATAATATATTAAATGTTTAATTTAACAATTTTTTTGCTGTCATTACTTTCTAAATTAATTTTTAATTAAATTTAATTTATTATTTCATTTTATTTAATGTATTTTAATATATTGTAATATATTTATATAAGAAATATTATATTTTTATATATTTAAAAATATATTTTAAATTTCAATTCTTTGCTTTCTAAGTTTTCTTATTGTACTCAACACACATGAGTACTCAGCTGATTTAGGCAATTTCTCTCCCTCCACCAAAATTCCTATTCATTGTTCTGCTGAAACACTGATCAGTAGTGCATTTTGTCTGTTGGTACCTGAAAACTGAGGAATTTGTATTCAAAATATTTCTCCTCAATTTTATTTGTCTTCATTATTTTTCTTGAGTGAAGCTTAGGATCCCTTTGAAAACATGAAAACAGGGCTTTGTCCCACACTTGTAAAGTATAGAGTTCATTAGGATGTTGCTGTTAAAGGCCATATTGATTGTTCATGGAACTTCATAGGACAGTGTAAAAAATATATCTTTTCTTCATTCTGGAAAATATACAGTGAATATTTTATGTACAACAAATGCTGGAACATAGTAGGGAGCTACAAATCAATGGACAACTGGCCTGGAGAAGACGAGTAAGAATTAAACATTTTCCATCTGTCAGGATGATCAGATGAGGACCCCAAATGGCATCAGATTACATCAGATACCTAGTTCCAAACTAATAGCAGGAGGTGCTTTACCACACTGTTCGCAATCATGCCACAAAATTTTGGGTAGGTGTTGCTGTGCAATTGTTTTCTTTTTGTATTCTCCGGATACCTCCCCTTGGCCCAGGACAGAAGACTACACCGCATGTATCTTAGGTTAGGTTTGATTTAGCAAGGACCTATTATTACACTGATTTCATATTTTGTGCATTTCTCTCATCGTTTATTCCCCAGGTGTGTGCCACAGATGTAACCTTTGCTTACTCTTCTGCTCCTTCAATTAGGAAGCAAAAATTACTTGGTAATTATTGCTCTGCATCAGAGCAGAGCAGCACCCGGTACCGGAAACAACATTCAGGGACCATCAGCACGATAACAAAGGATATGGCATACCCATGGTGTGGGTACCCAATGCTTTTTTTCCCTTCCTTCCTTCCTTCCTTCCTTCCTTCCTTCCTTCCTTCCTTCCTTCCTTCCTTCCTTCCTTCCTTCCTTCCTTCCTTCCTTCCTTCCTTCCT
>NW_020455637.1:27347-39065 GCF_003342845.1 Nothoprocta perdicaria | reverse complement strand
TTTCTTTTTCTTTTTCTTTTTCTTTTTCTTTTTCTTTTTCTTTTTCTTTTTCTTTTTCTTTTTCTTTTTCTTTTTCTTTTTCTTTTTCTTTTCCATTATTATTATTATTAACATTATTTTGCTAAAACTCGTAGATATATGGTAAAAGAGGTGGTCATAGGGAAGAACCTGATAGTCTCCTGAATAAAAGCGGTGCTTTGGCTGCCTCCCAGTCAGGACAGGTGTTACGTGGATTAATATATACATTAGGAGAAGAGCGGTGGGGGAGGGTGATTATAGGAGGGTGAGGCTGACGCGCGGGGCGCTGCTGCCACCTCGCGGGCTGCTCGCCGGGACCCTGTGCGTGTGTGTTTGCGTGCGCGCGTGACTGTGATTCATATATGTATATGTTTATCAATGTATACATTTGAAACGTGCAGGTAGCTGATACAGAGTTAGTGCCACAGCGTGCTCCGCTTGGGCTGTAGCACACGGAACGGGCGCAGTGAGGAGTCACGTACAGCGCTGTGTGGTTTGAAGTGTGCAATCATACTGGTTTTACAGCTCCACGATCCTATGTGAGCGCTCGGGTAAGCAGTTAAGGTCTGAATTTGGATTTTGTGTGGCCCAGCAGTGGAGCTCAAATGCGTACATTTTTTTCTGGTGCTCAGTAAAAGGGTTAAATGATCAATTATTTTTAGCCAAATCGTGACCTTTTTTTTTTCTGCGCTTTTATTACACTATGGGCCCTGTTGCATATCAGTGCTATCAGTGCTATCTATGACCTTCGGACAGAACTGGATTTAATATATTCGTGGGGTTTTTTGTTTGCTTTCTTTTTTTCAGAATTAAGGATTACAGAATTTACAGGGTTACAATATGGTCTGTATTAAAAAAATTGATACAGAGATTAAAAAAATAGATACTTTCAATAATATAGATAAACATACCTCTACATATTGGAGCCACTAAAGCAATGCAATAATTTTCAAAAAAATTAGCAAAAACTCTTGTTTTTCTGATAAAACTAGAGAAAACATTGATCTAGATCCGGTTCTCTTTTCTTTTAAGGAAATACCCTGCAGTCCTAATTGTGTTGAGAAATAAAATTGGTGTGTGCATAGTCAGAGTCAATAGAAGTTGTCAGATATCTTGGCATTTCTAGATCAGGGTTCCTGGCTTGTGACAGCACAGTCACGCTTTAACCATAGTTGTACCTGCAGTGGATTGCCGCCAACCATGTTTTCATCTGACCTGCCAGGATTAAAGCAGCTGCTAGGCTTTTTAAATAGTACAGAACTGGGCCCATGTTTCTTGAAAGAATATCAAATGGTATCTTGCTGGAAAAGCTTTCTGTCCCACCCGATTGATGCACCGTTCCATCTGCCTTTCCTGAGGCTCCTTTGCTTCTCTAAGAAGTTCACCATTATTTTTTGAACAATCATTTCTTCAAATAAATAAAGTATTAGGGAAGCCACTGCAAGCAAAATTTAACTGTGTATTGTATTCGTTCCTTTTGTTGTCTGACTTGAAGGACATTTAGTGAGGGCTACATCTTTCCAATTGCTACATCTTTCCAATTATTATACAGTGGAAAGGATTTTCTCAAGCAAGACATGGTTCTGTGGTGGCACAAAGCTGGCTAACTAAGTAAGGAAATGTTATAATTAAAGTGGAAAAGCAAATCCATTTCATGAAGTTTTGAAGTTTATTTCATTTTACAGTAAAATGAATGTGGGACTAACTTTTCACACAGGCTGAAAGACTTCATGCTGCCTGCTATTGAGCATTTAAAGCATTGAATAAGGATGGCCAAGCTAGATTCTTTGCTTTGCCTCTTTTGGACGAGAAGAGTTTTTATTAATTTCTGTCCATTATAATTCAAACCATTGTTACGTTGGATCTAACATATTTTTCTCTACAAACTGCCCTTTCCCTGATCTCCGTCCAAAATTTCTGTGCATAAGAATACTTTCTAACAAATATTTAATTGAAATAAATTCATTTTCACAAAACATTAGCTTGTGCAAAATTATATGTTAACCAGCTACAAAATGTGTAAAAAATTATATTCTGTATTTAATCTTGGAGGAAAAATAGTGTGCAGGATCACCAGTAAATGAGCGACTGAGTTACAATCTATCATTCTTTCACTCAGAAGAGTAGTAAATCTTGTTTATCTTAGAAAGACATAGCATATATTCAAGCATCAGATATTGTGTGTGTGTGTGTGTGTGTGTGTGTGTATAGGCATTATATACACAGTGGTCATATAAAATGATCAGTACTAAAGGTTCAATGAAAGCAGATTGCATGCACGGCGTCAGTAGTTTGCTCAGGTGACCAGCCCTTAGATAAGCCAATTTCTAATAAGCAATGAGCTAATATGCTTATTCCTCAATTTCTCTAAAGCCTACATGTTGCTTATTTGTAATAAATCACCTTTAATTAATTGTTGGGAGTCTTTTAGACAAGAAATACTAGTGGCTGTTCTAATGTAAATTCTTTTGTGCCAGGGTTTTACCCATGAAATATCCTGATATCTGAGGAAAAATGTTATGCGGATGCTAAACCTCTGAAAAAATCAGTCATTGGATTTAATGGTTATCATTTTAGTCAACAATTTTGTTTCCTATACTCTTTTCTGTTTGTCTGGTGGATTTTCTTTCCTTGTTCCCCTCCTGTCCTTTCTTAATGCGAGACTATACCTATTTTTCCTATCAGATATAGATCTTTTTAGAGTTTACCCCAGTAATGTATTCTCCGTACAAGACTGGCAAGACATATGGCAGTAGGTGAACACCATTCAAAACATTCACTTTTATGCATCATGTAATGCCACTGGGAGTATTTCCGAACTGGAATCTGGTATGGTGTGTCTTTCTTTACTGGATGAAATAGGTAAACTAGTTTGCCGGGAAAAGAAAAAGGCATAACAGCGGAGGAAGCATATGTGGTCGTCAAGCTACCAGTGCTAACAGTCTCTGGTGGGTTATTGACATTATATGACATGGCTGTAGGTCTGCTCTGACTGCATGCATTTTCAGCGAGCTTGTCTGGCTGCACTGCAGGAGAAAAAACAGCCAGGGATGATACTGCCTGATACAGCTCACCCTTGCAATATCAGAAGCACCTCAAAGTTTTTAGTGATCTCTGGGTTGTTTTCTGCAGCATCGCCTCCATGGCCTGGGCTGTGTCAGACCTTAAATCCTGAATGCCATTCCTTTTTCCACTTGCTTTTCTAGAAGAAATGGAAAGTGGCTTCTCTTTCCTGTGCAGAAGTTAGGAGCAACTTGAAAAGGCACAGTCTTTCCTGCTCTTCCAGCTTTAACTTTTCAGAACATCCTTTCCACAGCTCATGGCTGTGAAAACTCTCAGGTAGTCAATTTATCAATAGTACATTTTCCTCTGCTCTTTTTGTGGGTGTAACATTTATAAAAATATAACATAAGTTATTATATAGTCAGGCAGTCTCTTATTAAACTTTCTATTAAATTCAAAATTGAAAAATTATTCAGTCTTTTTTATGGTGCCCGAATAAGACTGAGTTTAGCAAGATTGACACTAGTTTCTGCAAGTTTACAGAGTGTATGTAGCCCAACTTCGATTTTTTAAAATATGTTTAATATCATATTCATTTGCAAAACTTTTAAACATTGAGTTGCAGTCCTATAACTGTTCTAACTCCAGCCAAGATTTTCTCTGGTCTACCAGATCTACCCTGGATAATTAATTAATGATATTTATGACCTTACATGCTATAGATTTGTATGTTGTAGTGCTGCTGATTCTAGACAGCAAGGAAAATAATCTCAAAATTCTAACTACCTCCCTCCCCAAAATAAGGAAATCTTATTGGTCTAAAAGTATCCTGGAGCCTATTCACACATGTAGCATCAATTTCTCCTACTTTCTTTGCATTTTTTAATCATACTAACCTATTTTATCTTCTTGGCATGTGCCTGTCATAGTTATTTCTTTGCTTTTGCTTAGTTCTGTGTTCTTTCAAAATAGTTTTGATATCTTTTTTTTCTTCTGTTAAGAGCTCTTATAATGGGCTGTATAGTCTTCCATAGTTTCAGTTCTGAGAGAGAGAATATTCCACGTAATAATGCAAGCTTCTTCTTTTTTTTTAATTTTCCTTTTTTAAGATTCTACTTTATGTTTAGCTCATGTTCATTCATGACAGGAATGTTTTCCCCACTGTACAATCTGAGTTTTATCTCTGTGTTCAATGTGATTTTTTTTTCTCTCAAAATCATTTAATAGAGTACTAGAGAACATATTAAGTTGTGTATCAGTGTCTAAATTGTTAATATTAAGGTATCTCTCATATTCAAACACATAGACTCTGAATGTTTTATTTTCTTGAACAGTTCTCATAAAGAAATTTTATTCTTTGCTCACAGTGTATGTTTTTTTTCTATTTTTAGGGACTTTTTTTTCTATTTTTAGGGACTTTTAGTCCTTTGACTGCAGGCTTCTGCAAAATGTTTTCTTTTTTTTCAAAAAAAAAAAAAAAATTGATCGTGTTCAAGCATGGAATCAGACTAGGAGCATCCTTTCCTGCTATTCTATACAAACTCACTGCAAAGGAATATGGCAGATATTTCTTTTTAGCCTCCAGGTCTGTTTTCCATTTCTTGTTCCTTATGGCCTGATAGTCTAGTCTAGGCCACTGGGATATTTTCTTTTCCAAAACTTGCAGTTTGGTCTGGTTTCGCTCTATTCTTTTTGATATTTTCCTCTCCTCTCCCTTCCTCTCCCCTCTTCTTCTTTCCTTCTTTATAAATCTTAGCTAAGATCTCCTAGCAGTCTTTTTTTTTTCTCAGGTCTTGATTTCTAATACCATTACTTTTTTGGCTTCAGATTAATGATTTCATAATCTTTTTAATTCAACAGAGTTTAGACTTTCAAAACTGTTGGATTTCAAATTTGTTGTAAAGGCATCACAAGCTTCTTCCTCTCTTGAGTTTTACCTTCATAAGGAGACAAAACCCTTGCTTTAATTTCTTTTCATTGTCTACTGCATTTCCTAGATTTCATAGACCCATATTCCATTCACTGTTCAGCTTCTGTTCTGTTTTTAGATTTGTTCTTCTGTTTTCTCTTTCTCTGTTGGTACCAGATGTTCCTGGCAGGGCTTAAAGAGACAGGAGGTCACCTCTTACAAGTGCTAGACATGTTGTAATACAGGAATGAGAAGACTGATGAGACCCTGTATCAGTAGACAGAGCTATCTAGACATTTTTTTCTGACAGTGAGCTTCCTAAGGAAGATTAATAGACTTGTATGATAAAAAACAATTATATTTATTGGACTTTAAACTAGTTGATTCAACTTTTTCAACAGAGAAAACCACATGAACTGGGTTAGACAGAATAGGAATGCAAAGGTTTTATAACCAACTTTTTCCCCACACAATCTCTCACTACAGAAAGGTCTGTTTCCAGGCTGGATTTTAGCCTATCTGTAACTTTCTGAATTTCTAATAAACCTGACACAGCTCCCCACAGCTCCCCCTGGTAAACTTAGAAGTTCTTTCCAATGCCAGTGTTTTTTTTGTACCCTGCTTTTCCCAGAATTTTCTGAATTTCCATAGCATTTACAGACTTTGTGCTCCTATGTGTGCTCCTTTTTTTCCAGTCCTTACAGGGGGCTTGGTGGTTCATATCCACCAGAAATATCCACCTGACCTAGTCAATCTATCCTTCTAAAAATAACAACATATGGAAACTTAGAAGAAGCAAAACATAGAGAGAGAAGTATTGCAATACTTAACACACAGGTGAGGAAAAAAAATGTAAATATGCAGAAGTTTTTTTCTGTCAGGTTGCTAAAATATATCAGTAATAACTGTGGTTCTCACACCTCTTATAAGGCTAACTATACAAGCAGGTTAGCCACCATTAGTTTTTAGAGTAGTTGAAAATATTGGTTTGTTCTTCAACTGCATAGTTTCATAGTTTGGTAGTTGACGTAAGGGAAGATCTTTCTTGTAGAGTACTTCTTTTGTCATATTTGTAAAACTGAAGTAGTGACCACACACACACACAAAAGCATATTTACACTGCTTCTATAGTATCTCCCAAAGCCCCCTAGATTACTGATTTAAACAATGTGGGATCCAATGGGAGGATATTTTTATTTGGTGCATGAAAGTTATTTTAGGACACAGCCTGTTACTGTCATAACTGACTGTTTCTCAGGCTTTTAAATAGTGGTGAGAAGCCGAGAAATGGCTGAGATTGATTTTCCTCGTTAAGGCTAGAACAGAGAGATCAGTATGTTGTTAAAAATAATTTGTAACTGTGCAAAGTTGAAGATGGACTTTTCAAAGAAGTCCAAGTGAGGCTGTGATTTAAACAGCTCTACTGCTTGGAGAGGGCAGTCCTGCCTGCCTCACTCATACATGCAAAAGTGCTCCTAATTTTGTTGAAAAATACCTGTAACAAGCAAATAAAATTATTTCCCAGATTAGTTCTTCAGTCCAGTCTGCCATGTGTTTACCTGGTGGTAGTGCTGGCTGAGCAGAAAGAGAAGGAGCAAACCCAAGGGAAAGTTTTGAACCTTCTCTTCTACTTGTAACGTAGAAGTAGTGAGCATAAGCTACTTGTGAAAAAGCATTCCATCTTAGAGATATAAAGCCTATTTCTTCCACACTTAGGAATAAGCATTCCCAAAATGCATAAAGTGCATGTGCTCCTCCCTAGGCAATGCTCAAATTCTTTGGCTGAATGCAAGCAATATCCAACCTAGAAACTATCCAGTTGCTCTATTATGATATCTTAGCTTTCCCTAAATAAAATATTAATGCAAGTGTATAACTTCTTGGATGAGGCTGATGTGCATCTGGTTACCATGAAGTATAAATGGAGTTTGTACTTTAGATATACTTCCCTAAACTCCCTGAGAATCTTAAGTTCCTCCTTTCCTTTTGTGCCTTTTGAAAATGTGATGAAGCTCCTAAAACTCTGAAGTATTTTAGGAAATTTTACTCAGGATTTTTATTGTTTTAATTTTTTTTGCTTTCCTCTCTTCCTCACCAATTAGCATGTTACCTTTTTATTATAATTTTACTGATTGTTAGAGGAAGGGAGAAAAATTGTGAGCCTTTTATAACTTTATATACTTTATATATTATATACTTTATATATTATATACTTTATATACTTTATATAATATACTTTATATATTACAGCTTGTGTTCTATGGGAGACAGCTTCATTTTGTGATGGGCAGCATACCATAGAAATGTTTTCTTTTCTCCTACACAGCTACAATTTAACAGCTGTATTCTGATGATACTTTGATAAATGCTTTAATAACACAATTACAACAAATATTTTCTAGAAAAGCACAAACAAATAAAGGAAGATCCAGAGATTTCCATGGATGGTCATCCAGAGATTTCTGGATGACCAATTAAAAAAAAAGATCTATAATTTCTCTAACTTGATTTCTCTAAATTTATGGTTATTATTGTAGAATCTGAATGTTACAAGACAAATGTGACAAAATCTTGATTTCAATAGGAGGTACAGTGGATTGTTACAGGCAACCATAGAATCTCTACAGTTATAAAACTAATAAAATAATTCATAACTTTAAAGTGGAGAAACAAGAAAGAAGTTCTTCCCCTAAATCAGCCTGGAACAATCAACAGAACAACTATTCAAGTTATGAAGGCTTGTTACAAGAGCTGTATAATTGAAGTTATAAGTGAAGAGATATAACAAAAATTTTAAGTTATTAAATAGTTTATAAGTATGAATCTGAAGCTTGCCTTCTAGAAGTAACTGTGATGTTGCTCAGGACCAAGGCTGTGCCTGAGTGACCGCATGAACTTAGTTATTAAATCCCTGGGCAGTCCAGCTGAGCTACGTGGTTTGTCACCTCCAAAGATCAGACAATGGACTGATTTCAGAAAATGGACTGATGTGAAACTGGGAGATTGACTGAGCTCCTAGACACCTTCAAAACAAAGTGTTTGACTAATTGCTGCAAGAGGTCTCCAGGTGGAAATTTCAGATTGTCCTGAGGAATCCCTCCAAGCAAGTATTGCTATACATAAACCAATTTCTGTACTTAAACGTGGTGATTAACACCCTTACTGGAGAACCTGCCCCCATTCTTTCCATATACTTTCTCAGGTGGTCCCTGCTGCAAAACTTATCCAATTGTGTATAGATAAGACACTTGTAAATAGTCGATAAAGACTCTTTCTGCAGGTGAGGAAATGGACAGACTTTTTTATGTAAAGAGATTTTGGAGGAGTTATTAATTCATTTAATGTTTTAAGATAATCAATTGTAATGGATCATACGTATTGCTATTGCTAGTGTGGTCACATAAACCCAAGGAATAGCTGGACTGTGAAGATTGAGCAGGACAGCTGCAAGAGGAGTCTTGACTGCTTTAGCTGAAGGTGCTGTTCAGAAGGTTATTATGAGAAAGACTCCCATCACCATCAGGTGACCTCTCACCTGCAAGTGTTAGCTAGTGCCAATAATTAATTTTCTAAACAAAAATGCTGTTTGTGCCCATGTAACAGGTTCTATGTACAGCTGTAATGTAAGCAATAGTCTGGGCAGATTCTGCAAAGTTTAGAAGCTATTTCAGTCACAGATTTTTAAATTTCAGGAGAATTAAAGAAGTAGAGTTTGAGATATCTTGATTTTCCAAAATAAGAGCTGTGAAACCTTGGGCACCTTGGAAAATTTACACAAACAAGTTAAGACTGATCTTTGAAAATCTGGTGCTAATTGCTTCTTCACATTCTTGAAGACACCTAGCTCTGGATTGAATGGACACTTATAATGTGAATCTAATTACCTTTTCATATGTGACTCTATTCTTTGTCCAGTGAAGACAGATAGTTATGTCAGAACTCATTACAGGGACTAAGGTTCAACCTGGAGCTGATAATTGCATATCTTCCTTATTTTTCTTAGAGTTTTCCCTCCCTTTAAAATGGTTGCTGTTTCTGAAACATAATATAGACCGATATACTGATTATTGGTGTTATTTTCCATTTGAAAAAATATCTTCTCTTTAATGAATACTGCATAGGAGCTATTGTAGTGAGCACTCTTTGAGAGAAATAACTTGTGAAATAACAGAAAGATAATGCAAAATGTCCTTAAAATTATATTTGTATCAAGATTTCAGATAAAGCACACTGTTCACTGGGATTTTAATTACACTTTTATCACTCAGTACTAGTTCACATTCAGCGCAACTGTGGGAAACCAAGAAAATAGAAAACTACAATCAATTTGTTAGAATAGCTTCAATAGCATCTTTCTTAATTTCTTTTAAAAAATAAAACACATATCATATATATACATGTAGAGAGAAAGAGAGAGAAAGAGAGAGAAAGCAAGAGAGAGAAAAGGCAAGAGAGATACTTCTCCAGTGAGAAGATGCCATCACGGGGAAGAATTCCAAAAAGCAACTGCAATTTAAACTTGTATTCTGATTCTAAAATACAATATTGTGTATTCTGATTCTATACAAGTTATACAACTAAAATGCAACTTGTGTATTCTGATTCTAAAATACAATATTATTTAGCTGCTGCTTCCCTTTAGTTTTTGATTATGTGATCTTGCTTGGAAAAACAGAGATAGATGACTGATATTATTTAGGGGTCCACTGGAGGAATGATGAGGGCTACTGCAGGATCAGAATTAGAAGCTATATTCATTTTGTGCAAATGTCTTTCTGTTCAGTTCCATAGATATGTCAGAGCCTAAGCTGGAAGAGAATATTGCACAGAAAAGGACACATAAAGGAGGTTTAAATTAGGGACAATTAAATGCAATTAAATGTTCCATAAACCTTTTACTTGCTAACTTTTTTTTTTTTTTCTGTAATGCTGTAATGTAAGAAAAATGTGCAAGTACTATTATCTAAGATGAAATATTGCAAGGACAAAAGTGCTTTTGTACAAGGTTGCATGTATATATATTTGCCTTTGCTTTCTGAGTTCTGCTGGTCATGCTGTGAAGCGTGTGAGGAAAGTTGTTTCTTCGGAAATAAAGAACTGCATCTTTCCCCTTCAGAACACTTGGCATATGATTTCACATATATTAGTAATAATTTCTCAAGATGTTTCTTGAAAAAATGAAGTGATGAAGACAATTATCCCACAAAAGTATTCCTTCTATAAGTTTTGGAAAAAAATGACAGCATTTTCATTTACAATATTTCTCATGTACATATATAGTCTGTATTTTTTGCTTCAGATCAAATTGAAAAATCATCTCGAACATCTCTAAAATAGTCCATTCACTGTGTAATTGGCTTTTACTAAGGCAAGATGCAGTTTCTTTGAATAAGCAAATGTTGTTATGTGGATTCCAGTAGTTTCCCTCCATGCGAGCAATGTAGATATCACTTTTAAGTCCATGACCTTGAAAGAATATCTGAAGATTAACCACAATCAATAGAGAGTTGTATAGACAGAATCCAGCAAATGTCTCTTCTGTTCTTCATAACTATAAGAAAATGCTTGAAGCCATTTTAAAAAATATTAGACTTTATACACAATTTCTGCTGCTTGGAAATTCACAATGCTATTTGTAAGCTAAATGGGCTCTGATCTTGAGCCTAAATATATTTATGATGCAGTAATATCTGTTTTAAGGTGATTTAACTTTATGCTGATATGTCTTGTTTCGTGTAATTCAGGCCAACTAGCTGGAGAACAATCAGTCTGCAGGAATAGAATATACATATATTAAAACATAAGTTCTGGTTTTCCTAACAACATGAATGCTTCAAAAAGTATCAAAGTGCTAAATTTAATTGTGCAGTATTTTGAACTTTCTGTGACACTTCAGTATATCTGCACTTTATCTGGAAGTACAATGGAACAGGTCCTCACCAGATCTAGAGTGCCATGGCTCCATGAAGTGCAAAGCAATTGGAGATGGATAACCTGGAAACATGGAAGCGAGACAGGGTTTATTGTATTTTTTTTCTAAAATTACTCATTACAGCTATGGTAAGTGAAAGCAAAAGAGCATTAAGTTCAGTCAGGTTGCACGATTATTAAAAACTTATGTATTTATGTAACCTTTAAAATACTCAGATACACAGTTTCCAGGATTTTTATATAATTTCCCACAGTGGGAGAGGTTTTCTTTTTTCTTTTTTTTTTTTAAGACATTTTTCCAATTTTACACAGAAATATTGAACCTTCATATTATTGCATACTTTTCATTCTCTGAAGAGATAAGCTGGTAGGTAATGTAGGAGAGGTTGATGGTGGATTTTGGTCTAATAAAAGTTATGTTTATTAGAAAAATGTGAGGAAAAAAATGTTTATGTTGTCATTCACAGTGCACCAACCAGATATTTCATCTGTACACATCTGCTGTAACAAAACAGAGCTCATGGTGAGGGATAAAGTGCAATATCTTTTACAAACTTTAAGTCAATTTTAAGTCTGCTGAAGACAGCTGTGGCAATTTCAGTAAGGACTAGGCTTGAATCTATTAAGTAGAGAAGAAAAAGGTAAAATCTCCTCACCTTCTACTACATGTAATGCTGCTACAGTAGCATTAGGGTCATAGAATCATAGAATCATAGAATGCTGAAGGTTGGAAAGGACCTCAGAGGTCATCGAGTCCAACCCCCCTGCTCACGCAGGGTCACCTAGAGCACGTGGCACAGGGCTGCATCCAAGCGGGTTTTAAAGATCTCCAAAGAAGGAGACTCCACAACCTCTCT
>NW_020455637.1:1939-25042 GCF_003342845.1 Nothoprocta perdicaria | reverse complement strand
ACAGTGTCTCCCACGTTGGCCTGCCCTTTAACCCTTACCCATAAGCTCTCCACCCTCTCATCATCCACTCCCAGGTTGAGCTCCATGCATTGTTGTATTGGTCATTGTTGTATTTATACAAAACCCAAATGATTTCTGTTACTGATTATTTTTGTGAAGTGTAATGCCATGCAGAGAGACCTGAGGTGGTTTCTGGTAGGCATGCTTGTCTAGTGGAGATGTTCTGCCAGGAAAAATCCATTCTGTACCCACAGAAGTACTCAGATTGGAAGGGAAAGATGAAGGTCCTACTCCAACTCCTGTTGATTGTGTCAAGCTCCTAACTGTTTTTCCCTGCCAGTTGTCTCTTGTTCATTGAGGCCTGATTTAAGAGACTACTGGAAGCAGAAGTTCCTGCCACTGTAGCTGAACTGAGCATATCCCTTTGAGGGATCCCCAAAATGCCTTACATTTACTGAAACTGCTGAGAATCAGTGGCCAGGCTTGGTGGAAGATCACTGCACTGGAGTCTTTAAGGTGGCAGAACTTTGAGGGAAAGCTGGCAAGCTCAGGCAAAGGTCACTGTCTTGGCATACCTCCCATATATATATATGTGTGTGTATATATATATATATTTATTTCCACAAACATGCATTTTTAGAAAGCAAGAATGAAGTTGTCCTGAGTTTGAAATACAAGCTAATGAGTGCATGTTAAATTGATTTGGAACATTAGCATTTTTGTAAAGACAAGGAGTGTAAGGAAACAGAAACCTTTAGATTTATTTTTCTTTATTTTTTATTTTTGTTAATATTTAACAAATCTTTCCTCTTCAAAGTAGAGTAATAAACTGACAGACTCTGGAGAGATGCCCATTGGCAGTTACTCAATTTCCTACAAGGAGGTAAATCTTTGCAAGAATAAATCATTTAACTTCTCTCATTTCCAATAATTAAATGATTATACCTCACAATCATCTGCCTTGCTTGTTTGTTTTTTAAGTAATTCTTTCTCATTTTTGGTGAAAGATTCTTCCCTATCAAAACTAATTACTTTAGATTTGTCATGTCATTAGAATGCAATAACTGTAGTACTTTTGGTCAAATTCTGAAATATGTATTACCTGAGTTATCTACCAAGATTTAGAAAGTGTCATGCCAAATGGGTAGCTTGATTGAGGATAACAGCAAATGAATGATCATGACAAATTTAGTTCAATCTACTTTAAATGATGCTCTGCTAGTTTGAAAGATGC
Organism: Nothoprocta perdicaria; assembly: GCF_003342845.1. Taxonomy (NCBI): domain Eukaryota; kingdom Metazoa; phylum Chordata; class Aves; order Tinamiformes; family Tinamidae; genus Nothoprocta; species Nothoprocta perdicaria. The sequence continues at coordinate 23,808 of NW_020455637.1, read as the reverse complement.
AGTGAGTCTAGACAGCAAACTATTGTAAGCAAAATAAATGAACACAAAGACAAAATGTGGTTGTAAAGAACATATGTGGGTGACATACTCTGACAGGTTTACTCTAAAATTCAAATCTACATCATATTATTGTAAAATCTAAAACTGATCAAAACAGTCTTTTAAATAGCAAGAGGATATGTCTAATTTAAAAAGGCAATGATTAAAAAAAGGTCCAGACAATCTGAGAAAGATGAGAGAAGGTTAAATTACTTTAGTCTAAAATTGTAGTAGAAAATTGTGGTTCTGATGAAATATTGGTGAAAACACCTGTGAAGTACTGTATATGTATTTTGGTCACTATAATTCAGGAATATAAAGGAATATTGACATTAGGATGACAAATGGTTGTAAATATTATAACTGTAAAGAAGAAAAAAATAGGCCTGTAGAAAGTATGAAGTGTGAGATTTTGAGGAGACATGACTTTCATGGGAAAAGTTTGGAGAATGCACATGCAACAAAGAAGCTAGAGAGTAAATGAAGTTTACATATCTTTCCATCCTTATGCTTACAGATATCCTTACAGGGAAGATGATAAATAGTATGTGGGAAAAAAAATGAAAATTTGGAACCTTGAATATGTTAAATTGACTTTCTTATACAGGAAGAAATTTAAATATATGGAATCCCTTGGTTAGCATAAATACATAAATGAGGTTGAGATGTATAGGATAATAAACTGTTTCACTGGCCTTTGTACTTCTAGCCCAAGTCCCTTGATTACAGTGATGTGATTTCTGTTTTTTCCATGTTAAGGAAGATGTCTTAATCTAGATTATGCAAGCATGCAAACAATCTTGTCACAATTCTACAATTCACACCAAATGAACAGCTGGATGCTCTGAAGCGTGGTTGCCTGTCATTTTGCCTGGCATATACAGTGGGTTTGAATTGGCAACTGTCCCTGACTCAACATGCCAATTACTTATTTGAAGAAATTCATGAAAGACATCTTGAAATCTCAAGTTCAGTCTCTGTGCACAAAGGCAATTAGAGCTGATAATGCTAATATTATACATCACGGTGACTTTCTAGGTCCTATGATCGGTGTATATTTATCTATGTCTTACATTCAGATAGAACCAAAATATTCATTCTACAGAGAAATGATGCAGCAGCTGCTTACAAGCATGCCTGATGAAGCTGATATGCTGGACTTGACACAATCTGAAGTGATGGAATTTCATCTGATTTACTAACACTAAGGGCAGACTGCTTGCTGTTGATAAATGGAGAATATCTCTCCATTCAGATTTCCTTGTACTTGTCCCTTAATTTTGGCATTGCCCACAGTGACATATTTTCTTCTCTGTAGGAGAAGGCAAGGCCAGAGGAACTGACATTAAAACAATCTGTTTTCCTTTGTCTGGCAGTAATAATTAAAGCTCTAAGCCATTCCATTTTCAAAATTCTGTAAAATCTGTTTTTTTGTTCTTTCCTGTGTCTTAGATTTCTTACTCATTTGGAGGATTCTTCAAATGGAAATTGGTGTTTTTCTTTGAAAAAAAAAAGTGTGTATTATGTAAAATATAAAAAAACCCCTACAAGTTCCTGCATACCAACATAAACTTCCTTTAATGTAAAGCTGGCTGAAGTCAAAAACCTGGAACTGCCATCGCTAATACCTGAACACAAATCAGTGGCTCAAGAAAATCTATGAGAAATGCTTTTGACTGAAATGGAAATGGACATCAATATAAAAGCTATTCTCCTTACACATACATGAATTCCGATTCCAGAATTTCTTTGTGCATTTTATCTACATATCTTTGATCTTATGAATATTAATATTTGAATCAAAATTATTCCTGTGTTGTGGAGATCGTACAAGAGATATGATCAATTGGTATAGGAAAGATAAATGGCTTATCAATTTTATGTAAAAAAATGTAGTGTTACAAGAAGTAAATCTTTTTAGGTTGAACAGGAGGAATCAAAATCTACACAATTAAAAGAGTATGTGACTGGGCAAGGAAACAGAATTCTGAATTTCTGAAAAAACAGAAATCTTTAGTTTCAGAAAATATTGTCAAAATAAAAATAAACATAATGATGAGGAATAAAGGGAATTGTATCTGCTTTTTAACTTTCTTTTTGAATCATTGGAATGCAACTGAATAGTTTTAGTCTTTTGCTCACAGCCTCATAATATTAAAAATAAAATGATATTTTGACATAGTAATCAAAATGAAGTTGCAAAATTCATATATGTTAAAGCTAAACAATAATGCTTATTCTGAAAGATAAAATCATGATACGACCATGAACTGGTGACATCAGAGTTACAGATTTTGTGGAGTTCATTACTGTACCCAGTCTTCTTATTCCTCAGTCTCCTTTCATTCATCTCCTTTTGTCCTCTGATCTCAAAAATAAAACAGTAGCCTTTGTCCTTCCTTCCACTAATGAGCAGAAAGTAGAACAAGCCAGAGAAGATTAGTCTTAAAGGTATCACTTTCATACATGTATTTTCAGTACAACCTATGTTTAAAACCAATACAGAAATACCAGCTTTGCAACCTATTTTTTTTTTCAGTTTCATATTTTATTCATTCCTTTGTTTTAACATGATTGCATAATCAGCGAGTACTACAGATGAAGAGGAGGTGATAGATAATTTCAGAGAAAGCTCCAAGAAGAAGGATGAGAAACCAAAAAGTATCCTTCTGGCAAATTATTTCCTCTGAGATGTGCCTGGATTTGTTTCAAGACAGGAGATTTAAAAGCCTACAGAATATGAGTATAAAGTCCTGAGGTTAGCCTCAGCATTAGGCTCCTAAAGCACAGATGGAGAAAGCATGTTGAAATGCTACTGAAGCATTTGCCAAATTTATTGATCTATTTTCAGTTACCATTTCTTACTTTGCATGTCTATAGTTATACAACCTTGCTATTATGTAATAAATTATTGTAACTTATTAGCTAGTAATTATAAATGATGGTGTGGTTTGTATGACATCCATGAGAGAAAGACACAAGACCTTTGCATGTCTTTGCCTGTCATTGTAGAAAGATTTTAGGGACACGAGAGACAAAAATTTTATACAGAGTCAACAATATTAAGAAAAGCATTTCAAGATATTAATGAAGATTCTTTACCATAAGGGTGACAGAACCCTGGAACAGGCTGCCCAGGGAGTCTCCTTCTTTGGAGGTCTTTAAAACCTGCCTGGATGCCACCCTGTGCCCCGTGCTCTGGGTGTCCCTGCTGGAGCATGAGGGTTGGACTAGATGATCTCTAGAGGTCCCTTCCAACCTTCACCATTTTGTGATTCTGTGGAAGAAAAAAGAGATTTAACTTTACCAAGAGGCCACCTATCTGCCCTCCTTAATAGTGTAAATTTCCAATCTTCCAGTAAGGTAGAATACATCTGAAAGATCTTTTGTGTATTTTTCACTGAATAATCTTTTTTTTTTTTTTTTTGAACTCCAAATAATAATAGATTTAAACAGAATATATGCTTAATAATTTTCCCTGAGTGCAGGTCTAATTAATCTTCAGTTATTTACATGAATCATCTTACTTAAACATAACCACATTCTGTAAAAAAATAAAAAGCCTGCCTGCAGTTTTCTATCTTTAGAACAAGAAATGCTGTTCTTGAGCTTTCTAACTGGAGCGTCTATAGAAGAACAGTTAATAAAAGACTGTGCATATAAAAATAGAAAAAGTGAAATTCTGATGATGCATAACCTCTCATTTGTGTTTAACACTGCTATAGTTTATCCAAGGGATAAAAAAAAAAAAAAAAAAAAGACATCTAATATGGAGTACACTCCATATTAGGGATATATTTATGTAGATAAATATATTTAGTATATTGATATAGTATATTTATATTTATAGTATATATAGTATTTATAGTATATTTAGTATTTCTGTTTATAATATATTTTAGTATTTATACAGTATATCTAGTATATTTATATAGTATAAAGTATATTTATTTCAGTGAAGATTGCCTCACTATTTTGCAGATTCTGAGTTAATTTTCCAGTTAAAATGAATGTCTTCTTAATGTAAAGATTACCATCTTTAGAGAAAAAATGTAGAATTAAGCTCCTCTGTTACTACTATCTGATTCTTTTTTTCATGTATAAACATATATGTAAAATATAAATTTGGAGTTTAATCTAAAAGAACATTCTATGCCTGGAAAAACTAAAGGTACCTTAATCTTTATGTATTTATGTATTTAACAGTATATTTATGTTCTTTCATTGTGAAAAATGTTAATAGTATATTGTTATGAATCAGAAACTGGTTACCTGGGAAAAGATGTCTGACATTATGAATCTCTTCAATTTATTAGATGAAGACTAAAAAGTAATCAAAGCAAAACATGCAGTAACTGAAAACTAGACAGCTAAGTCAAAACTAATAGTAAGATTCAAAATCTTAGCAGTTACACTGATTAACCACTGTACATATAGGAATAGGAAGAGATGTGATAAATCCTCTTTGACATCAAGTCTTTAAATCCAGAATGAATGTCAGTCTGCAAGCCTAGTTCAACTGTAAGCTGAATTTCATGCAGGAATGGCTGAAATAACTTCTATTGTTTCACAATTGTCTCACAATTGTTGCATTGGATTTCAACCAGGTATCTGTGAATATCTGTATTCCCAAAGGTGAAAATGTGGAATAACAGCATGTGGTCAATAAAAGTATTCCTTTAGACAAAGTTGTCATAAAAAGTTACAAGTTAAATAGATAAAATTGCAGGAAATCAGTGGACTCAAACACTCCTCAGGTTTAACAAAAATTAAGAAAAAAATGGTAGAGTTCCTAATACAATTCAACATATAATTTAACTTTCTGTTTGTGACCTTCTTGTCTGAAAGGTCAACTTGTCTTCATAAAAGGTACTTGAAAATGTCTGAAAGATGTTCAAATAAATATAGACAACTGACCTTCAGGGGCAGAAGAAATCAGAAATCTTATCTTGCAGGACATTAATTTACTTATACTTTTTGTATGAGTATGGAATGGACAGAAAGTATGATTTAGGTTTGCAATGGTTTTAGATAACACTGTGAATGCTGTGCCTTTATAATCTTAAATCTATGGATGTGTGGGATAGTATATATGTATATTTTTATTTGTAATTGAAGAATAAGAAGAGAAATACCAAAGTAGATGTATTGTTCTTGTGCTAGTATACCAAAATCGTGTGTTTCTATGGCAACAGAGCTAATCTATACTGTTTCAATTGGATGAACCCTTGATAAATTTTTCTATCCAATGTAATCTCAAGTGTAGTCCTAGTGATATTAGATATCATAAAATAAATTGTCTGAGTCTAGTCTTTGTCTCCACTTAGCCAAGATGCATTAAAGAATTTGAGCAAGGTAACACAGCAGCCTCTATTCAGTAGCCCTACATTAGGATATGCAAAAATTACGCTGTCTGAAATATATTTGCTTATTTTAATTTGGAAACACTAAAGTAACCAGAAAACCTGATTTTCTACCTTTGCTTGATCAGCCACAGTGGGTACCTTTTGAAATGTAATCTCTGTAAAAATTCAAATTTTAGCAGAAACACTTTGTCATATAACCTTGGTAAAGTTCAGCTAGGAAGACACCCTTACTAGTTTTCCATGCCAGGTCTGCTGAGCCTCTTAGCAGTATTTAGTGTGCCAACAATGCACACTCAGAAGTATTTGTTCTTGAAGCAATTAAACAAACTGTTAGATTGTCATCGTTTCAAAGAAAGAAGGGTCATTCTTAGTGCAAGGAAAGGTAGATCTCAATTAAGAGATGACTGTGTATCGCATATGTTTTTTTCTCTTGTTTATGCTCTTCAGGCTCAAGCTATGGCTTCTTGACAGTATGGATTTCTTTCCCTCTTGTAGTTTCCTAGTAGTAGAATGACTCTCCCTACTGTAAAAATTGGTGCCTCTTCAGATGAACTTACAGTTAGTAAGGACATCTCTGCTGCTGCTGCTCTTCTTCCCAGATCTCCCCTTGGCTTTCTTCCTCAAAACTTGACTTTTTTTCTTTACTTCTAAAAAGACTTTAAAGGGAACTTTGTATGACTTTCAAATTTATTTGTCAAATTACCCTGCATCAGTATCATTAATTCATCTTTTTTTTTTTTTTTTTTTTTTTTTTTGTAGGCAGTTTGCTCCTTAAGTTTTCATTTAATTCTTCAGATTTTTAAGAGCTAGGAGAAAAACTGCAGTTCCTTTCTCATAGCTCATGCCACTTGTTTGAGGAACTGTGAAAACTTGGTGTTCTCTTCTACTATAATTTTGACAGACATTGGAATTATTTTTTTTTTCTTTCATCAGATTCTATCTCACTATGGAAGGAAAAGGCAAAAGAGAGAGAAAAAATGTAATTTCTGAAAGGAAATTCTGCCTAACACATACTTGAAAAGTCCTAATCAAACTTTGTGAACTATACAATTTAAGCTCCTTAAAATATATCATATGCTCAAATACAAGCAACCAAAATATTCCTTAAACCTCATTTTAAAACTGCAGTTCAATCAATATACTCCAGATGGCACACAGCGATGATAAAATTATGCACGTCTTACTTTGAGGCATAGAATATGCAGACACAACCAGCTTGTTGACAAAGGCTCTAGAAACTACCTTTAGGACTGTCAGAGTCATCAGTATACAAAAAGAAAAAAAAGAGAGAAAAGAAGAATTTTTTTTTTTTTTTTTTTGAGATGCTGTATTTGTATTAAAAAAACCCTCTGCGGTAATTCCAATTATAATGCAGGAAACAAAGATGCTTGAAGTATTAGCATCCCTTGCATACTAATAAACATTGAACAGCAGATGTTTTCCAAGTAGACAGAAGATTAATTTGGCCCTAGGTAACAAAGAAATAAAAGATATATGAGTGTGTGAGTGAGAATATTATTTAAATGTAATTAGACTGGATATACAAATAACTTTTATATTAAAGTTAAAATGTGTTCCTTTTCCTCATTCTGATTAAGAACTCTGTTTGTGATTATTCCCAATTAAGGTGGCTCCTGCAAACTACAAAGGGTGACCATATCAGTCACTAATTTTAATTTCAAGAGTAATTCTAAGACACATTATGCATGCCTGTACATTACACATGATACAAGACAATCTCCTGGTAGGATCTTAACAACTGATCAAAAATCCTGTTCTAAAAAACATTTTATAGACCATAATTATAGAAGCTGCTGAGACTTCTGAATTGCCTATATTTCAAATGAAATGCTGAATTGTAGAGGATGTAAGTGATGGCTTTTACTCTGTGGCAAGCTGTTATGCTTTTGTATAATTACTTTTGAGTAGGAAAAAATTTCTGGGACTTCTGCAATTTCAATATTAATACAAGTTCTGAGAAAAATGGAGTTAAGATATGGAAACCTTTCAAAGGACTTGCAAATTAGAATTCTTGCTTTGCTGTCCAAAAGAACCTTCAGGCCCTGTCATAACTGCTCTCCTGAAGCATGGGTCACATTGGGTACTAAGCAAATGGTAATGTGGTTATCTAAAAGCAAAAAGAAAAAAAAAGTATTAGTGGAGTCACTTTTCCTACAATAGCCACCTGAAAGTTATTTATTTTAAATAGTTTGCTATATAGAGTAGCTGGTTTTAGGTAAATGCCATAGAAATACTCTTTATAAACATAAAAATCTAGGCAAGTATTCTATTGTGCAAAGGGGCAAGGTTTACTTTTTGTAGTTCCACACATTGATTCTGATGAACATTTCATGCAAAAGGAGTTTCTGTAGTAGAACATTTCAGAATTCATGAATAGTAATTGAGCCCTTTAGTTCTGCACTAAACTTAAATCCATTATTCTCCATTTAAAGCAGACACATCATGTTGCTCTACAGAACACTGCTCTGTCAATTCAGTGCTTTTTTCAGTGAGCTGGGCTAGAATATTAAGCACTTTTTGCTCTCAGTATTCCTGCTGTGCTTGGCACATTTGGATTCTGTTTGAAATAGGCAAATAGCAATTCTGTTGTTCATAATGAATAGCCTATATGTGTGTGTGCACCTTGGCTTTGAAGAGAGAGCCCATATTATTTGCCATATCTTGAATCTCTGGCAATCTCTGGCACTTTGCTTCATTTCTTCTCCCTCTTTCTTTGTCCATAAGCACTTTAAGTAAAATGTAATAAAAATTGCTGTCAATTTTCTCTTTTATACCAAATCTGCCAGTCTACTTCAGGATTCAAGGTGCACATATTTTGTTCTGTCATAGACAAATTAAAGAAATATATATGAAAACAAAGAGCTAAGTAAGATTAACATTTTCAAAGCTCCCTTTAATACTGAACATTTTTCAAGAATTTGCTGGAATGTAGCTGTTAGTATGCCTATGTTTTATTTTGCTGACACAGCCAGATGTTTGTCCCTACCATGCTAGTAGATACAATTCCAGCTCTTCCAATGTAATTTTTCTACTGCTAAATTTGTATGAATACATAGCTTAAATCTTGCTAAAATCCTGTTAACTTCCTACCCTAGAAGGATTCTATGTTCATTCATCATAACCAACAAATCGTGCAATTTTTTAAAAGTATTATCATGTGTGAGAGGTGTGCTAAACTGAATTTTATGCATTTCTAGAAACTGTTTCCAGCCTTTCTATCTTTTCCCTCTTAGCTACAGTCTCATTACATTTAGAACTGCATTTTTAAGAAGTCAAATTTTGCTAGAAGTCACGTTTTGCTAGAAGTCAAAGAAGAAATTGAATTAGAACATCTGAAAAAATCAACTATACCTTTTGCTTAACAAGCCTCCTCTGTGGATTCCTGTGTCTAAGAGAAATAATACGAGGGAATCTCTCATTTCCTTCCTTAGTGTTCCCTTAAAAAACTTTATTTATAAGATTTTAAAGATTTTAGATATTGTGATGTTTATAAAGAAAATACATATATGCACAATGTCCTATGTATTAGCAAACTTTAAAAATAATGGTAGAGGATACTTCTTGGTTTCTCAGTGAGCTTATTTGTGTAAGGTGCTGAGATTTTATTTATGTCTGCTTTGGCTGATGGTATTTTTGTCTGTGTACGGAGTACAGATTACAATGAAAAAAAAATGAAGCTGCCAAACTTCAAAACATAGAGCAGTCCAAAATAGGTATCACAGGCCTTGACCTAGCAATTAGCAAGTTAGAGGGTACAAAATGCTTGTGTAAAATGGCTTCTAGGCAGCCAGTACCCTGAGGGTTAATTTCTGTAGTTCTGTACATTCTGTAGCATTTTGGTTCATCAAAGCCATCACAGCACACATGCCTGTCTCTTGCTTGTAACTGATGGCAATTACTAAGCTATACAAACTGTCTGGAGTGGTAATGCTAATGCAAAGAGAATTCCTGGCTTTCCAGATAGGTAGAGGTACAAAGCAGCTAGAGAAGACCTATTAACATACTTCTGTCCTCCTAGTTCAGGTGTTAATGAAGTGCTTGAACATAAACAGTTAGACCCGTCATATGTAAGCTGGAAGATGGTTGAGAAATGGCCATGAGAGCTTAGAAAAATCTTTAAAATGCAAATCATTGTCTTGCCTCATAAACAATTTTTCAAGAAAACAAGAAGGTAGCATTTCAGAATTTAAAGACTGTAATTTGAATTTAATATTAACACCCAGATGCTTGGATTGCAAAGGTAATTGACCCGAAACCTCTAGTACGCAGAGTAGATGCTTGCCTAGAAGCCTTTTTTTTTTTTTTTTTTTTTTTGACAGAAAATGGACACATTCTGCTACAGGCTGGGTTTTGTTCCTTGTAGAGGTCAAATCAGTGTCTGCTTGAAAAATTCATGATCCAGAAAAGGTAATTTTTAATGAATATTTATGAAAGATGTCCTTTCTTATCAGAGCTGTGCAAGTTTTCAGAAGCTTGCCACTAAATCCGGCTTCTGATTTTTAGCAAAAAAACTCATAAGTTCAGACTGAGAAAATAGTCAAGTTACATTTCGTCTTGCTTATTCTATTTAAAATATATTTTTTTGTTATGTATCTTCTTGCATAGTAAGATAGATCGTGACATTTGTGAAATGTGTCATAGGCACATTCCACAGTTTATTTCTGTTACTAGTACCTCAAGAGGGTTGATGTTTTAAATTAATTCTGTTATTTCAGAGCTAATCCCTTAAAAAACTGTTATTATGAAATTGTCATTCAGAGAGCTCTAGACAGATTGGAGAGCTGGGCAGAGAGGAACCTCATGAGTTTCAACAAGGACAATTGCAGTGTTCTGCATAGAAGAATAAGAAGATAATAAGAGGAGAATAAGGAGACCAGTACAGATTACGGGTTGACTTGCTGGAAAGCAGCTCCACAGAGAGGAATCTGGGAGTCCTGGTGGACTGCAAGTTAACCATGAGGCAGCAATGCGCCCTTGTGGCCAAGAAGGCCAACGGGATCCTGGCCTGCATTAGTGGTTACCAGCATGTCAAGGGGCATGATCTTGCTCTGCTAAGGGAGATGATCTGCTCAGCTCTGGTGAGGATGAACCTGGAGTACTGTGTGCAATTTTGAGCTCCCCAGCACAATGGGGATATGGAGCTTTTAGAGAAGATCCAATGTAGAGCAACAAAGATGATGAAGGGACTTTGTAGATGTCTTGTGAGGAAAGACTAAGCAAGTTGGGCCTGATCAGATAAGTTTATGCCGGACAAGTCTTCGATAAAGTATGTGTAGCTGTAGTTACCTCAGATCAGTAACCTGAAGGATTTTCTAGGCTAGCTTGCCTTGCCTGACACTCAGAATACTACAAAGAAACAAAGAAACAATAAAAAAAAAAATAAAAAAAAGATTTGTCTTTGAATTCCTTGGGTTCTTCTTCGTATACAACAGAGAAAAGAAGGTTATGGAGCCAAACCTTTCAAGGTGAAGAACCTTCCAAGCCAGAACTGTTCCAACTTGAATGGATTTGCCGATACCATACATACGGGTATAAGGGCAAATCAAAAGGGCTAAAACATAATCATGACCAAATTCAGACAAAATCAATCCTGTGCTTAAATTAGTCAATTTTAATGGAAAACATTTCAAGAAAAATACTGTATCGGAGATATAGAGTGAGATAAAGAATAATGAATGTATTGGGTGCTAATTTCAACCTAGAGTTTTACAATTTAGAATTAGTGTGGTATTTCACTTATTCTTTTCCATTCCTCTGCCTTTTTTGCACATTTGCACTTCTGTGTGTTTGAAGACTGTTTCTTTATTATGTGTCACAAATTTAGCTACTATGTCCATTTATTCATCTACCTCAAAACTAAGATTTGAAACCTTTTATATCTTATTTATTACGTATTTTATTATATATTGTAATATAATGATTACAGGTATTTTAATTCTTATCTATTTTTTATAAATCTATTTTATTATAATAGTTTTGTTGTTGTTTTTAAGCCAGTGTGGGAATGTTGCATATATTTTCAGCTGTAGTTTGCCATATATGTTATATCTGTTCTGGAAATATAAAGCATCCTGAGCTGTGCTTGAAGTGTTGATTGCTGCCTCAGAACAGCATCACAGTCTGTTGCTCCAGAGATTTGAGATTTCTGAAATAATCATAGATTAAAGTTGCCTTTAGAGAGACCAGGCAATTTCCCCTGAATTTGGAGAAAAGACTCTTCCTCTCGTACTACTGGACATAATGAGCACCATTTAGCTAAGGTTGAGGATCTGCCCTGTACTCTAGCTAGTGCAAAAGAGAGCTTGGTATGTGGGGTGCTGTACAGTTGTGTAAGTCCCAACAGTATTAATGCAGATATGCTGTTCCCAGGAACCAACCAAATTTCTCTGTGTCAGTTATCATAGCATTATATTAAACTTAATAAGCAAACGTTCTGATCACATGATGGATCCTTTGTATTCATATTATCCAGCTTTGGCAGATACATTCGCATTCTATGTCTAAAGTAGGTTCAGTAAGGAAGGGCTCTGATAACACCACTGGACGCTGACAGTTTCTTCTTTTCCAACTTCAGAATTTTCTGAAGTTTTGGAATTTTGGACCCTTAAGGGCTGGTTCCCTGTGGAATTTCTTTCAAACTTAATCCCAGAGAGTTTGGAATTATTCATAACTTAATTTAGTGTAGGAGTATGATTCTTGGCTGCAATATAAGCAAAAATAGTTGTAGTTCATTCTCTTGTTGTTCTCTTTAGTGCTATACCTGATAAGCGCTCATTATCAAAACTAGAATTACTTTTGAACTGAACCTGGAAAGGTTGCACTGGGAATTAATCACCTGATACAAATGTGCTTTTTTCAGTTAGCTTGGACTCTTTGGAAAGTCTTTAATGTCAAATAGTTATATAAAGTATTACCTTTCTTCTCCTCTTCCTCTCTGCCTTGCAGAGTCTGCACCAGGACTGAGCAATGTGAGGAATCAGAGATATAGTCAGGAGAAATAGCTCACTTATTGTGAATCAGCCTAACAGTTACCCACCACTCATGCCTGTTCAGAATATTACTGGCAGTACAGTACAATACAGTAGCTGCCAGGGTTTGTGCCATTTGTCCCTCTCTTTGTTTACCTTTCATCTCTCACATTAATAAAGGCATTCGAAAAAATGTTCTGTGACCATTTTAATGGTTTCTCCTGTACATTCATTGGTCATGCCTAACTTAGCTTTGAGAAGTGCAAGGGAGGAGTGATGGTTAATGTGACTGCAACCTCCAAAGTAGATTAGCAAATTGAAGAGATTAGCAAATTGACGTGATAAGGAAAACCATATAACATTTATAAATATATATGCATCTGTGTGTGTGTATGTGTTTGTTCCGAAGAAAAACTGGTACTTCTGAATAATGACAAACATTCTCAAAACTGCAAAATAAAGTATCATTTAGAAATAAAAATAAGTGTAAAATGAAGTATGCAAATGGCTGCCAGACAATAGTGCCTTTTTCTATTTCTTCTTTGCCCCCTTTGTACAGTCTTATACCTACATATAGTCTCTTTCTGTCCCTTCTTGCTCTAAGACCATATCAAATATTTACATAAATATACAGACTGTTAACAAAGATACCTTAGGTTTTTGATTTTATTTATTTATTTATTTATTTGTTGTAGGCTGAAGTATATTTTTAAGTTTTGTATTTTCTTGATAGTCCTGCATAGGAAATCATTTCTGGATGAAATATATGCCTTTCTCTGTGCTAGGTTGCCTCCTACTCCATCTCTCACTACCCTGGTGTACTCATTTCTTCTCTCACATTTTTGTTGCTCAACTTATTCTGACAGGACTTTGTTGATGCCATTCAATAAGTTGGCTAAATGTATCCTCTTCTGGGGGCAAGCATTTTTAAGACGACAGAGTAGATAAAAAGTTCTGATATGTTGAGTCAGGTTGGAGGGGATCTGGATATGCAGAATAACGGAAGATCCTTTTAAATGTTTTTTTTTTTTTTTTTTTCCTTGTTCCTCCTTTCTTCTTATATAACATACAAGGATAAAAGTGAAATAAAACTTTTCTCTTACATTTTGACACAATACAGAAGAATTATTTTAGCCAAAAATACAAGAGACTATCTAAAACTCCTCAACAGTGACCTGAATTTTTGAAATTACACAAAGGATTTGGATAGAATCAAAACAGAAGGATAAAATACAACAGGATGTTTTATTTCTGATAGGGTCTCAAAGTCACACTGTCAAAAGCCAGCAGACGATATAGATGCCCTCCTTATCCTCTCCTCTGTGGGAGCTTCAAGAGCAACAAAAATGCAAAGAGCTGCATGACTTATGATCTAGCACAGTCCGCTGCCAGGAGGAGCGAAGGGCTGCATCTGGAGAAACAGGTCTGTGACCAGGATACGGTCCTGCAGTTTCAGCTTTGTCGTTCTATGGTGGGAAACAACATGCTGCCGGCTGTCTACAATGCACATCTGCAGTTTGGGAAATTGGTGTCAAGCCTATATTGCCAAAAATATTATGATTAATCTTAGCTGTCTTTAATTGATAATTTTGACTGTTACTTGTTTCTGTATAGAAAATTAGTACCTTTTAAAATGTTATCTAGAAACAAAAGTCATTAAAAAAACTATTAGGAAAAGGTTTATGTTAATTTTTTTTTCAAATTTGTATTGCCAACTGGGTTTTAGCTTAAACATATCAGCTGTCCAGTTCCCCTCTTGGTACAAGGAAATAGTTAAACTCTTGCTTGGTAGCTTCAATGAACTAGCATTTAAGTTTGATGCATATTTGCTCTAGGAGGAGAACTTACAAATCAAACACTAATTATTCAGTCTCTGGAAATCAACAGCCACATTCAATTAAATCGAGGTCTGTGTATCCCTGGACAAAAATGTCAGAGGAGGTCTAAGCTAAACTAAAATGGCATGTAGGTTTTCAGGGCCTTTTTGTTTTATTTGTTTTCTGTATTCCTTTGAAATGGATAGATCGACTTAGTTAAAACTCCAAGCACTCTCACAGTCATTCATGTTGCTTAAATCCTTGGGCAATGAGAAAGAGAAGCATCTGTGTACTCACAAGAGTATGACAGGAGCAGCTTTTTAGTCTCAGGGGCTCTGGTTTCTGGACAACCAAATTCCTTTGCCTGCAAAGTAGTCAGCCCAGCATCAAGGGTCTGCAAGCAGGGACTCTGCAACAAGGAAACTCTGTAGCACTTCATCAGTTCCAACCTATGTGGGGATGTAACTGTTAGTTTGGGGAATGACTTGTTGGTTTTTTTTTTTTTTTTTTTTTTTTTTTTTTTTTTTTTTTTTTCTGTATCTTCTCCTCAGGGAAAGATATTTAAAAATACCAGAAGTCCATCCAAGAACATGTGAAAGGTATTTCACCTTTCTCTCTTTCCGAAGTTATTATGTAGAAAAATATTGATTACTCAAACTCAATCTCCCTATTTGAAAATGTTAGAGAAATGGGCATTTTTAGAAACCCCATAGTGACAGAGGAAAGCAAACTGCTGTTGAATATAGTGGAATGTAATAAGGTTATGGATAACCTGTAATTTAAATACTTTAGAAAGGATTTTAAAAATCAATTTCTACAATGGGAGTAATTTTTTGTCT
Source organism: Nothoprocta perdicaria (assembly GCF_003342845.1). Classification (NCBI taxonomy): domain Eukaryota; kingdom Metazoa; phylum Chordata; class Aves; order Tinamiformes; family Tinamidae; genus Nothoprocta; species Nothoprocta perdicaria. The sequence goes on along the minus strand of NW_020455637.1, from coordinate 8,758 downwards.
ATTATTGTACTTATAAATAAAATGCCTTATTACAGTAAATTTGATTTAGGAATGGGGATTTTAAGATTACAGCAGGTTGCAAAAGAAGACTCAGGTTTATGCAATAACTGAATAATCTACTTAACATAGTCTTTGTTGCCATTTGGACATATCTGAAAGGCACTGCAAAACTTGATATTTCTCTTTTGTGGTTCAGAGAAACAGTAATGAATTATTAAAAATCAGAGATGTTGGGTGCAGAACAGAAATGTAAAAGTGAATCTACCTGTAAGTGAGCAGATTATGAACTCCTTTTGAACAAAGATGATTTTTTTCCATAGTACTATACCATCAAAGGCTTCTTTTTAACAAGCCTATAATTCCTGTACCACTGTAGGATTTTTCAGGGAGCTTGGCTCGTATGACAAACCGCAGCTGACATTTTGTCTTAGGGCAGAATGTAGTGTGTGATGGCACGGAAAGCATATTCGTATGATCTTTCTTTTCCTGGTCATTGTGGGCATTCCATCTTTTACCACATTTGTTCTCAGCCTGTCATTTTTTAAAATTTATTTCTTGCTTCTCAACCTTTTGAACTCAAAGATGTCCTGTTGCGGTGTTGAAAAATTGGGAGGTTTTGAACAGTTAATTGATGCTTCTCAGTACAAGAAGAAATAGCAGTGGTTGAAGTGATTAACCTCACAGAAGTGTATTGTGTCTTAGAGATATTAATATTGATTTTTTTGAAAATATAAATATAGTAATGCAATGCAATTTTAACAGCAAATACATGAACAAAAAAACTCTTAGGACAGTGAATAGTGAATAAGAGAAAACTACAATGAATATGAGTAAAAAGAACAGAACAGACAAGATATTTGAAGGTACATGTTACTGGCCAATACTGAAAGTACCCTATGAACTCTATTTTGTATGTAATTAGTAATTACCTGCTCATTGGTCACTGGAACAAAGTAACCACACACTACTCTGAAGAGTTTATTCTTTCTAATTGAGCAGGCACTGCTATTGAGAGGAAAAGAGAGAGTTTATTTGTTTTTGTTAGAATGTTCATATCTTCAAGAATATTATTTCAAAATGAAAGCAAAGGAAAGCTCCTTGATCATAAAATCTTGATTTTCATTAATGTAAAACTCAGACTAGCATTCTTCTCCCTTCTGGCTAAAAAGGATTCCATGACAGACATGGAATTTATGTCCTCCTCATTTTATTTATAACTAAAGCAGATAAAATCCAAAACAAATTTTTGTTTAGCTCTTCCCCTTCTATGGCAAGCATCCCTGTAATAAAGCCAGAATAATATTTCAAATCGGATAAAATAAGTTATACTGCTCAGAATCCCTTCACTCTTTTATCCAATTGACATAAAAAATAACATTTTCTGTTAGTCAACTCTTTATCTGCAGAAGGAAAGATATCAAGAAGAATTCAGGGAACAAGAGGAAAATCAGCTTCACAATGAATTTGGTCTGGTCCTACAGAAATTACGTGCTAATTATTTGTTCTTGGAAAAGAAAGTATTGAATTCATTTTCTGCCACTCTAAATAGCACCATTTGATGGTTTGTGGTAGTAGCTGGGTTCTGTGGGAGCTCTCATATAACTAAATTTCCAATTGGCAATATTCACAGAAAGGAGCATGAGCACTGAGGGTTGACAAGATGGCATTTAGGACCATAGTATATAGAGACTGTAGAATGTGTCTCACTTTTTACAATATAAGAAGCATTTGGGATAGCTAGCATTGTATTTTCATTATTTGGTTTTATACCAATATAAAATAATCTCTAAAGTACATATACGAATGTCTGTGTACTTTTGCATAAAGGATATATACAATTCCTTTTGACGAGACTAACAGATTATGGTCAAAATATGTGTGTGTGTATCGAGCAATCAGCAAATTTTTCTGTGTATATGTAGCTCTGCTATAATTTCTGCTTTTCCAATTATCTGATCTCTTTGTTTTTGATAAGATACTGTAACATCTCAGTGCATTTCTGAAAACTGTTAAAATTCAGTGACTGACTTCAGGTCATGTAAAGGGATCAACGAAAAGACTGCAACTTTGGGCTGTAAGTGCTGCTTTAGAAAGTTGTCGTCTGTAGCTCCAGTTTTGTGGAGCAACAGTGACAACCAGCGGCCAGTTCCATAATCCTAGTCACATTATCCAGCTTGGATGTCCTTCAGACTATTAGCCACCTGATAGCCTGAAAAAGGGAGGTTCTCAAAAGGCAAAAGAAATAGTTGGTCTATTTCTGTTTACTTAACTCTCATGTGTATTAAAATAAATAAATAAATAAATAAATACATTCCTACATACATAAATGAAAGTGTTTCTTTTCCAGATAATGGGTATTTTCCAGAAATTCAACATAGAATTGAATTGAAAATTAGAAAGGTAGCTACCGACATATATTGTCTCGATTTTGTCAGTATGTACACTGATTGATTTTGTCATATCACCACTGAACATTTTAGTGATCTCACTGATGGCATATGATGCATGGATCAAATCACATTGACTGTACAAAGGAATCATGCTTTAGGTCCTCCTAAAGCTTTTAAAGAGAAAAGGAAAAGGCTCAGAGAAAAAAGATCTTTTTTATTGATCTACAGTTAAAAATATGTCACCTGAATATAAATAATTTGAGAATATCTTTTGTAGCCTGCATATCAGTTCATGATTTCTTTGTTTAAAACACTGATTGTATTTAAGAAATTATGTTATCCTCACTCATGATTTTATAGAATCCAGGATAAAAATATCCACTGCTTTTTACTTTAACAAAGCTAATAATTTCTTTGTTGTATTTTACCTGTAGTTCAAGTTGTACTTCACCTGTGGTTCTTCCGGGATCCTTAGGATTATTTGTACAGACATGCTGCTAAAACTGGAGAGGATTTCAGCGTTTGGCCCAAAGGAGTTTGCTTTATATTATTTAGAATTGTTCTATGTGTAATCTTTAAAGGATTAGTGCAAGGTAAACTGTTTAAGGTAGCCTGGAAACATCAACTCTCTAAGCATCTTATGACATTTTTCCTTTCTATCAAAGTTTTTTTTCCCTCCTCTTCCTTATGCTAAAGACAAAGAAAAAATACTCAAAACCTTAATTTCCTCTTCTCTGGCACTTTAAGAGTGCTTATGGCAAATTTGCTTCTGTAATCATAACTTTAGCCCATCTGGGGTTGAGATTGGCTCCTGGCTTAGTATTTCCACTTAACATATTCATGATTAGCATGCACAGAAGGAATAGAATTAGGATAAATGTTTTTGGAACAGTACAGATAAATCCTCATAAATGTAGTACAACAGCTCTGGAAATGCACAGTGCTGAAATGTAATGAAGCTGAATTCTGTAGAGAGTTTGGTATTCTCAGTACCATGCCTCTCCTAATGAACTCATTTAGACTAGAAAATGGATTTAATATTTTATTGGAATTAACCTGCACCAGTAAAGAGGATTACAATTTCTTTCCATAAATATGGTGATATTACAGAGTGAGGTAGCATGTTACATGAATATTAAGCACTTTATGAGCATTGTCATGAAGCCTGAAAGTGTATAAGGTAATTAGGTTTTAATATAGTGATATTGTTGTTATAATAATTAAATTTGAAAAGTAATAGAGGTATATTTGAAAATTATTTCAATTTGTTTCATTTTTACAACTTTAAAAATGCTTAAAATGAAAATTGTTTCAGAGTTTCTGTAAACAATCAATTTCAACAATTTATTTTGTAAAGTAAAATGCTGAAAATATCACAGGTCCTTGCCACCTGGAGAAACATGTTTTCTAGGAAAGAGGAAAGAGGAGTATTTTATTCTACTGACTCCTCAACAATAACTTCTTGTGATAACCATGGTGTGAGAAAGCATGTGTTGAAATCAGAGAAATATCTTAATATACAAGCATTGTTCACCTTCGTTTCGCCAAATTTTACAAAGATGAGTCCTGCTGTTGCTTATAACTCTTAGTAAGTCTTTTATACACACAAATGAATTCTTAATCACAGTTTATATTCTTTGACTTTGAAAGCATTATTTCCTGAAAAAGATTAAATCATTGTCTTCTTAGTTACCTCTGTAGATTTAAAAATAGGATGAAATGCAAAAATCTGCATATAGTTATTTGTTTATTACTTATTTGTAAGCATATATATATATTTTTAATTTAGTGCCTGAACTCTGTCTGTAAAAATCTACTTTTGGAATATCTGAACAGCTCCTGCTTTTGCAATGCTGTATGCAGTGCAGGAGAATATATTTGAGCCTGAGGGAAGAGCAGAACAAATACTGTAAAGCGGAACAATTTGGAATAGATGCAATTGCACTTATGGACTGACTGAGAGAATTTCCCACTGCTATCAAAGCTTTTCACTTACAATGTACACTTGAACTAATTCATAAGGTCACTCAGAAGGATTGTTTCCCTTGTAGGAAGTTTTCAGCAATTTAATTCAACAACAGAGTAACATTTGCAATCTATTTAGGTTATAAGAAAGATCAACAACAGAATATATATCACAGTTAGCTCTTAGAATGATAGTTTGTGTATTGCAAAAAATAATATGAAATACTGAATGTTGGCATGGGAATGTGGGAAGGGAAAAATGTCAACAAGCAGCAGCATTCTGAGGATGAGCAGGGAATAGTTGGGATGACTAAGCAAGAAAATATGATGTGCTGTGACTCTAACTAGGTAGCAGCATACATTCCTCTATTAAACTACGTATGTTTGATCACTGTGGTCTGAGTAGGGCTTTACAAGGCTAATAAAATCCAAATGGTTGGACATGCTGATAATTCCAAATGGTTGGACATGCCCTTTCCTGCCTTCTTTGTATCCTCCCGCCAATCCCCTTCACGGCCCCCTCCCCACTGTCTCCCCACTGAGCTCCAGTCTCTATTGGCCCGGTTGCTTTATACTGCATGTAGGATGGGAGATACAACTCAATTTATTCAAGAAAATGGAGTCCTAATTATGAACCTAAAGCAGTGATGCACCATGGAAGGAAAACAGAGTTTGATGTTTTGATGAGTCTTCTCAAAATAAACCTCCTTTAGGTACTGATGAGAGCCTTAATTGCTCAAAATCCTTTCATTATCCTTAGAATCACATGTGTCAGTTCCTGGGAGCAGTGTGGAGTTATACTTACTTCCCCTAAGAGCTGGGTCTCAGCAGAGCTTAATTTGCAACATGCTAACCTCTAAAATTTTGGCTGATGGCCTGGGAAGTGGGAATTTCTGTCTCAGAATTTGAACTAAAGTATTCACAGAGGGCAGAGGCAATATTAAATAAAAAAAAAAAAAGAGAGACAGAGGAGGAAAAGAAAGAAGACTCAAATCCTTTAATGTTTTAATCTGTTAAAAATCAGATTTTTTTCCCAAATGCTGTTGTTGTTGTTATTATTCTGTTGGTTTCATGCATCTACAATTACTACGTGTAACACTTAATTTGCCATTTCTGTCTTGCTTATGAAGACAAGTTACAGTATCATTTATCTTCATAGTATTAATCTTCTCAAATAGCAGTTAATTATGCCATTTTTTTCATCTTTCTGAGTCCTTCCAGTCTTTGCCTTTCTCTCTTGCCTCTCTAGACAGAGATTACAGGTAGTGAGAAGTGAAAGAAAACAGAGCGAGAGGAATGGGAAGTAATTAAAAGATCTGCTTACCTCTTCTCTTCTCAACCTTGTATAAATTATTTCATTTGCTTCCTGAGATAATTCTGAGATCACATTTTTCCTGTAGAGGTGGGAAAGCAGGGCTGACAGCCAATCCTCAAATTGGGACTGAAATTTCCTAGAATAGTAAAATGCTGCATCTTATTTTACAGGAAGCATCTCCTTGCAAGGAAATCTCAGGAGATGGTATTTCTTTTCATTGAATTTTGATCATTCTGAACATAAAGTTTTCTCACAGGCAAAAGTGTGCAATGATTTTGAAAAATAAGCTAGTAGATTGCAATGACAAACAGCAGAACTAAAAAACTTAGTAAAAAAGCCTTCATAACACAACATTGTGTATTTGTTATGAATACATTCTCTTCCTCACTTTTATCTCTATTCTCAGTCACTCTTTTTTTTCATTTTCATAATTAATTAAAATGGCAATGTTCTATAATCAGTGATTGAATTATCTGATATTAGTTGCCTAAGGCGATCAAAATTAATCAAAATAAGGAGTGAAAGTTTTGCTATTTTTAATACAGCTGATTTGATTCCTCAGGTTTTGATCAAATTAAATGGAGGATCAAATTAACCAGTGATTAAATTGAGTAAAAGTCACTTTGTATGCCTGAAACATATTTTAATTTAATTAATTTCAAGACACAGAATATTAACTGATGTTTTAAAAAAAATCACTTGTGTTTATTCAAATTCTAGTGAAAGAAAACTATTTTTTTCTTAAGTATAGAATTTATTTTAAGATAGTTCAGCAGAAACTGGTGACTATTCAGAATTATAAGCTATCATCCAGGGCAGAAGTTTGTGATAATTTTATGTGAAAGACCTCATGTGTATTATTTAACCCATGTGCTTTTATAAATTTTACCATATTATTTTACCATTCAATTTACATTTCATTATAAGCTCATGTATGATGTTTGTTCCATTTGCCTGGAGCAACATTTCATGATATACCAATACGCTTGAAAAAAAAAATAAAAAAAAAAGTGAGTACAGAAAAAAATCCACATCAACAAAACAAAAACATTTTTTTCCTTTCCTTTCCTTTCCTTTCCTTTCCTTTCCTTTCCTTTCCTTTCCTTTCCTTTCCTTTCCTTTCCTTTCCTTTCCTTTCCTTTCCTTTCC
>NW_020455637.1:0-649 GCF_003342845.1 Nothoprocta perdicaria | reverse complement strand
TGTGTTGATGATTTTGGTTCAGGTATTCTGCTTACAGCTTTGTCGTTTCACTTTCCCATTATCTTCCTGCCGAGGACAGTTCAAGGTCATCGGGCAKCATCTTTTTTAGGCCTGGGTTGTGCAGACAGGCCTGCGTTAACACGCCATGCCCSGTATCAGCTAAGATACCCTCAAAAATTCCCTCTTTTCCCTTTTGCACAACCCAGGCCTGCGATACAGTTCTCTCCAGACTTCGTTTAATACATGAGAGCAAGCAGGAAAACACAAGGATAGCTATAAGCAAGAGAGCAAGCATAACAACCCCTCCTTTAACTATGTCTCGCAACCAGTCAGTGATGCCAAGAGAAGTTAGCCAGGAATCCCAAGGAGACATATTGTCAACTATGTGGCTCATGCGATCCCATAGGGTCTGCAGTTGTTTGTGTACACTTTTGGAATAATCGGATAGGTTCAGGCAGCATATCCCCTCAAAGTCTTCRCAACYGTGACCTTGGGCCAGCAACAGGARGTCAATCGCCGCTCGATTCTGTAGTACGGCGTGGCGTATACTGTCCACATCCTGCAAGAGACTCGACAGTATGTTAGATGTGGTATTAAACTGCTTAAGGCTCCAACATGCCATATTTTTCAAACTCCTCCAGTTACAAGC
>NW_020455636.1:420547-435522 GCF_003342845.1 Nothoprocta perdicaria | reverse complement strand
GGTCAAGGGAGGTGATTCTGCCCCTCTACTCAGCTCTGGTGAGGCCGCACCTGGAGTACTGTGTGCAGTTCTGGGCACCCCAGTATAGGAGGGACATGGAGCTCCTAGAGAGGGTCCAGCAGAGAGCAACCAAGATGATTAAGGGAATGGAACATCTCTCATATGAGGAGAGACTGAGTGAGTTGGGCCTGTTGGAGAAGAGACGGCTGAGAGGGGATATGATTAACATGTGTGAGTTCAGGAAGTAGGGAGGAAGGGGCCAAGCTCTTCTCACTGGTAGCCAGCGATAGGGCAAGGGGTAATGGCCATAAGCTGGAGCACAGGAAGTTCTATGTCCAGGTGAGGAGGAACTTCTTTACTGTGAGGGTGACAGAGCAGTGGAACAGGCTGCCCAGGGAGGTTGTGGAGTCTCCTTCTCTGGAGGTCTTCAAAACCCGCCTGGATGCCGCCCTGTGCCACATGCTCTGGGTGTCCCTGCTTGAGCAGGAAGGTTGGACTAGATGATCTGTAGAGGTCCCTTCCAACCTTGAATATTCTGTGATTCTGTGAGCCGTGGAGGGCAGTAGAGATGGCACCAGGAGAAGCAGTGCCACATGTTTATGGCACTGCTGCCCGCAGCTTCTCTGGGGACACAGAGGTGGACAACAAGGCTCAGCCTTTACCAAGTGGCAGGCTGAGGCCATGAGAGGTGAAGATGGGAGGGGAAACGGCAGGACAAGAGCTGCCAAGAGCCAGTGCAGGAGGTGTGGGGCATACAGGTAGTAGTACAGAGTGCTCCCAGAAGGGGACAGTTGGGCACCCAAAGGTCACCATCATTCACCGCTGCAAAAAGATGCAAAAGGCACATTGCAACCGCATGCAGTCGACAATCTCAGCAGTTGTGGGCAGGGCTCAATACCGGTTTCCCCCACTCCAGGGAACTACAAGCTCTGCTGGCCAGGATGTGCTAGCACACACTTCTGGGCGGATGAAGGCAGCTTCTCGAGGATATAAGAGCGGACATGAATGTGAGAGAGGAAAATAAAAATCGTTTTCCAAAAGCCTTGCTTTAAAATACAGATTCTTTCCCAAACTGCCCCTTAGAGGGTTGAGGCAGGGTGCAAGGTGGATGCTTGAATTGCAGGACAACAGGAGGTCTTCAGTGCAGCCAGAGATCCTGTCCACATGTCCTGAGAAGAGGCAGGGGACTCACAATCATCCCTTGGCCAAAGAAGGAAGCAACGTGTCAAAGGTGCGACTCAGCACTGGGGCCTTCTCACAGACCCATGGGTATTTGTCCGAGCAATAGGATGCCCATATTTTCCCAGAGTCTGCTAGTCCACACCAAATTAAATTGGTCAACCTAGAAGGGAAGGGGCAGGTCAGAGGTGCAGGACAGCCGGCCTTGCTCCCACCCTGCCCCAGTCCTGTGGTGCTGCTCCCACAGCTGGTGCCAATGGCAGCACCCACAGTCTGCCGGGGAAGCCTGGAGCGTCACCAGCAGCCTGGCACTGGCCCCATTGCCAGCAACCGCAACGGGCATCTCAGGCCAAGGAGGGCACAGCAGCTCCAGGGGAGCTCTGAGCACACGGGACGGCTCAGCTTACTGTTTAGGTGAGTGCTTGTTCAGCCACACAACAGGATTTCTCAAGGAATAATATATCCCTCCAACCCAGTACTCGGCATTCTTCGCTGTCATGAAATGCTGCAGGGAGAGAAGATGCTGGCCAGGAGGAGCGGGGAGCAGCCCTGCTCCTGCCCTGCCGCCAGCTGGGATGGGGAGCCGGGGCTGGCGGCAGCAGCATGACCATGGTACCATGGTTCCCTGGCACCGTGGCTGCTGCTGCCTCGAGCGCCCAGGGCTCTGTGTGGCCCTGGCACTCGCCACCACCCGCCGCGGTGGCCATGGCCCCCCTCCATCCGTACCGGCAGTTCCCAGGACTCCCAGGGCTCTTGCATTAGGAGCAGAGCGCTTTTCCATTCACAGGCAGTTTTGCTTTCCCGCCAGGTCTTCTTCTCCAATGAGATGAAGAGGCACTTGCCTTTGAATAGCACCCAGCCCGAGGGGCAGCATTCTGGGGACAGGGGCAGCGATCAGGCACCGGAACGGCCCCGGCACCTCCCAGCTGCTCTTGTCCCCATGCCCACGTGCCACAGCCCTACCTGTTTGCATACAGGTGTGCAGGCTGCTCACGGTGCTCTCGCTGGCGTTGAGCTTGCCCTGCACGTCCTGCAGCTCCTTCTCCACCATGCCCAGGGCCCCCGAGACGCGCTCCAGCTCGGCGTTGCGGTGCCCCAGCTCCCGGCGGCTGCTGTTGCCCTCGAGCCAGGCGTGCTGCAGCTCCTCTCGCGCCCGCACCAGCTCCAGGTCCATCTGCTCCAACTCCAGCTGCGTCTGCTGCAGCTCCAGCTGCGTCTGCTTCATCCCCAGCCTTGTCTGCTGCAGCTCCAGCTGTGTCCGCTCCAGCTCCAGCTGCGTCTGCTCCAGGCTCTGCTCCCGCACACTCACCTGCTCCGAGAGGCGCCCGCGCTCGGCCGCGTGTGCGTGGGAGGCCTCCTGCTGCCGGCGGGTCACCTGCCAGTCTGGGCACCAGCGGGGAGCCGTGGGACGGGGCGCCCGGGCACCGCTGGCCTCAGTGTCCCAAGGGACCCCAGCGTGGCCACAGCCAAGGGAGCCCCCACACGGGCGCCTTCCCGCCTCCCGGCACCCCCTTCCTCCTCCCCGCCACCTGCCACCCACCGCCCGTGGCCCCGCGCGGCCGCAGCCGCCCCCACTCACAGCACAGCCCCAGGGTGAGCAGCGTGGCCAGCAGCAGCAGGCAGGCGCCCAGCAGCCCCGCGGGGACGGAGCGGCGCTGGTACCAGGGCCCTGCAAGACACCCGCCATGCTGGATCGGCCTCGGAGGGACCCGGCGGGGCCGCGTGCGCCCCGGACAGGACGTGGCCCCGTGCGCGGCTCCCCGGGGACGCGGGGCCCGCGGCACCTGCTGACGCAGTGGGGAAGTGCTGCCATCCGCAACGGCGACGTGCGAGGGCTGCCGCCCGCGCCCGGCCGTCCCGCCGGCCCTGCGGGTGCTGCCCCGGGCACCCAGCGCCCCACACGCTGCCAGCGAGCGCCGTCCCCACGTCCCCGTCCTTCGGCAGCCCCTGTCTCCATCCCCCTTCTCCCCACGCCGGGTGTCCCAGCTCCAGCGGGCGCTCACCTGGTGCGGGCTGGGCCCCCTGCGTCCCTGGCCCCGCGGGCGCCTTCCCCGGCTGCACGTTCTCATAGGGGCTGTCCGCCTCGTCCTCGCACAGCGCTGCGGGCAGCGGCGGGAGCGTGAGTCCGCGAGGGCCGCGGCCGTCGGGCACCGCCGGCACCGCAGCTCTCACCTGTCTCCAAGACCTGGCAGGGCGAGCTGCGTCCCGTGGGCACCTGGGCGAACCTCAGGTCAGCGTAAACCACGCTCTGCGCCATCTGGCCAGGAGCTGTGCCCCGAGCTGCCCAAGATCAGGAGCTTCCTACTTGTCTGCTCTGCTGCGATCTGGTGACAGGTCTGTAGTGTTTGGGGTGGAGCCACTTCTGTAGAAAAGCAGAAGTTAGATATGAGAAAAGATCATGTAAAATAGAGATTTCTTTTGGGCAGCTGTTGCTATACAGGGGTCTACTGATTCTGCATCCTGGGCTCTGCTCCCTACAGGGTCCCAACTCTATGGTGCAGTGCAGAAGGATGTCATCTGCTCTCATGGTCTACCAGGAGACCCTGGCCCCCGTGCTTACTGGCCACAGGAGGTCCATGTGTGCAGTGTCTCCAGCCTCCAGTGCCTTTCACCACAGCACACATCAGTTGACCATCTGCTGGGGTACCTACAACCTCATGCTCCAGAGTGGTGTGACAGGAGCAATAAGGAATGAAATTCCGCTGTGGAAACCCTTTGTGTGGCAGAACCTCAGGACAAAGGTGGTGAGAAGGGAGAAACAGGAAAATTGGATGAAAGACCCTTAGGCTTGTGATTGCTTTATGCTGTCACCAGGAAGAACAGTGAGGAAACTAGAGAAGATCAACATCAGTTTGTGTGAAAATGGATGCTGCTCTATGTCCTGCACACAGGACAACAACCAGGTATGAAGGGTATGCTTGAAAGGAACATGTGAAGGGAAGAGAATTAGGCTAGATTAACCCATGAGTGAGTAATAAATACACACTGTGGTCATGCTACACCTTGAGTCTGCACTTTCCTATGGTCTCTCTTAAGTCAGTGACCGTGGAAAGAGTCCTCGGCCGCAAGGCCACCGCGCAGCAGCCTTTCTTGGAGGCGAGACCGCAGATGGGTTCCTGGCTCATCATAGCTTGGGTGACACAACGAGGACACCCACAAAGGGACCAAGAAGGCTTGGTGAGAGGCAGTGCAAGAAAAGGGGTGTTCATTTGTGAGACCAGAGGAGAGGACGAACCAGCATCATAACCAGCATCATTTGCAGGAGCAAGGCGAAGTGGTGCGTGGGGTGGCTCTGCAGGAAAGGCAGCTGTCCCCAACTGGTCTGGGTCCTGCTCCCTTCCTGCACTTGCTCGCCTGCCTGCTGCAGGAACCAGGCTTCCTCTGCTCTTCACAGTCCCTATGCTACTGGCCACCGGGGCAAGAGCCAGGCAAACAGCAGCAGGGACACCCAGGGATGCCCCTACGAGAGCCACGTGCTGCTGACATGACCCAGATGGCCAGATCAAACCAATGGCACCCCTCAGTACCGAGCAGGGCTCTCAGGCTCACACACTCCATCAAGAAGAGAAGCGAGCACATTCGCTGTGACCTTCACAGTCTGTGTGGGCACCGGGACACGAACTGCTGTGCAGCCCAAACCCTCTGCTAGGATCAGGGAAGCAAAGGACCTGCAGAGCTGCACCTCTCAGCTGCCTTCCCTGGGACATAGAACCCTCTGGCAGCGGGTGTCACAGCTCCACGGTGACAGCACTGCCCTCCCTACAGTGTCCTCCCCCAAAGACAGCTACAACATCCACATGCCAGAGTTTATTGCCACCGTGCACGGATCTGCGCTGCGGGGAGAGAGGAGCTCTGCGCTAAGGAGACTGCGGTCTGGGATGCCAGGTCAGGTGCGGCAGCGTGTGAGAGCAGCGGCAGGGTCCGGTGCCACCCCGGGGGCCAGGCTGGAGGTCCCTGCTGGGGCCCAGGTCACCAGGGCTTCACGCAGGTGTAGGTGGTGTTCCCCCAGAGAAAGGCGGCGGGTGAGGACGGCAGCCGCTGCAGCGGGAGCGCCCGCGTCTCGCACACCCAGCCGTGCGCCTCCCCGCACGGGCCGCTCGACAGCCCCGAGCCCGACACCCTCCCGCAGGCCAGGAAAGAGCTGGTGACACGCTGGACTGGGAAGAGCCTGCATGGAGAGAGCGGGGTGAGGGGTGCGGGTAGGTCAACACCTCCTCCTCTGCCAAAGGCCGGGACACTATGCAGAGACACCGTGGGGGCAAAGCTAATCCCCATGATGGGGCAGTGCCCCTCTGCCATCCTTCCCTGATCAGGCTACCGTCCCGATCTCTTCCCACCCTATCCCTTCCCATCTTGCATGCAGCATCCTGGGCCCATCCTGATAGGGCTCAGCATCACATGCACCCAGGAGAGCTCTCAGAGCCTCAAGCTTGGGGATATCCCCTCATATAGACGTCGTTAGTCCCCAGAGTATGAAGGCTGGCTTCTTCCCTCCCCTAAAATACTCTGGGCAGCCCTGGAAAGGAGTAGGTGGCCAAGCCAGGAGGGGCATCCCTGCCTGCCTGGTCCCTGTCCCCCAGTCACCTCCCCGGGCCCAGGGATGGCACGGGATACGGAGCAACCCTGGCCAGGGGGCAACCTGGAGGCCTCACCCTTTCAGCCTGGTGCCGTCCAGCCACTTCCAGTCAGCCCGGAGGCCGTCACGCTTGAGCCCCACATAGAACACATCCATACCGGACACGCGTGCCAGGAACACCTGGCACACAAGGAGGTGAGCAGCAGCACCCCGAAGGGCCAGCACGCTGCTGTCAGCATGGGGACATCACAGCCCTACCACGAGCTCAGACAGCTGCACGCCGGGACACGGGCACAGGCGCGTTGTGCCCACTTGGAGGAGTGGTCGTGCTGCACTTGGGAACCCACGGCAGCTGGGCAGGGCATCTGGAGCTGCATGGAGATGCGGGTCAGCAGGGAGCACTCACCAGGGTGCTGTTGGTTCGGACGGTGGCCAGATGAGCCTCTCTGGAGCAGCAGTCCTCTTTGCTCTGCTCCCAGGTCTTCTTGGCAGAGGAGAAGTAGTAGCAGTGCCCTGCATCCCATATCCAGCCGGCCGGGCAGAACTGGCATTGTCCTGCACGCCAGCAGAAACGCAGCCTGCTCGCAGCTCCAGGAGCAGCAGGGACAGGAGAGCCCCCAGGGACACCCACCAGCTCACAGCCCGGGCATGGTGCTCATGCCGCAGAGAGCCGTGGCCCAATCCTGCAGCTGCCCCATGGAGAAGACCCTACACTTGTGTCTTCCTCTTCTCCTATATCCCATCCCCAGTCCCATGGGACTCTGCTGGCAGCCCAAGGGAGGTGGGTTAGTTGCATGAAGAGGCTGGCAGGGAGGTGGTTCTGGGAAAGGAGATCGAGGTTCAGTGGAGCAATACGAGGGTCCTCTATATTTCCAAAGTGCTGGAAATACAACCAGGATTTCAGCTTTCCCAGGGCCAGTCTAAAGAGAACATCTGACACTGTCTAGCTCACAGATACACGCAGCAGTAGCAATGACCCTGCAACTCTGCTGCTCATGACGTGTCCAGGCAAAGCTGAGCAGGCCTGGGTATCTCTGGGGCAGCTCTCCAGGCCATGAGCAAGGATGCAGGACCCCAGGGTAGGGACATGGTCTGGAGGAGGCCCCTGCCTCCAGCAGGGAGAAGAACAAGATCCTGCCCCTTGCAAGGGCTTGCCAGATCCCCTCCAAACCCTGCCCACAAGCCTACCACGCTCTCCTACCTTGCAGAGTCTGTTGCCCATAGCTGAGGGTCTCCTCTGTGCTCCAGGGATCATAGCTGCAGCCCGACAGTTGCCCTAGAACTACAGAGTAGGAGCACAGGAGTGTGCCTGCAGGCCCCATCCCGGGCTTTGGCTGCCAGCAGCACCCAGGGCTCACTCCCATGACCAGGAACACGCTGGAGCCATGTCCAGTCTGCAGCAAAAGGCTTCCCCCGCTTCAGGGCAGAGAAACCTGACGCCCTTGTAGCTCCCGCTGTGCTTCGGTGCCCATCATATGACAGACTCTCACAGAAAGTGCCTCTTTCTCTCAGTTTCAGTCTCTTGGTTCTCGGGTCTGTCTTCACCTCCTCGGCAGGTGACGGAGCGGGATGCCCCAGGGCCCTTCCTGAGCCCACGCTTTCCTCCCTGCCTTCCACTCGCCCATGCCATGGACGCTCCAGGCAGGCAGGTCTGGCATCCGCTCCTCCCCTCACCAGCCCCACTCCTTGTCCCGGAGCCCTGAAGCTCAAAGCCCCTTCAGCTCCAGAGAAAGGCCCAGCTCTGCACGCAGAGCTCACGGGGCAGGCTCAGGCTCACTCAATGGTGATGGGACAGAAGCAGGTACTCACGGTGGAAGCTCAAGCCAACGAGGACGGTCTGCACCAGCAGGAGCAGCAGGAAAAGGAGAGCCAGGCTGAGGGCTGCACAGCGCCAGGGCAGCGGCTTCATCTGCGGAGGAGCTGAGAGAGAGAACCTGGGTACCCAGGGCTCTGTGGGAGAGCCCAGGAGACCCAGGCTCTGCAGGCATGGGTCTCCTCCAGACCATGTCCCCTGCAGTGACTGCGGGAGGGCAAGGGGAAGTGGCAGGAGAGCTGGAGGTGCAACGGGGCCGAGCGGGACGGGGTCACCATTACCTTGTGCAGGGGTGAAGCGCAGGTCAGCGTACGTGACCCTCTCTTCCATCTCCCGGGCTCTCATGACGCCCTTCATCAGCGAGGCAGCACAGCCCTCCCTGCACCCTCCTTAGCTGGGAGTTACACGAAATGGAAAGTCTCACTTCCTGGCAGCATCCGCAGAGACACCCCCGAGGCCGCAGCCTGGGTAAGCCCCGGGCAAGGCCACGTCCCAGGAGTTCCCAGCATGAGGGAACCCAGCAGCGCTGCTTGTGTGGCACTCACCGCTCCGCCACTGCGCAGGTTGGGTCTGGCGCAGGATCCCCTTGTCAGCCCGGCCCCCAGCCTCACGGGGCATCAAACGGCACCGCTCTGCTCCTCCCTGGCCTCCTTGCTGGCCCACGGCAGGTCGGAGGCTGTGGACTGCCACATCCTGGCTCTTCATGTGCTCTGCTCTTTGGGTCTATTGCAGGGACTGGGGGGCTCTGTGTTACCTTAGGGAGCCGGGCACGGGGCCCCATCCTCGCCCCCAGACTCGGGTGCTCTGAAGCAGTAAGGCAGCAGCAGCACTTGCTCAGGTGCGGTTTCTGCTGCCTTTTTGCATGGGGCTGCAGCTGCATGAGCTCTGGAAAGCCCATGGCCTCCTGCTCCTTTCCCAAAATACCTGCGGGCTGCTCTGCTCTCCCTCCCCCTGTACCCTGCTTGTGCCCGGGGGGTCTCCCGAGGCTCCCCCCAGGGACGCGCTCCGCCGAGGGCCGGGCAGCGGAGCGGGGCAGGGGCAGCGGCTCCCGGGACTACGTTTCCCAGCGGCTCCCGCCGGGGCTGCGGGTCGCACATGCTCCGTGCGCCCGGCGCGGCTCCCGGCGCGGCGCGGAGCGGAGCGGCGGATCCCGGCGCGGCTCCCGGCGCGCAGCGGAGCGGCGGCTCCCGACGCAGCTCCCGGCTCTGGAGCGGCGGCTCCTGGAGCAGCTCCCGGAGCTGGAGCGGCTGCTCCCGGCGCGGTTCTCCCGCCGCGGCCGCCCCGACGCCGCCGGGCCGCGCTGCCGTGCGCGCCGGGGCGCCGGCCCCATGCCCCGCGGTCGCGCGTGGACGCAGGCGGAGATCCGCTGCCTTCTGGCGCTCGTGGGCGCCTGCGGGGAGGTGGCCCTGCTCATGGCCTCCACGTCGCGGCCCAACGAGGCGCTGTGGCGGGACATCTCGCGGGGGCTGGCGGCGGCCGGCTACAGCCGCAGCGTGACCCAGTGCCGCTCCAAGTGGAAGGCGCTCAAGCAGGCCTTCTACTCGGAGCGCGAGACGCGCCGGCAGGCCGGGCGGCACTCGCCGCGCGTGCCCCCGCACTACCGCGCCATGAAGACCATCTGGAAGGCGGCCGGGCGGCCCGTCTTTGGTGAGAGGCGGCTGCCAGGTGAGTCCCGGGGAGCCTTTTGGAGCCTTTCGGTGCAGCCGTGCCAGGGGTGGGGGGTTGCTTGGCAGCATCTCTGCATGCCCAGCCCTTGTGATGCTGCTCGCTGGGAGCTTGATCCCTGCAGCTGGCTTGGTGCCCCTTCCTCCTCCCTGCCTGATCCCTTCCTCTCTTCCCAGACCGGGTGAAGTTGCCTCCCAGGAAGCGCGGGACGCCCCTCGAGGACCACGCTCCATCCTCTCCCGAGCAGCAAGGTACCCGCAGGCTGGGGTGGCTGAAGTGGGTCCCGGCTGAGGGGTGAGGTTTGATTTGCAGAGGGGCTGGTAGGAGCTCACATGGCTTTGAAGGCCTGGAATGAAGGGCATGGGCAGTTATGTCCCTCCCTGGGATGTTGCATTTCTGGTTCCCCTTGTTGATTGCTGCCTTGTGGTGGGCAGCAGCTGGTTGTGCTCCCGGGTTCAGGTGCATGACTGCTCCCTGTGGGGCTGTGTCCAGGGCTCCTGTATCCAAGGGTGGTTGGGACCCTTTGTCTCTGCTACTGAAGGGCTCTTCTTCCCGTGGCACCTCCCTTGCTGTCCCCTCTGCAGAGCTCATCACCTGCACGGACACCCTGGGCACGGCACCGTCGCAGAGCGCGAAGGACGAGCCCCTGAGCCGTAAGTACAGGTCTGCCCTGCCGCGCTGGGCTGCATGGCCACGACTCCAGCCCAAGCCCGCTCCAGCATGCCAGGAACCTGAGGGGCCTGAGGAGCGAGGGGCTTTTCTGCCAGGAGGGACCAGCTGCACTGTGGTCCCAAGGCAGGGATGCTCCTGCGCATGGAATGGGGATGATGGGGGTTCTCCCTCCAGAGGCTTTGGCTCTGAACCAGCCCCAGGGTGTGAAGGGATGGGGAAGCGTGGGATGGAGAAGGACGAGTCCACAGTTCTGACCCAGACTTGGGTACAGGGAAAATCGCTGGCTTGCGGGGGCAGGTGATAGGGCTCAAGGCCTCTTAGGGACAGCGGCCCTGATCAGGTGCAGGGGGCTCTTCTGGCTGTGTGGCAACGCAGGCATGTAGCTCCTCTTTAGCACGTCCTGGCTCCCCTCTGCTCCCCGGCGACATGATAAAACTTAGTTTGGCGAGGGTCCGAGCGCCGGAGCCCAGAGTGCGTGTCCCGGAGCTGCCCTGCCGCATACGTGGGCACAGGTCCTGCGCTGCCTCGCTGCCTGCACACCTACACAGTGCTTGGGGATTTGTCACCAAGGGGGTCCAGGGTACGTCCTGGGGCCGATTTGTCTAGGCAGGAGAAGGAAGCGGTTGCTCGTCCCACAAACCTGCTCGCTAGCCGGCCAGAGTTAGGGCAGAAACAGGTTAAACGTCTCCCCTGCAAACATGAGCAAGCAGGATCAGAAGGGTTAGATCCCTGGCTGGTCTGCATCCCCGGGCACTGCACTGCAGGAGCCTTTGGGAAAGCACTGCCTGCTTCACACCCCTGTGCATCCCCCCTTGCTAGCACCAGGGAGTGACCGCCGGCATCCTGGCCAGTCTCCGTACTGGATAATTACGTTCTGTCTCCATAAATTCCCCCTGCAGTTTCAAGTGGATGTGGGATTCTCCTTCACTCCTGTCCCAATCTGTTGTGTAGCGTTGCTGTGCGCTGCTAAACAGCTGCCGCCTTCCACCCCAGAGGTGGCTGCATTGCAGTGGTGGGTGAGTGACTCCTGCTTTTGTATCTAGCTTGTAAAACGCTTTGAGGGCCGGCAGGGCGCTGTGGAGCTGTGGCTAGGGCATGTCGGGCTGCGGGGCTGGCCGTGGCAGGCAAGGCAGGCCCTGGGCTGGATGGGTTCCCACCCAGGTGCCAGCAGAGCAAGCATCTCTCCTCTGCTCTCTCCCAGCAGCGCGCCTGGACCAGGTTGCTGGAGCCTCTCCCGCAGCACGTAAGGCTTTTTTTGCCCCGCTTGGCCCTGTAATCTTCCTCAGCCCCGTGGGCAGAGGGCTGTGGTGCCGGTGGTTCTCACACGATTCTCGTTGCAGACGCTGGGCACCCGTTCGCTCCCCTGCCCCATCTTGGTGAGTACGGTGCCTGACCCTGCGCCGGCAGGAGGTGGTGGTGCCCACTCATGTGCTGCTCTCCTTCCAGGCTTCCACACCGCCTGCCCAGCCCTGAAGCAGGAAATTGCTGAAGGAAAGGCTGGTAAGAGTCTGCATTCGCTTCTTGCACGGTGCAGCAGGGTCAGTTTGCTTGGGGGGCAGCTCTGGGCTGCCTGCCCGTGGAGATGTGGGCACGCACCTCCTGGAGGCAACCCTGGCATCAGGGATGTCAGCATGGGCACAATGCGTGGTGGGCTCGGTGCGCCTTGTGCTCTTTCCAAGCCAATCTCTCCTGGCAGGTTGCCCTGGCGAAACATCCCTGGCGATGGGAGCAGGGAACCTGCCGGTGGCTACCAGAGCCTCAGGCTCCCCCAGAAGAGCTGCTATGAGTGAGCAGACAGCAGCCAGCGAAGAGGCATCAGGCGCAGGCCTGCAAGGTGCGTCCTCACCCCCATCAGCCCCGCCGTGCACGGGGCTCAGGGCCTTGGAGGCATTGCCTGGGACTGCCGCCCGCTGACCCCGCGCCCCGTCTCGCTGCAGGTGCCGGCGTCGCGGCCCTGCTCCAGAGCGTGCAGCAGCTCCTGGTGCAGATCCTGCAGACGTCGCAGCAGCAGCAGGTGCTGCTGGAGAGCCTGGCCAGCGACACTGTCTCCCACCTCCATGTCATCTCCGACAACCTGGTGCAGGTGGGCGAGACGCTGCACGAACTGCTGCTCCGGGCGCACGCCCGCGCCGGCGCCCTCCCCAGCCCCCTCGACCACTACATCAGCCGCGTGCCCCTTTTCGGGGGCAGCCCCCGGCCCACGCTGCTCCTGGGGGTGCCCTGCTCCCCTGGCACTCCCCAAGACTCCCCCTGCCACAAAGAGGAGCCTCTGGGGTCCCCTGCCACTGGCTTCGCACCCCCGTGAGCGCTGCTGTCCCCTGTCCCCCCTTGTGTCCCTGGGAACCCTGGATGGGTTCCAGCCCACATCCCTGGGGGGTTGACTGCCCTAAGTGGGTGCTGCACCAATCTTTGTAGCAAAGACCCTGGATATTTGGGGCATTTATAAAAGAGACAGATTTTAATAAAACTAAAAATAGCTTTTGTAACAGCAGCAGCACTTGCACAGCTCTTCCCCCCTCCCAGGGGGGACATTCCCCTTATCACTTTTGAGTTGAGCAGAAGGGGAACTGGGCTGTTTAGAGCCCCAGAGAAACCCCCAGGCTGCAAACCACAGGGCAGATGTGCCTCCTCCGAGCTTGCCCACGCTCACCCACCGCTCCCAGCTCAGCCGGGGGCCGGCAGCGCTCCCCACGTCCGAGAAGGGCTATGTAGCTGGGGCACATGGAGAGGCAGCAGTGGGCAAGCAGGGGGTTGTGCATCGCCCGAGGGAGGGGAAGGTGCTGGCAAGGAGTTGAGACCTTTGGCCACCCTGGCCTCTATGGCTCTCTGTGGAATGGGTGGTCCGGGGAGGAGCAGCAGCCCCCATGGAGAGGGTGACACTGTGCTTTCCATAGGGCGCTTAGCCCCGCAGTGTCCCCAGCCAGACCTGCAACCCTCTGGTGCTGAGGGTGTCCTGGGCACATGGGCACCGACCCACAGCAGGGCCCATCTGGGGTCTGCCCTGCGCACGACCTGAGCCCCTACCCGACTCGTGCTACCGGCTGGAGCATCTCCCGCCCTGGCCACTTGCCGCGATCTGGCCGGGCAAGGAGACGGGCAGCCCGAGGGAGACTGCCGAGCACGTGCGTGCCATGACTGCATGCGGCCTCGGGGTCCAGCGGTGCCCACGGCACCGGGGCGATGCACAGAGGTCCTGCGCGGCGCCGGGCGCTCACTTCCAGCGCGCGAGCTCGGGGCTGTGGCGGCAGGCGCCGCGGGCCTGCAGCATGCTCCGCCGCGCCGCCTCCTGCTCGCGCGGCCGCAGCTGGTGGATCACCATGAGGTAGCGGTAGTTGCAGACACGCCACCCGACGTTGTGCTTGGTGAAGCGGGCGCTCGCCCTGGCGCGGACCCCTGCCGCCTCCGCCAGGATGCCCACGTAGGCATCTTCCACGGGGATGGGGCGGACGCGCTGCGCCACCTCCAGGATCTTCTCGGCCGCGTCCAGCGAGAGGACGTAGCCGATGCCGCTGGCATAGGGTGGGTACTCGTCGGGGCGGTAGTCCTGGCGCGACACGTACCATTTGCTGGAGGGCTCGCGGATGACCCGTCGCTTCTCGCGGGAGAAGAGGGAGCCCACGTAGAGACCCGTGCTCACGGTGTTGAGCTCGGCCAGGAAGGCCGGGAGGCGGTCGGTGTTCACGAAGCAGTCGTCGTCCGTCTTGAGGATGTAGCGGGGCCGGCACTGCTCGCACGCCCACTTCAAGCCGTGCATGACCTTCAGGGTGAGGTTGCGGTACGTGTCCTGGTAGCTCCCCACCAGCACGTCGCCGAACTCCTGCTGTTCCCTCTGCACGGCCCAGGCCACGGCCGCCTCGGCCGCCTGCCCCACCAGGAACACCGCCTGCCAGGGGTGCGCGGGCCGGCCCTCCTGGGCAGCCCAGGTCCTCCTGATGGCGCGCCGGGCCTCGGCGTTGCCCGCCGCCGAGGTCACCAGGATGAGCAGCACTTGTCCCCGGGCGCAGCGCGGCCCGGCCTCGGTGAGCAGCAAGGTGAAGTCAAGCCCCTGCCTGGCTCCGAGATGGGCCCTCGCTGGGAGCTGCCCCCACAGCAGCGGGTGGAAGCTCCCGGCCGCCGGCCACTGCTTGCGTACATCCGCGGCGAGGAGCAGCAGGCAGCCGAGCAGCAGCGAGAGGAGGAGGAGGCCGGCGCACAGCGGCCTCCTCCAGCGCCACAAGCACAACGGTGCCATGGAGCGAGGCCGCAGGCACGCTCGGCCGGGCTGGCACCAAGGGAAGGGACCTCAGGCGCCTGCTCGTGCCCAGCTCACCGGCATCGCGGCCATGGCCGGCTCTGTGCTTGAGCTCCAGCTCTCCCGGGAGCGCTGCAGCCGGCCGGGCCGCTGGCGGGCAGCAGCTCCGGGCCCGTCGCGTCTTGCGGCGCCGTCGCTCCCTCCAGCCGCGCTCGCCGGGACGCAGAGCAGGGCCGAGGTCCAGCGCGGAGCCGGCCCCCTGACGCAACGGCCCCCCAGCGCCCCGCGCTCTTGCCTGGCGGTGGGGGAAACCGAGGCAGGGAGTGGGGGCCGCGCTCCCACGGCGCCACGCACAAACCCTCCTCTGTGCTTCCCCGGCCGCCGCTGGCCGCCCGCCAGGCCTCTGGCCTTGAGCCTGGGCACTCAGGGCGCCGCCGCGGACACAGAGCACCGCAGCAGCGCGGCCAAAGGCCAGGGCCGGCCGGCCGGGAGGCAGGGAGCCGGGCCCCTGAGGCTGGGGAGGCGGCAGCGCTGCGCGGTCCTGCTGGCAGTGCCGGCGTGTCCCCGTGGCCTGTGAGCCAGCGGCGCCCTGGGCCCCGAGGGAGGAGAGCAATGGGAGCCCCGTGCAAGGGGCAGAGGCAGCAAGGAGGCACGTGGCGCGGGGAGGGGGTGCCCTGCAGGGAGAGGGTTTCACTTGGGGAGAGGGTTTCATGTGAGGAGAGGGTTTTGTGTGGGGAGAGGGTTTCGTGTAGGGAGAGGGTTTTGTGGGGAGAGGGTTTCGTGTGGGGAGAGGGTTTCATGTGGGGAGAGGGTTTCGTGTGAGGAGAGGGTTTCGTGTG
>NW_020455636.1:403825-420297 GCF_003342845.1 Nothoprocta perdicaria | reverse complement strand
GTGTGGGGAGAGGGTTTCATGTGGGGAGAGGGTTTCGTGTGAGGAGAGGGTTTCGTGTGAGGAGAGGGTTTCGTGTGGGGAGAGGGTTTCGTGTGAGGAGAGGGTTTCGTGTGGGGAGAGGGTTTCATGTGGGGAGAAGGTGCTGTGGCGGAGGGACAGAGGGCCAGGGTGCACTGCAGAGGGGTTGGCTGCAGGGCAGGGGGGCGAGCGCTGTTCTGTCCCTCTGCATGGAGATTGCCCCAAGGCCACCCCGTTACCAGAGTCACCCCCTTGCCACAACACCCCCTCCCCAACCCCAGGGTGGGGAGTTGCCCCCCAGTGTAGGGGAGGGCTCCTTGCTGGGGGCTGTATCCCTAGCGCCCAGAGGAGAACCGGGAGCGCCGGGAATGCTGGCGGTGGCCCAGGGGCTGGATGCTCCCACGGGCCAGGCACAGCCCTGTGCCTGGCAAGGGAGCAGCCTGGAGGGAAGCCCCGCTCCTTCCAGGGCACAGCAAGGCCTTCCGCAGGCTGCAAATGGAGGCGACAGCACCGGCAGGCCGGCGCGATTCCGGTGCTGCCGTCTAGTGGCTTAGGGACGGCTCCTGCATGGAGGATGCACAGGAGGGGACTTCTCCCCAGCTTTATGCTGTTGTGAAACAGGTCCAGTCTCTACCACTTTCCAGCCCTCCCCTGCCCCAGCTGCAAACCCTATATTTAGCGGCAAGAGAAGCTGCAGGGATACAATGCTCTTACCTGCCAGTGTGGCAAAGTCCCGCTCTGCAGCCTGTTTCCAGCAGCCCCAGACACACCGTGACCCGGAGAAGCTCCTGGTGCCCGTCAGAGCGCGGTGCCAGCCCCAACAAGAGGCAGCACTGGCAGCACAACCTGCGGAGACGCCTGGGGCTGCTCTGGCTGCTGGTTTCTGCCACCGGCTCCTGCCGCTTGCCCAGTGCACCAGCAGTTCCTCTTTCCCTCCGTGCCCCGCTGGGTGCCCTGCCTGTGTGCCCGGCTGCAGCAGAGCCCCCCGCGTGCCCAGCAAACCCTCATCCTCAGCCCAGCTTTGCTTGGCCACATCCTGAGGTCCACCCAGGATGGACCTCATGGCAGTGTCAGTGCTCTACATGTCCAGGGGATCACCCTGCCTGGAACCCGGCTCCTTCCCACAGCGCTCTGCATGTCCAGGGGATCACCCTGCCTGGAACCTGGCTCCTTCCCAGGGATATGGAGGTGTTCGGCCACCCCCTGCCAGATCCGGTGGCCAGGCCAGGCTCTTCTGGCTTGTGGACAATGCCCAGACATCACGGCAGTGCATACAGGCTGCAGCCGCCCCTCCATTGCCTCCAACTAACCCTTTGCTAAAGTACATGTGGGAGCAAATCCTGCAGAGCCCCACACAAGGAATCACACAGGGAAAGGCCTTGGGACAGCTGTGTTGAAAGCTCTGGGCTCCGCTATTAGGAGCAGCTCCCAGTCAGCTTTCAAGCATCACCAAACCCTTCTAAACAACTCTGCTCCAAGAGGAGTTTCCGTCTTGCTGGAGACACGGCGCGGCTCTTGCTGGTGCCTCCTGCATGGCCAGCTCCTGTCACACCTCTCCCTGTGCTGCTATTCAATGTCTGCACCATGGGCCCTTCTCCCAGGCCTTTATAAGCCCATGTCCCTCAGATCTCCGGTCAGAAGCAGCTTTGCAGAGTTTCCTAACTCTGTATATGCAGTCTAGAAAGCAAAGCTGTGCAGAGCCCCAGGCCAACAGGGAGTATGTGGCTCAGTGTTGGTGCCCTGGACGCCTGGTGCTGGAGAGCAGCCCCCAGCAGCTCCCCATCAAACACCCGGGTGGGACTGAGCCGCGCAGAGGACTCGGAGGTGAGCAGATATGTAACTCTGGTCTAAAAAGCAGGCAGTGTGCAAGAGGCATCTCTGAGCGTGAAGGGGAAGTTGCTCTGATGGTGGCTCAGATGTATGCAGATACATAGCTCTAGTCCAAAAAGCAAGCAGTGTATGAGAGGATATCTCCGAACAAGAAGAGGAAGTTACTTTGAATCATATGAAGATGTTTATTTTGATTAAATAAAAAAAAAAAAAAAGATTTTCTAACCAAGCAGTTCCTCCCTTTGGGCTAGGTTGCCCTTGCACAGTGGCTGACGGGGGCTCGCTCTGCAGACACACAGAGCTTGCCCTTGCCAATGAGTAATTTTTCTCATGCAATTGGTCTCAACAGTCCAGATCACAGCAGCCAGGATGAGACAAGGATATAAAACTCAGGCATGGCTTTTATTCGGGCCACAGAGCAAATAGCTGTGAGAGGTGGTAGGGATCCACAGGCATAGGGAGTGGGGCAGGGGCACGGCACTGCTGAGAGCTTTGCAAGCCTGTTTCACCTCGAATAACTCTCTCCTCTTCTAAAAGAGGAAAGGAAACTGCTTCAACTGAGAGAAGAGGAAGCAGCTGCAGGTAGCCCGTCTGCCTCGTGGGCATTGCTGCAGGGCTGACCATTGCCACCAAGGGCTGACCATTGCCACCAGCATCTCCCTGGGGGCTGCGCGATGCCCCCGGGGGCTGCTGCCCCCCTGGTCCAAATGCAGCCTGCTCTCCAAGCCTCTCTCCCCAAGCTGTCCAGCCAAAACTGTGCACAGCCGATTGCTGCAGAGCTCCCGAGAGGCACGGAGCAGCCCCGCTGCCTTTGGACCCCCCGGTGCCACAGGTGCCCCCTGAGCATCCATCCTTGCATGGCGCAGGGAGCCCTCCCCGAGCGGAGCGGATGGGATTCCAGCCCTCCCCCGGTGCCGAGGAAGCCTCCACGTTGGGTTATTCATCTTTCCCAGAGGGCACGGCTTCATTAGTTAATTAGAGCAACTGTTCTCCTGGGCTTGCCCAGGGTTCTTCTCCGTGCTGGCAGGAGTTTTTGCTGACGCCAGGCAGGTCCTGGAGAGGACCTGGATGTGCTCATTGCATTTGGTGCCCAGGATGCAGCCATCACCCGGGCTGTGCTCGGGACCTGCACCTTTTTCCCAGTGATGGTGACAGGATGGTCCCTCTCCTGGCAAAGCCAAGGGCTCGTCGTACCCTTTAGCAGGCAGCATCACTTGCACCCACATCTCCTAGGGCCTTTCCTGCTGATGCAACTGCACTTGTTATGTAACAGCGATCAGCCAAGATGCTGCTTGCTGCAAATTTGGGACGATGGAGCAGCATCCAGTAGGTTCCTGCTAAATCAGAAATATCTAGATTGCAATTTCTTGGCATCAATGTAATTTTAACGAAAACGATCTTCCTCAAAATCTAGAGCCCTGGTTTGGAGCTCTTGGAGATGGTGAATTGTCTTTCTATAAAGTAAGAATAAACTACAATATTCCCTTTGGTGTAGGCACCACTTACATCCAAAAAGAAATATTCAACGTGATTTCTTTAGTACAGCTTCCACTGAGAGCAGTGTTCATACATAACATATTACCTAGCACTCAGTTTTCTCCAGGGAAATTTTAGTGGTGATATTTGAGGGGGGAAATGTTTTTTATGAGAAAACTTTAATCTGCAGTCCATAAAGGGAACAGGGGCTTTGCATCCCATGGAAAATGTTCCCAGCCTCTACTAACACGGTTTTATCTTCCTCTGCAGGCTTGCTTCTTAAGACAAATTTATCCAGGATCGCGTTTTGTGTTACAGTTTGATTTTTGTTGGTGTGAGGATAATTTCTCATGAGAGAAACTGCCTTAATTTCCCAGCACTTGACAAGGAGCGCGGCTGCGCTTTGTGCTTGCAGCCTTTGTTCTGACGGTCGCAGCCGGCACTGGCATCTCTGCAGCTCCCCACCGGGGATGTGCAGAGGCTGCTCCTTAGCAGGCCCTGGCCATCCTGCAGTCACCACATCATCCCTCCCTTTCCCTGAATCCTGGGGTGTCCCTGGAGCCCCCAGCCCCACCGAGTGCCACCCTCAGTGTCCCACTGGGTGAAACCTGTCCCCTTCTGCACTGGTTTTGCTGTCGGGAGAGCAGCCAGGCCATCCCGGGAGCTTTCCTCACCAAGCCACCTCACTGCCCTCCATGTCCTTCCCGCTCTGGTCACCCCCTGGCTCAGCCAGAGGGTTTTTGCTACGTCTCTATTTGCAAGCTGGCTTCTCTGCAGTTTCATGCTGTTGCCAAGACCTTCCCCCAAGGCTCTCCTGGTTCCTTTTGCTCTGCTTTCACATGCAGCTTGCTGGAGTTCATCCTCTTTCCCATGCTCTTCATTTGCGCCCAGCATCTCCTCCTTGAGGAATGCCCTTTCACATCTAACCGCCCGCTCTGCTTTGCTCTTTGGCCGCGGCGGCTGCGTGCTGACCGTGGAAATCTTGTTAAAGGATGCGTTCATTTACTGGAAGTCTCCAGCATGCTGCTCTGAGCAATCCTCGTGCTGTCTGCAAGCAGTCTGCCCTTCTGGCTAGCCTATTAATTCCGTTGAGCAAGCTCCCTGATTTTTATGCAGTTCCCCTGATGAAGCTAAGCACGACTCGAGTGGCTTTTCTGCTCGACGGAGCAGCTCTTCAGCAGCCCTCGACCAAATCACTGGGGATAAAGTCCTGGGTTCTTCCCCTCCCAGCCGCTCCAAGAAGCACAATAGCAAAAAGCTAAAAATCACCTTTTTCATTCCGCATCCTCAGCTCTCCTTCTGATTCCTCTGCCAAGTGCCCATGCCAGAATACCTTTGCCAAGCACCCTGTGCATTGGGGCTGAAGTTCTGACATGTTCAAGAAATGGGACATGGGCTGTGGATGGCCGTGGGAGCGTGAGACACAGGAGTAGGCAATGGGAGAGAAGGAGGGGTGGAAAATAAGGGTCTGGATGGGTTGCACTGGGAGAAACCATGACCCTCTGCAAGCTCAGGGCTGCTCCCAAGGGCTGGTGGCAGCAGGGTCACTCTGCGTGGATGAGGGACGGCCAGGGATGGAGCAGGGCAGGCAGGGCAGCCCCATGGTCTGAGCAGCGGTGCCGAGCGCGGGTAATGGATGGGTGTGAGCAGGCAGGGAGGTCGGGGCTTGCTCCTGTGATGAGAAAATCATCGAGTGGCTGCAGGGTGCACTGGGCAAATTGCAAAAGGAGGGAGCAGCCGGGCAATACTTTGGGCTTTTATCATCCTCCAGGCGGGCCGTGACAGCCGTGCCTGGCCAGGAGTGAGCTGCAACTGCCCAGCAGGGCTTAGGTTGACCAGATGGACCAAGGCAGTGGAAGGACCTGGTCTTACTGGGATGCCAGTCATAGGAGAGGTGAGGACCTCCTAGCTGGAGGCTGCCCCTACTCCTTTCGAGAGCGCCCTGCAAGGATCTGCAGGCAGGGCCGTGCAGCCGCCCAGTAACCGAGTCACCGGCAGTGCCCTTGGCCGTGCTGCTACCAACATCTCCAACATGTGCTGAAGACACGGCAGCCTTCAGCAGCTGGAGGGACCCGAAACGCTGTCACCCAAAGCTGGCACAAGAAAGGCGGCAGCTCTGGGGAACGTGACGAACCGCAGGTAGGTGAAAGGGGACCTCTCACAGGTGTCCCTGCACCCTCTAGAAGACCTTGAAGCACTTCTGTGTACCAGGGATGTCCCAGCATGGTTCTTTGCAGGTGCTGCATGAGTCCTGGGTACCTGGACCTGCCAGGTCCTGCATGAGTTATGAGGCAAAGTCACCCCCTCTTGCTGCTTCCAACCCTCAGAAAATCTGATCTAGGGGAGATCAGCACCCAGCAGGACCTGGGAACAGGGCGCTTTGTTCCCCACGGTGACACCAGGCAGCTTGGTCACGGCTTCCTACTAGCTTAGATGTCTCAAGGGGCCTCTTGCCAGGCTCTGCCAGCTGCTGTCCCTGTGGGCACGTGTGGGCAGTGCGAAAAGGAGGGACGGGCCGTGCCTCTGTGCACAGCCTGCTGCAGGGCTCAATAATTCAGGCCAGGCACATTAAAGTTGCATGATGTGCAACTGCTGTCTGCGGTGACAGGCTGCGCCAGCCCCGCCGTCTGGCCCGGCAGGCAGGGCCCGGGGGAGGCCCTGCAGGGAGCCAGGCTGGGGGCGGCCACCCGAGCGCCCCTGCAGTGGGGCAGGGGGTGTGGGGTGACAAGAGGGTTTGTGGGGAGCCTGGAGCTTCAGGACACCCGTTTCAAGGGAGCGCTGCCCCAAGTGGTGCCTCCATGCCCTGGGTGCCGGGCTCCCCTTGCAAGCTGATGCCCACGTTCCTCCTGTCTCCCCATCTCCCTGCACCTCCCAGCCCCTATGGGAGCCCCTATGGGAGCCCCTATGGGAGCCTCTATGGGAGCCCCTATGGGGCTGGGAACCTCCATCCCTTGCCAGCGTGGGAAGAGGCAAAGCTCCTCCACGGAGAACTCGGGGACAGGCTGCTCGGGGAGCCGGTTGCCATGGGGATGTCAGATGTACCTGGTTGTTATAGGGACACCGTTGTCATGGCGACGAGGTTGCCGTGCCTGGGAGAGGCAGGGATGGAGTATCCGGAAGGCTGTTGGCAGTGGCTGCAGGAAGCGGGGGGCTTGTAGGTGGGTGGCACGGGGACCCAACAGGCTGGGAGCCCAAAGTCACCCAGGGCTCTAGGGCAGGGTGTCACCTACCCTGGTCTGAGGCTCTGGTGGCAGAGGGTGCTCTGGTCTCCTGCACCCACCCTTGGGACACGCAGTGAATACAGTGACGTGCCCGATGCTGGGGCCATCCTTGCCTTGGGCTCATCCTGCTCCTGAAAGGGTGCAAAGCGCCTCCCTGCAGGACTGTTGCCCTCAGAGTGTCCTGCAAGGCAGTGTCTGTGCCCCAGGGTGAGCAGGGAAGCCAGGTGATTCCCGGCGGGAAGGGGATGTGCTGCCGTGGGGGCCAGGCTGCTGAGCTGGGCTCATGCAGAGCACTTGGATCTGCCCCATGCTCCCTGGCTAGGCTCCCTCCTCTGAGCCCGCTCAGCTGCTAAGCCTGTCCTTGAGATGAAAAATGGGATTGCAAGTTTAATTAAAAGGAAGGCAAGTGCCTAAGCAGCCAGCAGAAGCCGAAGCCAAGGGAAGGCTGCGCTTGGCTCCTTACGGCCTCGCCGGGCTCCTCTGCCACCACGGGTATCGGGCTCAGGGCAGCCCACACGTGCACCCTGCACAGGATGAGCTGAGCCCGCAGCCGTGCAGGGATCTCTGCCCAGACCATGCAGCATGTGTGTGTGTCCTTGCCCCCCTTGCAGCCTGCTGAGGCCCCAGGAGGTGCTGTGCGCTCCCTGCAGAGCATCCCCTGCCTGGTATCTCACATGAGAATGAAACAATTCATGGACATCCTGCCAACACGGGATGCTAGGACCTCTCCAGGCTGCTGGGACAGGATGGTGTGCGGAGCACTGAGCTCCCCACGAAACAGGCCCTGCTTGAGTGTGGACCATGCCCTAGGCCAGGGAGTCAGGCGGGGTGGCCGGTCCCCGCGCTCGAGCGCCTGGTTCACGTAGAGGCTCTTTGGAAAGCGGAGCTGCTCGTCCTCTGGGGGCGGCTACTGCCAAGGAGATGCAATTGGACTTGGCGAAGTGAGCAACGTTTTTAATTAAAAATTAATCCTTAATCGGCGGCCTGGCTGGACCAGACGCAGCGTTTTGTGTGGCACAGGAAGGGCAGCAGGATGAGCTAACTGTGAGGCGGGGGCGGTGGGTGCAGACACCGTGTCTGGTGCCGGCTGTCCGTGTGCAGGGACAGGGAACAAGAACAGACCCTGCCGCTGGCCGGGCCTCCAGCATGGGGACACCAGCAGCAGAGGCTGAGCTACACCAGGAGCAAAGGCTGAGCTACACCAGGAGCAAAGGCTGAGCTTCCTGCAGCTGCTCTGGGCACAGAGCCGTGGGCTCCCAAAGCCTGGCCCCGGGCAGGGACACAGGCAGCGGTGGGCAATACAAGCTGGACCCTGTCCAGCAGAGGATGAGGCACAGGGCAGCCAGGGCAGGAGGTGCCAGCCCAAGGCTGACGCTTGCAGAGGCTGCAGCCCTCGCACCGCTCTGGCCGTCCCCATGCGCGCTGTGCCCACTGCCTGCCCCGCAGCGCCGCTCCGGCCCGCCGGAGCCCGGCTCCCCGGCAGCAGGTTTAATTAGATTGCAATCCTATTAGAGAGCTGCCTGCCCGCCCGCGGCCGCTAATCCTGTTAGGCATCCAGTAAATCTCCCTGCTCCGGGCTGGGTCCCGGGGGCAGCGGGAGGGAGCAGCGGGCGGGTGGCTGTCCCGGCGCTCCAGCCTTGCCAGGGTGTCCGGGAGCAGGGCTGACCCCAGAAAGCCCCTGTGGGGCTGCAGTGGGGCTGGCCGTGGCCCTGCAGCAGGTGACACGGGGGGCTCCGCGCAGCCTCACATTGCCCAGGGGCACGAGGACCGTGGTGCTGAGCAAGGGGAGGTGCGGGACACGGGTGGAGATGCCCCCTGCCTGGGCCACGTGCTGAGCCCAGGTATTTGCCACCAAGTCCTGGTGTTCGCCAGCTCTGGGCAGTGCTGTGCTCACAGGCCTGACCACGGCAGGGACAAGAAGCAGGAGCTGGGACAGGGTTGCCTGGTGTCCTGGGTCTGCCCTGGGATGCTGAGCCTGATGCAGAGGGCTGCATGGAGGGACTGGTGCGGCCAGAGGCAGCACTGCATCCCTGGCCATGTCCCTGACGGGCACTGAGGAGCAGGGCACCAACACAGCGGGTGTCAGCTCTGGCAGGGCAGGAGGGGAGCCCTGTGTGCCAGCGCAGAGGTGCAGCTAGCACCGCAGGGCGGGATGCACAGGCAACAGCCCCGCGTCTGCTGGCTGCAGAGCCTGGGCGCTGAGCCCCTGCACCCGGCCAGCACCGAGCCAGGGCCCAAGCTCCACGGCTGCGGTGCCCTCCTGCCCGGCTGCTCCACGTCCTCGGGCTGTGAGGGCCGTTCCATAGCAGCACAGACGGATCATGTTCCAGTCTGCCCTGCAAACGCCCCTCATGGCTCCAAGCCCTAGACAGACACAGTCCAGGGAGCCCCAACCCGAGGCTGGTGCTGAGGGACCCGTATGACACCCGCAGCCCAGGAATCCCATTCCTCCATCCCCAGTCAGGTCTCCAGATGCCCGGAGAAGAGGTGAGCATGGCCAGGAGGGCACCAGCCCGGCCAGGGCTGCTCCGGCACCCCCAGCGCCACCTCCTCATCCAGACCCCCCGTCCTGCACCGGACCGAACTACAGCAACTCCTGGAAACAAGTTCAGCCAGGCTGTAATTGCAGTAACAGGGGGCACTGGCGGCTCTGCGCCCACCCGCAGGAGTCCTGGTGCTCCCGGACGGGCAGCGCAGCTGCGCCCGGACAAGGTGCCCACAGCACTCATCCTGCCCGGAATCTGGAGCACCGGGCAAAGCCCGTGCAGGCAGGAAGCAGCTTCCTGGTCGCACGGGGCTGCTGTCCGTGCCTCCCGCCGGAGCATTCCAGCACTGAGGAGTCCGGGATGGTGGCATCAGCTGGTGCAGATGCTGTTGATGGAGGCCACGGCGGGGTCGACCAGGCCCAGCTCCTCCTGCTCGTTGACGCAGAGCTGGTAGCCGCAGCCCTTGCGGCGGGGCAGCGGCCCCAGGCGCGCGCTGGCCTTGGCGCGCGGCGGCAGCAGGAAGCCCACGCTGCCGGCGATGAGCAGGTGCCAGATGCTGTGGATGTAGAAGTAGTTCTCCTCGGTCTCCACGAAGGCGTAGAGCAGCACGGCGGCGGCGGCGATGAGCGCGCCGGGGCACAGGTAGAACGCCCAGCGCTTCCACGTCGGCGGGTAGCAGTGGCGGCGGCGGATCGTGCGAGTCGTCTGCGGGGTGGGGAGAGTGGGGACGTGAGCACCAGGGAACAGGGCGGACACACATCCCCGATTCATAAATTCATAGACTCCTTAAGGTTGGAAGGGACCTCAGAGGTCATTTAGTCCAACCCCCCTGCACACGCAGGGTCACCTAGAGCACATGGCACAGAGCTGCGTCCAAGTGGGTTTGGAAGATCTCCAGAGAAGGAGACTCCACAGCCTCTCTAGGCAGCCTGTTCCAGGGCTCTGTCACCCTCACTGTCAAGGAATTTTTCCTTAAGTCTCTGTGGAACTTTTGGTGCTTCAGTTTGTGGCTCTTTCCTCTAGTTCTATCAGTGTCCACCACTGAAAAGAGGTGGTCCCATCCTCCTCACTGCCTCCCTTGAGGTATTTGTGTACACTGATCAGGTCCCCCTCAGCCTTCTCTCCTTCAGGCTAAACCGGCCCAGCTCTCTCAGGCCTGATCCTGGCTGATTCGATCCTGGAGGAGTGCTCATTCCCAATGGGAAGGTCGATGGCAGCTGGCGTGGCGGAGGAGAGAGGAAACCCGCGGCGCTGGCTGGCCGGGCAGCGATGGGGACGCAGGGGGATGGGGCAGGATGGGGCACCACGAGCAGCCCGGGCTCCTTACCCAGGCGATGGCCATGATGCCTAAGGCGAAGAGGCTGGGCCCCAGGAGGTTCCAGAGGCCGTGGCGGTCCATCTGCAGAGCCATGGAGAGCAGCATGGCGCCCAGCAGGTACAGCACCTGCGGCGGCAGCGGGGCGCCCGTGAGGCCGGGCACGTGCCGGGATGCCCTCCCTGGGCACCCTGGTGCCCCTCTCCCCGCACTCACCTGCTTCACCACGGGCTGGAGACGGGCCATGGCGATGACGGTGACCCAGACGGACATGAGGGAGCCCAGGAAGTCGCAGAACTGCAGCACGTCGTACTCCATGATGCAGAAGACCACGATGCCCGGCTGGTCGCAGGCGTGGTAGAACTGGGTTCGGATGAGAAGGGGTGAGAGCTGCCCCCAGCCCCCCCAGCCCCTTGCTCAGCCCCCCGCCACACTCACGGTGGAGAAGAACATGGTGAAGATGTAGACAGCGGCTTCCAGGAGGTAGTGGCTGCGAACGGCGATGGCCACGGGAGGCACGAACATGACGTTGCTGAGGCACAGCAGCAGCGTGGAGAGGAGCTGGAAGCCGTAGGAGAAGGCCTCAGCGTTGTCCGTGCAGCCCCAGCCATTCCAGCCTGCAGGCAAGGGACAGCCCCGTCACCCTTGCAGCAGGAGGGAGCAGAGAAGCCCCTTTGGAGCACCCCGCGGAGACCAAGTCTCACAGGGGACAGCGGCGGCAGCCAGGACGGGAGGGGAGGACTCCGGGGCCGGGCGCCGCGGGGCAGCTCTCACCTGCTTTGCACTCGCAGGCAGCGTACAGGTAGTTGTTGGTGCGCAGCAGCTTGCACTGCCCGTAGATGCCGCAGTCGTCGATGCAGGGCGAGAGGTAGGCGCGCAGGTAGACCTCAGCCGTCACGTTGGCGCAGGGCTCGAACCTGCCGCGCGGGAGCACGGCGTCGGCGCCCTGCCCACGCGCGCCTCCAGCCCAGCAGCCTGCCCCGCGCGCCCCAAACCCCCCGTGCAGCCCCCATCTCGCCAAGGCACCTGCTGCACTCGGTGCAGCACCCAGGCTTGCTGGCCAGGGGAGGCACAGGGCTCACGGGGAGGGAAATGAAGTGGTTTTGGTGTCTGCTGGGGCACCTTGGAGCTGGTCCTCAGGGGTCTTTGCAATGCAATTGTCTGCACCAGGGCAGCCAAGTAGAAGGGACCGTGGCTACGGTTAGACACACGTTGCCTTAAGCTACACACTCAGCTGGCTCTGATTTTGTCTGGGTTTTGCTGTGCAGACACAATGCCCTGCAAAGCCTTTTTCTGCCTGCATCAGGAGAGGACTGAGTGCAACCGGCAACCTAAAGTGATCGGGAAACACAGGCGAGGAGCTGGCGCGTGCAGAGCACCGCCGCCACCGCTCGCCTCCCACGCACACAGCTTCCCGCACGCCCCCTTGCACGCCCCACACATGTGCAGCCTCCAGCGAGCAGGGACACAGGAGGCACACGCCTGCGTAACCCACACGTGCCTGCTCTCCATGTATGGGTTTGCACAGCCAAACCTGCACACATGTGTGTGAAGAACGCACACAAGCCTGTCTGTGTGCACCTACCCGGAGAGGCAAACAGAGCCATTAACACCCGTGACCCAAATACACACGCAGCACTGTCTGCAGGGCATGCATGCACCTAGGCACGCACTCTGCACTGTCTGCAGAGTGCACGGCCTCACAGGGACATGCACATGCACAGACACACACACACGAGAGCCTCTCTCCTCCCCAGGGCTCTCAGCCAGATGCCCAGGATGGCAGCAGAGCTGCAGACACGCAGCCAATGCCTGGAGATGCGGAGCAGAGCAGGGGCAGAGCAGCCTGGCCGGGGCTGCCCCTCCTCCCCGCAGACATGCAGCCAGGCCCCGTCTCGCAGTGACAGCCCCGTCCCCCGCCAGGCACGGGGACGGGTACAGATGGGCCCCGCCGCGGAGACGGGCGGGCACCAACAGACACGCTGCCCTCGCACACTGCCAGGCGCTTCCTTAGCAGAGAGACGCAGGCTGCAGCCGTGGGGCCCCACAGATGGCCAGGCAGGCGCTAGCTCGAGCGCAACGGGCCCACGCAGGCGCTCGCACGCAGACACGGCGCCCACGGAGCCACGTGCGCCATGACGCAGAGCCGCCGAGGCCGGCACGCAGCGGCCGGTGGCTGGGCCGCGCTGGGCTCGTCCGTGCCGGGCTCCTACCCGTGCTCCGTGGCGCAGAGGGAGCGCAGGCTCAGGTACCAGCTGCCCGTCTGTGGGTAGGGGATGCGCAGGCGGCTCAGGCTGGCCGAGGCGTTGACGGAGAGCAGGAAACCCGCCAGGGACTCTGCGGCCAAGGAAAGGGCTGGGTGAGCCAGGCAGGTGCAGCGCCGTCCCCTCGGCAGAGCGGTGCCAGGGTGCCCTGCGGCTCCGCGGTGTCCTCGGCCCTGGGGCAGATGCCCCTGCAGCCTCTGCAGCCGCCGTGCCCTGCGGCGCGGGCTGCGGAGGTGCCACGCGCAGGGCAGGACCGGCGCGCGCCGCGCCGCCCGGCCTACCTGTGGCGCAGGTGACGGACGCGTTGTCCCCGGACGTCAGCGGGACCTCGTGGTTGAGGCACCCGAACACCGTCACGTTTTCACCGCACAGGGAGCTCTGCGGGCAGAGTAAAACAGTCCTAAACGAGTGCTGGGGGTGCCCCCTGCTCAGATAGCGCCCGGCTCGTGTCACACCGCCTTGCAGCACCCCAAATCATTGCCCATCACCGAAACCACCCCAATCCAGCCCCTTATCTGACCCCCACATCCATCACCCAAGAGGACCCTAAATCTTGCTCACTCTCCTGCCCCAACAGTGCCTCATTCCGGATCCCATCACCTACGAGCACCCCAGTCCACTGCCCCGTCACAGCCCCAGCAAGGCCCCCATCCCATCCGTTCTTCCCACCCAGCTCCCACCCGTCCCGCACAGGCTGCCCCACGTGTCTGGCCCCGTTTGGGGCCCCGCGGCTGCCTCACCACGTTGAGCCGCAGCTCCAGGTTGAGCACCCCGCCGCTGTCCAGCACGGGCAGCAGGTTGATGACGAAGACAGCGGGGCGGTCGGGCGGCACCGACACGTTGGGCCCGAAGAAGATGTAGAAGTGGACGGAGAAGGTGTCGAGCTCGTTGCGCAGCGTGGGCCGCACGGGCCAGCACCGCTCGCCCGCCGGCAGCGCCGCGGGGGCGCCGCTCGGCTGCCGGGTGCTGTTGGGGCCGGCGGGCGGGGGGCTGTCGGCCAGGGCCAAGCCGCCCGCCGAGCCGAAGGAGTGCGGCATGTTCATGGAGGCACTGGGGGGCAGGAAGGGCGGCCGGGCCACGCTGGCTCTGGAGCAGTCTGGGGGGCAGAGGCGTCACCCCCGGTGCCGCGCAGCCCCGCCTGCCCCTAGCCCCCTCCGCCCTCTTCCCTTAGTTCCTGCCTCCTCTCCACACACATATCCCGGCACCTCCCAGTGTTCTCATCACTGCAGACATCCCCTGCACCAATTCCCACGCAGGGCCGTGATCCGGCCCCGCTCCCGCTGCACTCCCTCACCTGT
Organism: Nothoprocta perdicaria; assembly: GCF_003342845.1. NCBI lineage: Eukaryota > Metazoa > Chordata > Aves > Tinamiformes > Tinamidae > Nothoprocta > Nothoprocta perdicaria. Next base: position 406,389 of record NW_020455636.1, on the reverse strand, counting down.
GAGCTGCACGGTGAGCTGGAAGGAGACGGTGCCGGGCACGCCGGGGTGCCTCTCCACCAGCACGTAGTACCAGTGCTGCCAGAAGGGCAGGTCCAGCGCCAGGCGGCACGGCGCCTGCTCCCGGCAGTCCAGCGCCGTGGAGTTGTGCAGCGGCGGCGCCTTGGCCCGCACGCGCAGCCACAGCGGGCAGCCCCCGGCGCCGCGGCACCGCAGCACCTCCACCTGCACGCGCCACGTGTAGCTGGGCACGAACACCCTGCAGCGGGAAGGGGCACCCTCAGCTCGCCCGCCGGCAGGGCGCACGCGCCAGCCCCTCTGCGCCTCGGGGGTCCCCTCGTCAGGCCGCCCTGCACTCACTTGTAGAGGCAGGAGCGGTTGTGGGGGGCCATGCTCTGCTCGCTGGCGTAGCCGGGGTACAGCACGGCGATGTTCACCAGGCGCTGCACGATGAGCTGCGGCTGGAAGAGATACTGGCACTCCTCGTAGAGCCCCTGCGCCAGCAGCGCCGTCAGCGTGGGGCAGCCGGGCCCTGCTCCCCTCCCCCGGACACCCCCAGGGCCCCGCGGCGGGGGCGACAGCCCTCCTGCCCCCCGTATGGCTCCACTCGGGGCACTTGTCCCGGTGCCTCCAGCCCAAGCAGGGTCCCACCGCCAGCCCCAAGCCCGTGCTCCCCCTCAGCCCTTCACCTTGACAGAGATCTTGCCCTCATCTTTGGGCAGGTGGGCAGCCAGGAACCAGTCCCCGGGCAGCGGGCTGGTGACATTGAACACCCCCGTGGTCCGGTTCGGCAGGGTCCACGTGAGCGTCAGCGCGAAGGAGCCAGGGACAGCCGTGTCCCTGGGGAAGTGCGTGTGCAGCGGGTTAATGACAGGAGGAGCCCCTGAGCGGAAATACCTACGGGAGAGACGGCCGTTAGCAGGGCTCCATGGTGGGGACAGCCCACCTTGCATGCGTGGGCCTGTCCTCCATGCACTTAACATACTAACATGCTACTTGGCATATTAGCAATCTCACAGACGCCACAGCCAAGCCTCCTGCAAGCTGGGCACCCGCTGGAGACCCTGAGCTTGCTTAGATGTGCGCTCAAGCAAAACTGCTCATGCATGAGCTGTGCAAAGGGGTCGAGTGTGCAGCGGGTGCTGGAAGGATGAACTGGAGGGTGCACATTGACTACATATGCCTGCAGGTGCACACATGTATATATGCACACGTATGTGCATGCATATGTATGCCTGTACGTGGGTGCACATACACATATGTTGCTCCATACCATGCATGGGGCTAAATGTGAGCACACAGGCAGGTGTAACCACCCGCGTGCAAGCAAGGAGCTGACAGGCTCCAGGGCACGTCTGGGCACGGGGCAGGCAGGGACGGGCAGGGAACAGACAGGGGAGGGCTGCTTACTCACACGGTGATGCTGCGGTCTGGGCACTGGTCCCCGAAGGTGCCACCCTGCTCCTTGAAGGTGATGAGGTTCCAGACGGCGATGACCGTGTCCTCGGGGATGTGGAAGTGGAAGAGCTCGATGCTGGCAAAGGAGCGGAAGGGGCTGAGCTTGCGTGGTGTGCGGGTGAAGTAGTCGGTCACGAAGAGCCCGTCTGTGGGGGAGACCCGAGGGGCTCTCAGCAGGGTGCTGTGGCAGCCCAGGCCCTGCTCCAGCCCCGCCAGGCTCTGAACACGACCTGGACTCGGCAGCCTGGGGGCAGGAGAGGCTGCAGCTGTGCCAGGTCCCCGTGTCCCCAGGGCTGATGTCAGCGGTGCCCAGCTGCGCGCCCAGCCTTGGCACCGTCTGCATCGTGCCGGGCTCAGCGTGGCCCCAAGCCCAGGGCATGGGGCTGAACTGGGCTGTTGTTCACGAGCTTGAGGGAGTCCTAGGCCCTGGTTGTGCTGGGCTCTGCTCAGGCACATCCAGGCTCTTTCAACTTGTCATTCTCCCCAGCGATGACCTGTTCCCTACCCTTTGCATGTGATAAAGGGCGGTTCCTGATGGCTCCATCCCCGCTCCATCAGGACCCACAGATCTCCCCTTCGCTGCCTGCTGAGGGATGTCAGCACAGAGCCCTCCACAAACAGCGTGCAGAATCCCACCCTGGAGGTGCAGCAGCAAGGCGAGAGCGCAGCACTGCCCGCGCAGCCCCTCTCCTCTCCCTGCTGTGCGGGGGAAGGATGCTGCACATATGCGGGCACATATGCGCTCGTGGGTGCTGTCTGCCCGCAGGGGGAAGCGGAGGTCTGTACACCCACATGCCTGGCCGTGCGTGACTGTGAACAGCACCGCTGGGTGCCAGACGCTCCCTGCAGCCCCCTGCACCCCCTGGGGCTGCATCCCCCTGCCCGACAGTGCCGGGGTTCCCAGGAGCCCTGGCAGCCACTTCCTTGGCAGGTGGACGCCAGGAAGCCCTGATCTTTAGGTAGGAGGTGCAAGGTTACCCTGCTGCTGTACAGACCCCAGTGCGCGGCCGGGGGGCACCCGGAGCGGCATTCCCGCGGCTCTCCCGGCCGGAGCGAGGCGGGCGCCGGGAGCGCGGCCCGCGCCGCCGCTCAGCACCGCGGACAGCTCC
>NW_020455636.1:402154-403740 GCF_003342845.1 Nothoprocta perdicaria | reverse complement strand
CCGCAGCCCCCCGGCCCACGCGGCCCCCGCCCCACGGCACCCCCGGGCCCCGCGCGGTCCCCCCCGCGCCTCCGTCCCTGCCCACGGCCCCGCGCGGGCTGCCCTGGCTCCCCCGTGCCTGCCTCTTCCACGGGACCCGCCGTTCGTCCCGCCGCTTCCCCACGGGACTGCTGCCGCGCGTGCCCCCCCCGGCACACGCATCTCTGTGCCCCACTGCACACGTATCCCCGTGGCCCGCTGCCTGCTCCGTGGCCCCCACCTGCTCACCCTGCCCCACTGCAGGCTCCTCCTGCGTCCCACAGCACACACACTGTGCTCCACTGTGCCCCCATCCACATCCATCCCATACCCCAGTGCACGCACCCCCTCAAGCCCCATTGCACACGTACGTCATACCCATTGCATGCACCCCCACACTTGCCACTGCATGAGCATCCTGTACCCCACTGTACCCCCAAGTGCCACAGTACGCACACCCTATACCCATTGCACATGTACATGGACCCCTCACACCCTGTGCCCCATTGCATGAGCTCCTCATGCCCCTTCCACACTCACCCCAAGCCCCATTGCATGAGCGCCTCATAGTCCTTGCACACACAACCTGCGTCCCATTGCACAAGCTCCTCGCAGCCCTTGCACGCACGACCCACACCCCATTGCACGAGCTCCTTGTACCCCTTGCACATGCACCCTGTGCCCCATTGCACATGCTTCACGCACCACTTGCACGCTCCCTGTGCCCCATTGCATGAGCTCCTTGTACCCCTTGCACGCACAAGCTGCATCCCATTACACGGGCTCCTTGCAGCCCTTGCACACGAACCCTGTTCCCCATCACACGAGCTCCTTGTACTCCTTGCACACGCACCCCGCACCCCACTGCACGAGCTGCTCGCAGCCCTTGCATGCGCACCCAGCGCCCCATTGCGCAAGCTCCCTGTACCCCCCGCATGCACAGCCCGCACCCCATCGCCAAGGTCCTTGCAGCCTTTGCACGCACACCCCGCTCCCCACCGCCCGCACACCGCGGGCCCCCTTGCACACGCTCCCCGCGTACCATCGCACGAGCTCCTTGTACCCCTTGCACGCTCCCTGTGCCCCATTGCATGAGCTCCCTGTGCCCCTTGCACGCACATCCCTGTGCCCCATCACACAAGCTCCTTGTACCCCTTGCACGCTCCCAGTGCCCCATTGCACGAGCTCCTTGTACCCCTTCCACGATCACTGTGCCCCATTGCACGAGCTCCCTGCCACCCCTTGCACGCTCCCTGTGCCCCATCGCACGAGCTCCTTGTACCCCTTGCACACTCGCCGTGCCCCATTGCATGAGCTCCCTGCACCCCTTGCACGCACATCCCTGTGCCCCATCACACAAGCTCCTTGCACCCCTTGCACGCTCACTGTTCCCCCTTGCACGAGCTCCCTGCACCCCTTGCACGCTCCCGGTGCCCCATCGCACGAGCTCCCTGCACCCCTCGCACACGCACCGCGCGCCCCGGGCGGGCACTCACGTGCGGGCGGCGCGGGGCGCAGCAGCGGCAGCAGCAGCAGCAGCAGCAGGGGCAGGCGCAGCGGCGGCAGCA
>NW_020455636.1:396918-401769 GCF_003342845.1 Nothoprocta perdicaria | reverse complement strand
GGGCTGGGGGCAGGGGGGTGTGCGGGTGGCGCAGGGGAAGGGGACACAGGCAGGGACCATGGGGATGGGTCACAAGGAACTGTAGGGCTGGGGGGCAGGGGAGCATGGGCTGGGGGCGGGAGGATGTGGGATTGAGGGGACTGGGGCGCAGGGGGACACAAGAAGTGAGATGTGGGGGACACGGGTTTGGGGTGCTGGGGGACACGGGGTTTGGCTGCAGGGGAGCCCTGGGGCTGGGATACAGCAGGACGTGGGAATGGGGGCAGGGGCCGTGGGTGCAAGGGGCCGTGGGTCTGGGAGACGCAGGGCCTGGGCAGGGGCGTGCGGATGGGGGGCTGCAGCGCGGAGGCACGGGGGCTGGGCTGCAGGGCACACGGGGCAGCAGTGCAGGGCTGCAGGGGACACAGTGGCAGTGCAGGGCTGCAGGGCACAGAGGGTGGCAGCGCGGGGTAGCCCTGGCTCTTGCTGTGCACAGGGTCCGTGGTGTCCAGACAGCTGGAGCGGGTCTCCAGGCAGGGATGCCCAGAAAGACAGAGTTGGGGAGAGCTGGGTGACAAGGGCACCAAGGGGCCGGGCCTTGCAGCGTGGTGGGCGCAGGGCATCCCGCCTCGGGACGCATCCCCCGCAGCCCGAGCCGCAGCCCCCTCGTGCTGCGCTTGTGGCAGGCGGCGCATCCCGGGCTTCCCGGGCGAGCAGAGGGCAGCCCCGCTGGAAATGAGCTCATCCCCTTTCCCCAGCGTGCCCTGCCATCATCGTCCTCCTGGGCCGCGGCTGATGCACAGGGTGACTCGTGGCAGGGCCCTGCGGGAGCAGCGGGGCTGGGGATGAGCTCAGCTCCGGTGCTTGCTCAGGGCCAGGCTCTGCAGTGCGGGGTGGCTGCGGGACAGCCAGGACAGCTCTGCTGGGACCGGCACTTTGTAAGCGGAGTCATCCTAGGTGCGAGTCCCGGTGCCCGCCTTGTGCTCCCGAGCACAGAGCACCCAAGCAGCTTCCCTGGGTCCCAGTGTCCCGAAATAGCTATCCCCGCCGGCTCTGCTGCCGATAGGAACATCTGTCCCGCCGGTCTGGGTCTGCCTCCGCCAACCTACGCCTCTCCAAAGGGCACTACATCCCCTCGGATGGCTAAGTGGCATTTGGGAGGTTCTCTTTGGCCAGACGATGGGGTGCAGAGGCTGCACCCCGGGATAGCGAGTCCTTGCTCAGAGCGCAGCCACATTTGCCCTGTCCCACACTTGCGCGGGGCTCGTGCGCCCATCCCCAAGGCAGAGACTGCTCAGAGCTGAATCAGCCTCTCGGAGACGAATATATCACTAGAGTAACTGAGCTCACCTCAAGGCAGCTGCTCCCCAGTGACACATGAGGTCAGAGCCGGGAGGTGGAAGAGGCCACGATGGCCAGTGGCACCGCACGAAGCCCCGGGCTGTCCGTACCTGCTCCCGAAGCCATCTCCCTGCTGCCCTCCCTGCAATGGGAGCCCCGCGAAGCCCGCAGAGCTGCGCTGGGGCCAGCATGGTAGCTCCCGCAGAGCCTGGCTCCCACAAGGACCTCCGCCTCGTGCAACCGCTGCAGGGAGCCCACAGACCACCCAGGAGCCAAGTGCTCCATGTCCCCTTTGGAAAAGCACAGGAGAGCCTGCCTGGGGCACAGACAGTGCAGCTCTGATCCCCTACAGGATATTCCCTGAAGGCAGTGGTCCTGCTTCCAGGGTCCTGCAGGAGCTCTAGGGACAAAGACCTGTCCCCTGTGAAACACACAGATCTGTCATCTCTGGGAGCTCACACAGGAGAGCAGGACCATAGGGGCCCTCGAGGTCGGCCCGCTCTGGCATACAGGGAAGGGGAGAGGGTGGACACTACAGGAGGCAGAGGTGGGACCGCCCCCATGCCAAGCAGGCACAGGTCACGCGCAAAGAGCAGGGCACAGGTGACTTGAGGACATCGGGCGTCTCTGGACCACAAAGGTCTCTCTCACAGATGGCTGGGTCTCAAATCAGGAGAGATCCGCAGCCCTGCGCACAGCAGTGGCCAGGGCCTCCTGGCAAAGCCCAGCCCAGAGGCTGCCAGGAGCCTAGGAGGTGCACGGGGAGGCTGGTGCCACAAGGCTGAGGGAGGACCCGCTGGCCAGCCCAGCCCCAGTATGCCCTGTCTCCATAAATGGGTGGGGAAAAAACGCACAGCAAAACATCACGTTCCTTTGGCTCCTCATTTCCACAGAGACAGCCCAGATGGCATCAGCTGACTCTGGGATCTGCCGTTAGATCCCTCAAGCAGGGGTTATTTCCATAGGGACATCCCCCAGCACTGGAGTCCTCGAGCCATGCAAGAGATGCAACTGGACAGGCAGGGGACACACCAGTCCCCAAGCCAGCAGACAGGGCCAGGTGCTGCGATCCCAGCCTGGTGACTGGTCCCACATCACGGACCTGCCTGGACTGAGCTCTGCTGAGCGCCTTGTGCCCCATCCCAGGGACAGAAGGGACATGTGGCAGGAGCAGGTCCCGACGGCTCCGCAGCCGCCCCCGGCACCTCCTTCCATCCGCGGGTCACAAGTCACCGTGGCCACCGCGGTTCCCTGGCAACCCCGCGCGCCTGGGCGCCCTGGCCATGCAGCGCCGGGGCCGGGTCACCCATGGAGGCTGAGGAGCCCCAGGCGGAGGGTCCCACCGAAGGGCCCCCGGCCAACGGGGCGCAGGCAGAGCCCCCGCCACCCATCGGGCCCCCCACGCAGCCACCCCGGACAGCATCGCCGGCAGCACCCGATGGCGCCTGTGGCGGGCCCCACTGGGAGGGCAAGGATATGTGGGGCATGTACCCGCCTCTGGCCGTGTTGGAGGGCGAGGAGGTGAGAGAGGGCTCCCAGCAGCGGCAGGCGAGGCCCAGGACGGCCAGGGGACAGAAGAAGGCGGCGGACAAGAGGGAGGCGGCAGATAAGATGGAGGCGGAGGACAAGATGGAGGTGGTGGACAAGATGGAGGCGGCAGGTATGTGTCTCGGCCCCTGGACCAGCTCTGGGTTGGTGTGAGGATGAAGTGGCCCTTAGGGAGTCCCCCAGTGGGAGGGCGGCACCAGGAGACAGAGAGTGGTAGCGGGGAGCCCCTCTCCCTTTCCTGACGCCTGAGCAGAGCTTCTCCACCCGGCCCCTTTCCACCTCGACCGCGTCCTCCCCACCGTGGCGCTGCCCACGGCGTCCCTGCCCCTCCACCGCGTCCCTGCTCTCTCCCTGCAGCCGGCTCCGCACAGCCGGTGCTGCCGGCCGAGGAGGTCGAGCCGCCGGCCGTGGCCAAGGCCATGCAGTGCAGCCAGTTCGGCCGGCATGTCGAGGAGCTCTTCCGGCAGGAGAAGGAGGCGGCGCTCAAGGCGCTGCGCACAGGCAAACACCGGGGACATGGACGGGGACGGCCCCACGGGACCCCGCAGGGCAGCGGGGTGGCCGGTGCCAGGGCTGAGGTCCGGTGCATCCCGCAGGGCTCTACGTGGGCTGGCGCTGCCCCGAGTACCTGTGGGACTGCTTCCGCGTGGGCGAGCACTCCAAGTGCTTCTGCGGGCACCTGCTGGGAGAGCACGAGCCGTACGCAGGTGCGCACAGGCGCTGCTGGGGGGCCCGGCGCGGGGCACGTGGCGCTGACGGGCCACCTGGGTGCCCGCAGAGGTGCGCGACTCCGTGCCCTGCGCCGCCGGGCGCTGCGAGTGCCGCGGCTTCGCCTTTGTGCCCTCGCGGCCCGAGGACGTGGGCGAGCTGTGGCTGCGGCGGCGGGCGCCGGCGGAGCGCGCGGGCTGGCACGCCGCGTGCCGCTGCAAGCACAGCCACGAGAAGCACGCACCGGGCGGCACGCGGGCCTGCCGCGCCGCAGGTGAGCCCGCCGCTCGTGCTGCACGGCTCCTGGGCACCGGGGGCCATCAGGGCCACAGATGCTCTTGTGTCTGTCCGTCCGCCCCTGTCATCTCCGCAGGCTGCCCCTGCAAGGGCTTCGAGTCCACGTTCCTGTGCGCGGCCTGCGACCGGCGCTGGGAAGAGCACCAGACTTTCTTCGAGACCATGGAGGCACGGAAGCAGGGCGGACTGCCCTATGGTACGCAGGGACGAGGAGGAGGAGGAGAGGGAGGAGGAGGAGCAGGGCTGCAGCCCCCTGCCCTGTGTGCCTCTCTGCCTGCCCCCAGGAGAGCAATACCTGGTCTTCGCGGAGCTGCCTGAAATGAGGAATGCCGTGCTGACGGGGAAGACCAGCGACGACTCTGCGTATCTGGCGCTGCTGGCGGAGATGTCCAGCCCATCGAGCTCCCAGACCCAGCCCCTGCCCTCCACAGAGCCCCCCAATGCCCCCAAGTAGGCGCCCGTGGGCTGGAGCCCCATGCTGCCCCAATAAACACGCTGTGATGCACGTGGGATGTGTCCATGGGAGCTGGGAGCAGTGCCCACACTGCACCGGGGGCCTCCACCAGAGCCCGTGAGGAGCAAGAGGGGTGTTCGTGGTACCCTGGCGACGGGGACCAACGCGAGGGGACAGTGCAGGGTGCCCCCTGCCTGCTCCACAGCCCTGGTCCTGCTGCGCCCGTGCAGGGGCTGCTTGAGCCCTGGGCCTGGACCCGCGGCGTTCCCGACCCTGGTCCCGGAGCGGCACCGCTGCCCGGTGCTGGAGCAGAGGCTGAGGGTGCACGGGGGCGCTGGGGGCAGCTGCTCCTCCAGCCCCTCAGATCTACGCGCTCCGGCTCCCGCAACTCCCTGCATCTCCATGGCCCGGTCCGGGACCCACCACTCCGGACCCAGTCCCGCTGTCAGATGCGGTTCTGCACCTCCCCGCCTCCCAGCCCCGCTCCCGCATCCCCCGCTCCCGCTCCCGCCCCGCAGTCCCGC
>NW_020455636.1:393038-396409 GCF_003342845.1 Nothoprocta perdicaria | reverse complement strand
CGCCGCAGCCGCGGAACCGGCCGCTGTGCCCGCAGGCTGCTGGCTGCCGCCGCCCGCGCCCCGCGAGCTGCTCTACCGCGGCGCGCTGCGCAGGGAGCTCCGCGCGCGCAGGGCCGCGGCCGCGCTCGACTTCGCCAAGCAGGTGAGCGGAGCGGGGCGCCGGGCGGCTCCGCGGAGCCTCGTGTGCCCGCAGTGCCCCCATGCCATCCCTTTGCTCCATCCCGCCCGCACAGCTCGGACACTTCTTTGTGGATCACCCGGAGGACGCGTTCGGCTCCCTGGGACAGCTGCTGCACAAGAACTTCTACCTGGGCAATGCCCCGCTGAGGGTCGGTGTCTTTTGGGGGGCTCCCGCACCGCGTCGCGCCCCGTCCCCTGCAACCGGCATCCCCACCTGTGTCCATGTGCCCCGTGCAGCGGCAGGCGCGGGACACCACCATCCGCATGACGGCCCTGGTGGAGGAGATCAACCGGCTGGAGGCCAGGCAGTAAGTGCCCCGCACGGGGCAGCCCGGGGAGCTGCTGTCCCCTGCGTCCCGATGGGGAGCTCGGGATCTGCGCACTCAGAGCCTGACGCCGTCCATGCCCGCAGCGGGTGTCCGCAGCAGCGCTGCGCCCCGCGCCTCCGCTGGTTCTCCCACCTGTGCCGCGAGTGGCTCTTTGAGGTGCCGCTGGGGCTGCTGGCGGGCTGCGTGCACGACGAGCTGGAGCGCCTCTGGGCCGGCCTGCTCTTCGACGACAGCGCCACGGGGGGAGCGCTCGCCTGGCTGCCCCCCGGTGACGTGGGTGCCCGCACCGGCCGCCTCGTCCACCCCGCGGGGCCCGCCATGAACCAGCTCTGTATCCTTGCGCCACGGTGCTGCCGGGCGTCCCCGGGGTGCGTTTTGTGCCGCGATGCCCTTAACCGCCCCCGCAGGTTTCCAGGACGTGGTGCTGGGTGAAGTGCCCCGCGCGCGGGGCTCCCCAGCGCGGTTCGAGCTCAATGGCCGCATCCGGCAGGTATCTGCTGCCCAGGTGGACGGGGAAGGTGAGTGAGGGCCGGGACAGTCCCCCCAGCGCGGGCAGCACGGGGGCACCCTCTGGTCTGGGCAGGGAGTGCGAGTGCCGGACTGCTCCATGGAGCCACCTCCTGCGTCCCGCTTCAGGCTTCGTCGGCGTGCGCTCCGACTATCACTGCGGCGTGTGGAGGGTGCCAGGCAGGCCGCGCGCTGCCCCTGCGGCGCTGCGCGTGATCCGCACCGACGTGCCCGCCTGCTGCCTCACTGCCAGGTAGGTGCACAGGGGGCGGTGGGCACAGGGGGGCTCCGTGCCTGCCCGCGTACCCGGCAGCTGCTTCCCGTGCCACTGTGCCGTCCCTCGCAGCCCACACGTCCCCGGCGAGCTGGCCGTCTGCACCGAGAGCGGAGCCGTCTACCTGTGGAGCGTCGAGACCGGGTGAGGCGCCGGCCCTGCAGCCGGGGGTGGCCCTGTGCCCTGCTCGGCACCTGGCCCGGCGGTGCCAGCGGTGCCATCTCCCCTAGCCTGCAGCAGCTCCGCCGGGACGCCCACACCATGTTTTTCCGGGAGCACTCGCCGTGGCGCTGGAGCGAGTTCACTGCCCACCCACGGGTGCTGAGCTGCGCCGACCGCACTGGCCTGCAGTGCCTGGACGCGCGGGTGAGCCCGGGAAGGGCCGCGGTGGCAGAGGCCTCACAGCCGTGGGTGCTCGGAGGCCTCGCGGCCCTGGGTGCTCACACATCCCGCTCTGCTCTTCCAGGCACCCACGCGATGCCACTTCGATTTCTTCAAGGTGGGCGAGGAAGCCGGGTGCCAACAGGGCGAGCGCGTGGTGCTGCCCGTGTACCTGGGTCGCGCTCACCCCTCGCAGCACCTTGTGGCCACCCAGGTGAGTCCCGAGGGTGGCGGGCGGGGAAGCGCCCGTGGGCCCCGCTGAGCTGTGCGTCCCGGCCCAGTTCGCAGTGTACGTGATGGACGAGCGCCTGCCGCTGGTGCCCGTGCTCAAGTGGGCGCATATGATGAAGGCCCCGCCGCTGTTTGCGCACGTGGTGCCGGGGGGCCAGGGCAGGAGCCATAAGATGCTCCTTGGCGCGTCGCACACGCAGGAGCTGCTGATGCTGCAGTACACTGGTGAGAGACGGGGCTGCGGGCCGGGCTGGGCGCCGCGCTGGGTTGCGGGGCCCTCGCTGGGGCCGCTGCGACGGGAGCAGGGCTCGCAGCAGCGTCCGCGTGTCCTGCCACAGGCGGCAGCGACTCGGCGTGCCGGCTCGCGGGGCCTCCGCAGAAGCTGCACAGCATGGTGGGCTGCGTGCAGCACCTGCCCGCGCAGCTCCCGCACCGCCACCGCCTGCTGCAGCAGCGCCTCGGCGCCCCGGCCAACGGTGCGTGCCCCGCGGCGCCGGCGCCTCCGGCCGGGAGACAGGGCTGGGGGACGGGGAGGCTGAGAGACGCAGGGCGGCACAGCCGGGCACATGGGTTTCCCCATGGGGATGGAGAGGCTCCGTGTGCAGGAGGCTAAAGACAGGACCAGAGGCAGCAGCACAAGTGACAGGCAGGGATCTTTTCATTAAACGTTAGGAAAATTATTTCCCCTAAGTGCAGTTAAATCCCTGGAGCAGGGTGCAAAGTGGGAGCCTCCATCCGAGGAGGCCTTCAGTCCTTGGTGTAGCCAGGGCCTAAGCAACCCGTGGGAGGCTGGCCCTGCTCCGTGGGTTTGGAGTGAGGCACGGCCATCCCTCCCATGTGTGACTGGTGCCCGTGTCCCCCCAGGGCTGGCGGCAGAGCTGCACGTGCAGGGGCAGCGCGAGTCCCTGCTGGTTTTCCAGCTCTCCGAGGCTGGGGACATCTTCTACCAAAGCCTGACGCATAAGGTGGAACAGCCTGGGGCTCCCGATGGGGAGGATGAGGATGCATCAGCCCCCAGGCCTTCCTCTGGGCCGGGGGCTCCGAGCGGGAGCGCTCCTGCCTCTCCACCTGGATCTGGGGGCGAGGAAGTGGAGGAGGAAGATGAAGCAGAGCAGGAGGAGGAGGAAGAGGAAGAGGATGAGGAGACCGAGACCTTCTACTTGTCCAACGTGGAGGTGATCGTCAATGAGGAAGATGAGGAGGAAGAGAAGGAGGCGGCCGCTCCAGCGGCGCAGGAGGAAGCCCAGCGCGCGGAGGAGCCGGACGCCAGCCCCGGTCCTGCTCTGGCCGTGCCCAGCGCGGCCGCCATCCTGCGCTACCGCCGCTGGCTGCGGGCGCTCTTCAGGGACGGGCAGGCTCCGGCGGGCGCCCGCGCGCCCACCACTGTCAGCCAGAAGCGGCTGTTCACGGCGCAGGAGCTGGCGCGCGCCGGCGCGCCCGGCGAGCTGCACGCGCGGGCGCGAGCGCGG
>NW_020455636.1:375394-392598 GCF_003342845.1 Nothoprocta perdicaria | reverse complement strand
GAGCCGCTGCTGTCGTCGCAGGCGCTGCGCTCGCGCGGCATCCCCCGGGAGCGGCGCCGCACGCTGCGCGACTACCTGGCCGTGTGCGACGGCGCCGAGCCCTGCGAGCCGCCCGGCAGCCAGGGCAGCGCCCGCTGCGCGCCCGCCTCGCAGAGCCAGCGCTCGGGCTCGCAGAGCCAGCTTGAGGGGTCACAGGGCCAGCTCGCGGGTTCCCAGAGCCAGCTCGCGGGCTCGCAGAGCCAGCGCTCGGGCTCTCAGACCCGCCGCAAGCGCCCACGCATGGGCTTCTGACCCCGACTGCACCCAATAAAACACTCGTGGGGCAGCAGTGTGGCTCGTGTGTGTTGGGGGGGCTGGTGGAATGGGTGGGAAGCACCCCCACTGTGCCTTAGGTGCCCCGGGATCCTGGGAGGCGCCGGGATCCCCGGCAGCGTCGCCTCGTGCGCCCCACGCTGGTCGCGCGTGGGAGGGAAGCGCGGGCCCTTTAAGAGCGCGTGCAGCCAGCCCTCCCTGTGAGTGGCAGCCGCGCGGGCCAATGGGGCGGCGGGGCGGGGCTGTGGCGGGGCCATGGCGGCGCTGGCGCGGGACCTGGCGCGCGCGGGGCGGCTGCGCGCGTGGGGGGCGCGCGCGGCCGCACCGCCCTGACCCGCGTGGGTGCAGGGCCCTCGGTCACGTGAGTGGTGGGCTGCGCCGTCCCGCGGGCACCCACCCGCGCGTGGGACGGAGCTCGGAGCCTCCCCGCACACCCCGTGGGCAGCCGTGCAGCGCCTCGCGTGTCCCCCGCTCCCTGGCGGCTCCAGCGGTGCCCGCAGCCCCACGTGTCACGGGGGGGTGTCCCTGCGCGCGGTGTCCCTGCAGTGTCCCCGCTCCGTGTCCCCCCGTGGCCAGCGATGCTACACGGCGCCCGACACGCAGGACGGCGAGGTGGCCAAGGCGCAGCGCGCCGCCGGCGACCACGCGCCCACCATCTTCAGCAAGATCCTGGCGCGCACCGTGCCCGCCACCGTGCTCTACGAGGATGAGAAGGTAGCGGCGGGTGCCGAGCTGGGGTCACCCCCGCACCGGGGTCACCCCCACGCCGGGGTCACCCCCACGCCGGGGTCACCCCCGCGCCGCTCAGCGCCGCTGCTGCCCCCGCAGTGCATGGCCTTCCGCGACGTGGCCCCGCAGGCGCCCGTGCACTTCCTCGTCATCCCCAAGCAGCCCATTCCCCGCGTGAGCCGCGTGGGCCCCGAGGACACCGAGGTGAGCGCAGCGGCACCGGCCGCGGAGACCCGCCGCGGGCCCCGGCGTCCGGGTACCCGGACGCCGGGGCCCGCGGCGGGTCTCCGCGGCAGATGCCGTGGCTGAGCCTGCCGCTCGCTGTGCTGCAGCTCCTGGGGCACCTGCTGGTGGTGGCGAGCCGCACGGCGCGCGCCGAGGGCCTGCACGACGGCTACCGCGTGGGTGAGCGGCGCCGCGTGGGCGCGCGACCGCGGCGCAGGCTGGTTGAGTGGCCCCGCGGCACCGTGACACCCTGCGCTTTCTCGGCAGTCATCAACGACGGCAAGCACGGCGCCCAGTCCGTCTACCACCTGCACCTGCACGTGCTGGGCGGGCGGCAGATGGGCTGGCCGCCCGGCTGAGCGGCGCCCTCGCCGCGCGCCACTCAAGCGACGCCGAGCACCCTGTGCGCGGCCCAATAAAGCAGCAACGAGGACCCTGCGAGTGTCCCAGTAAAGCAACACCGAGCACCCTGCCCGCGTCCCTGCGTCCCAGGGCACCGCGCGGGCCACGGGTGGGCACGGCTGTGGGGCAAGCACGTGGGGCGGGCGGCGCCGTGCGGGCGCACTCGGTGCGCAGAGGCTGTGCGCGCCGTGGGGCCCCGCGCCGCCCGCTCCCCTCGCCGCCGGGCCGCACGCTCGGGGCCGCGCTATATTTATCCCTCCTGGCTCGGCCGCACGGGGCAGGGCGGCACCGCCGCGCACAAGGACCGCTCTGTTGGCGGCCGCCGGCACCGCGCGGGGGGCTCCTGCCGGAGCCGGAGCTGGGCGTGGGGCTGCCCTCGGGCCCCTTGGAAGCTGCGTGCTTGGGGAGTCCAAAATCCTGAGTGTGGAGGGCACCCGGAGTGTGCGGTGAAGGTCTCTGCGATGGGATGGTGACCCCAAGGATGAGGTGGGGGTCCCGAGGATGGGGGGGAGACCTCAAAGATGAGACAGCGATCCCAAGGATGGGGAATAGACCCCTAGGACAGAGTGGAGATCTCAAGGGTGGAATGAAGCTCTTGAGGATGGGCTGAAGACCCCAGTGACACGACAGATCTCCCAAGCGCAGGGTGCAGACGCTGAGGACGGGCTGGAGTCCCCAGGGGAGAGCTGGCAGCCTTGTGGCTGGGTGGAGACCCCCGAGGTGGGCAGGCATCCCCAGGCCGTGGTGCAGCACCGGTCACCGTGTGAGGACCCATCACGAGGTGCTTGGCACATGGGAGCCACCACCCCATGGGGGTCAGTGAGGACCCTGGCGGCTCCTGCCCGGCAGGGACACCCACAGAGCAGCGCCGGGACACGTTTCCTCCTCGCAGGAAGGAGCGAGGCCCCATGCACAGGGCGTCCGCAGGTCCCTGCGCGCCCGACGGGGGCTCCCCTGAAGGCAGCGCTTGTTGTTATTAATATCGCCGCGCGTGGCACTGCCGGCCTGCGGGCGCTGGCCGGGCCCCAGGGCTCCTCCCCGGCCTCGGCGGCTCCCTGGGCCCGGGGCCAGAGCCAGGGCCCGGCTCCGCTCCCGCCCGTCCCGGGGCGCCGGGCACGGCCGCGGGACCCGCATGGCCCCGCCCCCTTGCCCATGGCCACGCCCCCTTTGCCTGTGGTCACGCCCCTTTGTGCCTGGCACCGCCCCATGCTATGTAGGGGAGCGGGCGGACACCGCCCCCCTCCCGCCAGCAGGCGCTCCGCCAATGGGAGGAGCGTCCGCGCTCGGCCCCGCCAATGAGCTTGGGGGGCGGGTCCGGGCGGAGGGTGTTTACGGTCTCCGTGGAGACGGAGCAGTGGGCTGTGTCTGACCCGTGGCTGCGCATGCGCGGGAGGGAGTCGCGGGGTCCCGCCATGGAGCGCGGAGCGCGGCGGGGGCCAGAGACCCCCCGAGGGTGGGGAGGGACCTGGGGCGCTGCGGAATGGGGCCCCAGCGGGACCTCTGGGGGGCATTTGGGGGTGCAGCACCATGGGGGTCCTTGGGATGCAAGGTGCAAGGGGGGGGCTTTAGGGGATACAGGACCGTGGGTGGCATTTGGGCAATGGGGACACGTGGAGGGTGGGGACATTTGGGGTGCGGGGCCATGAGGGCGCTTGGGGGATGTGGCCCTGGGGTCGTTAGAAGAGTTGGGAGCCAGAGTGGGGCCTGGGCTGGGGCGATGGCAGGGCTGTGCCCAGGGGACCCTGGGGGGAAGGGTCCATGGTTGGGGGTGGCTGGGGAGGGAAGGTCCTTCTGGAGCGGAGACCCAGCTGTGGGCTGCTCTTTGGGGAGTGCTGCATCCCAAAAGGCAGCGGAGCCCCCGCCGCCCCACGGCGGGGACCCTTGGTGGCACCGGGGGGGCCGGGCAGGGGTGACATGCGCCTGGCCGCAGTGACCGTGTCCTGTCCCCTCGCGCAGGGTGGCTCTCACGGGCCACGTGCCCCCGCTGTGTCCCGGCGAAGGGCCCGCGGCAGCCGAGGAGAGGCCGCTGTGCGACGGGGAGGTGCTCGCGGCCGCGGCTGGGAGCCCTGGACCGGCCCTGCCGGCTCCCGCGGCCGCAGCCGGAGCGGTGCCGCCCGAGGAGGCCGGGAGGGAGCCCCTGGGGCCGGAGCGGCCGCCCTGCCCCGGGAGGGCAGAGCCCTGCGCCGTGGAGCAGGCGCTGCCCGTGCCCGCGTGGGCGCCCGCGGAGCCGCCGGGCCGGCCCGCAGCCCGCGGGAGCTGCCTGCTCCACAACTGGCAGGAGGAGGTAACGCCCGCGCCCGCCTCGCTTCCCCAGGGCTCCGGCCTTTCGGAGCGGGGCTGCTGCCTCCGTGCTGTGTCCGCGGATGGGCAGGGAAGGCGCCGGCAGCGCTGCCGTGAGCGCGCTCGGCCTCAGCCCGTCAGCACCCCCGGCCGAGCCCTCACGCTGCAAATAGCCAAAATTGGCCCAGCCCGCGTTCCCGGCGTGACCTTGAGATCCGCGGGATGGAAACGGGGGGAAATTCAATAGTGCCAAAGGCGCCGGCACGCACGTAGGGACCAACAGCGGGGATTTGCCGTGACCCGGGCGCGCGTTGTTTCCGAGGGGGCAGCCGCGTGCTGCGGTTGATGACGGAGTGGCGGCGGAGCTGGGGACACCGCGGGGACAGCAGGGGCCGAGGCCATGCAGGGAAGCGTCAGCCGGGCAGCTTCCAGCAGCGCTGCGGAGGGGTTTGTGCCCTGGGCCAGGCCCTGGTGAGGCTGCTGTGGGAAGGGCCAGCACAGCTCGGGAGCCGCTGGGGAGGCAGCCGGGCTGGGGGACATCCAGAGGTGGATCCCTCATCCCTTCGGACCCCTCATCCATTTGGATCCCTCATCCCTTCGCCAAGCCCAACTGCTGCATCCTTCTGCACAGCCGAGGAAGCCCTTCTCACCACTAGCTTTCTGTGGCTGTAAATCTGTCAAGTTTTCCAACAGGAAGTGGTCAGTATGGGGACAGGGTCCCCATGTGGAGAAGCTAATTCCCCTTGTGCTCAGCGCCTGCCCACAAGCGCCCCAGGCTGTGCGGAGGGCCCTGTCGCTCGAGGTGCTCACCCAATGTGTTGACAGCCTCACCAGCCTCCTGGCCAGCCCTTCTCCAGCTGCTCGCTGCGTTCTCGCTGCCCGTCAGCATCCGCTTTGCACAGACGTGGCCGCCGCAGCCCCGGGTCTCCCCTAACCCGGCCCCTTCGTGATGGAGCTGCTGCCAGAGCAGAGCTGCAGGAGCTCAGATTTAGTCTCAAGTGTCCGAGCACGTGAGAGCCTGGCGCTCACGCAGCACCCGAGGCCCTGGGGTGCCTGTGGGGGCAGAGCCCGGGTCGGGGCACTGCTGTCCCGCTCCGTGTGCGGTGCCGAGTGGATCAGCGCAGCCAGTAGGCGCTGGGCTGGCAGCACAAGTGTGGGCGCTGTGCGGGGCTGCTGTCCAGGCACACTGGGCACCTTTCCCTACCCCAGGTCTGTGTAGCTATACAGAGACATGCAGCCCTCGGTAGGGTCCAACCTACTGTGTTGATGGATGCTGCTTGGGGGCTGGCACGAACTTGGGTGTAAGAGGTGATGGCCACAGCTCAGGGGTCATCACGTCTGAGATGGGGGGCCGAGGCTGTGGCCCCACCGGCCCCCGCGCTGTGTTCCCAGAGAGCCACCAACGAGCTGGACCGCGTGCCGAGGCCGGAGCTGGGCAGCGAGGGCTACTTCTACCGGCACGGGCACCGCGGGCTGCTCGCCGGCCAGCCACCCTCCCGCATGGCCCACGGCACCACCACCCAGGACACATACGGGCAGCCCCGGCGGAGCGCGCGGCCGGCGCGGGGTGAGGCCGCGCTCCCCGCGGGGACTCCGGGTGTGCGGAGCGGCCCCCGGGGCTGACGGGGCCCGCATCCCCGCAGGGCAGCGCGAGGCCATGCTGGAGCTCATGCTGTACCACAAATACAGGCAGGTCCAGTGCACGCAGCCCTCCTGAGGTGGTAGCGGCTGGTAGTTGGGGCTCTCTCTGTACGTCCGAGGTGCCGGGGGCCCTGGCGGGCCGGCGCCTCCAGAGCTCTCCCTGCAGGAAGGAGGTGCTGGAGGAGACCTGTCCGCCGCCTGCTCCCATGGAGTCGCTCTCCACCACGCACCGGGACTACCGCGCTGAGGGCTTCCAGCCGGCGCCGCTGCCCCCCACGCAGGTGCCTCTCGCCCCATGTGGGGACACCCCCAGCTTGATTCAGCTCCCGGGGTCCAGAGCCCACGGCGGCTGCCCCGTGCGGCACTGGGAAAAGCCCCGGGACTCTGGGAGCGCCCTCAGCGCCCCCGTGAAGCAGCCAGGCACCCTCCTCCCCACCCATGGGTGCTGTTCCTCTCCGCAGCCCCACGACTGCTACGTAGAGCAGCCCTGCAGCTACTGGCTGGAGCAGGCGCGCAGCGTGCCCGTGAGTGCCCTGCCACCCTGCCCGTCGCGGCCACCGTGCCCTTCCCGGCCAGGGCGTCACCAGCCTCTGTCCCCGCCAGGGTGTCACCAGCATCTGCAGCACCGACAGCCCTTTCCGGAGGAGCGCCGCCTTCTCCACGCCCGTCACGGAGCGGCTGGGCCAGCCCCTGTCCTGAGGAGCTGGCCCTGCTGCCGGGTAATAAAGACCCAGCGGTGGCAGCATCCTGGTGCTGCTGGAAGACGAGGCCCGGCTCGCTCCTGGGCCTACCTGCACGCACCTGCCTCCAGGTGTGGGACACAGAGCCCCCCGTTTCCCGCGGCTTCCCGGAGGCCCCGCACTGCAGCCCGGCCATGAGCCCCGCATCGCCCCCCGCTCCCTCCCTGGCCTCCGTCTCTCTGCATTCGCTGACAGGAGGAGGCACACCCCGCTCCCCGGGGACAGGGACGTGTCCCCTCCTCGTGCCCAGGTGACGTGGGCCCCCCCGGGGCCCCGGGCGGCGTGGCTCCCTGGGCACAGGTGGGTTCCAGTAAGCGGCGGCGGCGGCGCGGCCAGAGCATGAGCTCAGAGGAACGCACTGCAGCCCGCGGGCCAAAGCAAACGCGGCGGCGGCGCCTTCCCAGCAGCGCCCGGAGCCCCGGCCAGCAGGCGCCGGGGCGGCCTCCGCGGGGCGGCCTCCGCGGGGCGGCCTCCGCGCGCGGCCCCCGGCCCCGGCGTGTGCCGGGGTCGCGCGCGGCCCTCGCGGCGCTGCTGCGGCCCCAGCGGGCGGGCGCGTGACGCACGAGGCGGAGGCAGCGGCTCTGGGGAAGTCTGTATTTCAACAAAATAGTTGGCGCTATCTGGCTGCTATATTTACACCCGGGGGAGGGGGTATTTACACAACGCGGGTTGGGGGGGGCTATGTACAGGGGGGCGGCAGGAAGGGGGCAGGGGGCACGGAGGGGAGCGGGGCGCTGAACTAGCCCCGATTAGGGGCCGGGCCTGGCGAAGCCCCCGTCTTCACCCCCAGGAGGGGCGGCAGGGGCTGCCAGGGCCTGAGGAGGGAGAGGAGGAGGCCAAATGCCCGGGGCGGGGGGATGGAGGGGCAGCCAGGCCCCAGGGAGCGGGCTCAGAGCCAGCTGAGCCGGGAGGGGAGCGGGCATCGGGGCTGGGGAGCGGGGCTGGGACCGGATCCTCCCCACGGAGGGAGGTGGGATTCCAGGGGGGATTGCTGGTGCCTGTGGGGCGGGGGCAGGCGCTGCCTCCTTGCTCCGGGAGGGCAGAGCCAGGAGAGCCGGCGCGGGGCGGCCCCACGCGCCCCGGTGCACGGCGCAGCCCCGGCCGCCCTCACACGCCTTGCGGCTCCTTCCTCTCGCCCAGCAGCCAGTACGTCCGCATCTTCCCCTTGCCCTGCGGGTGCGGGGAGCCCTCAGCGCCGCGGCTGGGCCAGCCCTGCACTGAGACCCTCCCGAGCCCC
The DNA here is from genome assembly GCF_003342845.1 of Nothoprocta perdicaria. Lineage (NCBI taxonomy): Eukaryota > Metazoa > Chordata > Aves > Tinamiformes > Tinamidae > Nothoprocta > Nothoprocta perdicaria. The sequence goes on along the minus strand of NW_020455636.1, from coordinate 385,032 downwards.
GACCTCCTCCAACATTCACCCTAGGGTGCCACCACGGCCCTCTTGGATGGCACCAGGCACATCTCCCAGTTCCCAACCGCACCACCCAGGCCATGGCACCAGTGGGTGCCTCCCCACCACCTGGTCCCGGCCTCACCTTCATCTCCACATCCCCGCGCAGCTCCAGCTCAAAGCAGCCGAACTCATCCAGCACTTCCTTGGTGGTGGACGAGACGTGGATCTTCAGGGCTGGGGCGCGCGCAGAGGGAAAAGGGGCGTCACTGGCACGCGGGAGCGGGGTGCAACCCGCTGCTGCTGGCCCCGGCCTTGCCCTCACCCTGGCCGTTGGACTCCATGCGCGAGGCCGTGTTCACCGTGTCTCCAAAGAGGCAATACCGGGGCATCTTCAGACCCACGACGCCGGCACAGACAGGGCCTGCGGGTACAGCAGCGTGTGGGCAGCGGCAGAGCCCAGCCCAGCGCCTCTCTAGTGATGTCCCAGCGGGGCACTTCGGTCACCCAGGGGTGGCAGCAGCTCCTCGCCGCCCCGCGCCCTCCACATGGCTGACGCACACGCGGGGCTCACCCGTGTGGATGCCGATCCGCAGGCGGAGCTGGTCGTTGGGCCGGTGCCGGATCTTGAAGGTCTTGACGGCCTCGAGTAGGGCCAGGGCCATGCGGACGATCTCGTGCGCGTGCAGCTTCCCGTTGCGCACCGGCAGCCCCGACACCACCATGTAGGCATCCCCGATGGTCTCCACCTGCGGCGGCGGGGTCAGGGGCAGCACCCGCCGCGTTGGGAGCCCTCAGTCCCCTCCCCGTGCCCCCTCATGGGGAGCTGCGTGTGCCCGTGTCCCCCACCTTGTACACGTCGAAGTTGTCAATGATGGCATCGAAGCAGGTGTAGAGATCGTTCAGCAGCGTCACCACCTGCAAGGAGCGCAGTGAGCGCGGCGCTGCGAGCGGGCACGTCCCGTGTGGTGGCACGGGCATGAGCAGGGTGCTACCGAGGCGGCCCCCCACCTGCATGGGGGTGCTCTCAGCCGAGAGCGCCGTGAAGCCCACGATGTCGCTGAAGTAGATGGTGACGCTGTCGAAAGCCTCGGCCCGCACCGTCTCCCCGCGCTTCAGCTGCTCCGCCACGGAGCTGGGCACGGAAAGGGAGACAGTGGGCACCGCTGCAGAGGTGCCACCATGAGGTGCAGCACTTGCTCCCTCCCCAAAGCCAGCAGCCCAGGTCTCCCGTCCCTCACCCAGGGCCTCCTGCCCTTCACCCAGCACAGGCTGGGGACCCTGCGCTTGCCCGGTGCAGGGTGCAGGGCCGGCACCCATCCCCGGGGCACCGCGCGCTCCCGTCTCGCCCGTCCTCACTGGGGCAGGATCTGGTAGAGCAAGTTCTCCGCCTTGCGCTTCTCCTCCAGGTAGGCCTGCGTCCGCTCCTCCACCAGCTTCTCCAGGTTGTTGGCGTACTGCTCCATGCGCGACAGCAGGTTGTCCAGGATGCTGGTGCTGCCCTCCCTGCGGGCACACCGGCGCGATGTACCCTCGCTCCCACTGGGATAAGGTATCCCCCCAGCACCCATGGCTGCCCCTTCCCTGCCGGCACCCACTTGTTGAATCTGCGGATGAAGATCTTGATCTGGCCGAAGTCGGGGCGCTCGGCGGGCTCCTGCGCCCAGCAGCGCTCCATGAGCACGGCCAGCTCCTCGCTGTGCACGCCAATGTCGATGGAGGGGCGGAAATAGGGCTTCTGGCTGTTGCGCACCTTCTGCACGATCTCTGCCGGCGCGGGGACACGTGGCATCCTCACTGGCACCGCGCCGGCGCCACCGTGTCCCCTCCTTCTCCGCGCCCCCCCACCGCTCACCTTTGGGGCTCAGGTCCATGCCCTCGACGTAGAAGGGGCCGTTGCGCAGGGCGATCTCCTGCACGATGATGCCGAAGCTGTACACGTCGGCCTTCTGCATGCCCTGCGGCGGCAGCTGCCCCTTCTGCAGCAGCTCCGGCGCCGTCCACAGCTTCTCTGCCAGGACAGGGCCACGGGGCGGTGAGACAGGATGGCCCCATCCCACGGGCACCGCGGTGGGGCTGCCCGGGGCCGGCACTCACTGGCGTAGAGCGCGTGCGTGTCCTCGCTGTCGCAGGGCGAGCGGAAGCTGGCCAGCCCATAGTCGGTGATCTTCAGCACGAAGCGGCTGTCCACCACGCAGTTGGACGACTTGAGGCTGCCGTGGTGCCCGATGATGCTGTTGTGCAGGAAGGCCATCCCCTGCGCCCAACAGATGGACGGACAATGCAAAGCTGACGCCCTCGAGCAGAGCCCCGGCACCCATCCCACAGCCCAGCATCCCCACGGGGGTACCTTGACGATGTCGTTGATGAGCGAGTAGCGAAACATCCAGTCCAGATTGATGCTCTCGTTCTCCAGGACGTCCTGGTGAGAGTGTGTTGGATGTGAGCTGAGCCTTGCTGAGCACCGCTCACAGGGAGACAAGGTCAGTGTCCCCCCCGGCCCTCTCCCATCCATGAGTTCCAGATCTTTGCCAACATCGGGCCTGCATTGGCCCAAGAGCCTCCACCCCGCTGGCACCCCCATTCACATGGCTGTCCCCCTGCCAGCAAGTCTTGCAGGGCTTGAACAGCCACCAGGTCTTTGTGGTCAGTGCAATGAGGTCACCATGGATGGCTGGACATTGAAAGCTCTGGGATCCCCATGCACAACGGGATGCAGCCAGCCTCGGTGCCCCCCCCGGGGCCCCTCGCCATCCCCTACCTGCAGGCTGCCCCGCGGGCAGTACTCGGTCACGATGCAGATGTTCGGGGGGTCGATGCACGCCCCGATGAACCGCGTCAGGTGGTTGAACTGGATGTCCCGCATCTGGTGTGGGAAGCAGAGCCAAGATCAGACGGGACACCCGCAGACTGGCCTGTCCCCGCGTCCTCATGCCCCCGCCGCTGACAGGAGCAGCCCCTGTGCCCCGAGCAGGGTGTCCCGCCGTGGCGCAGACCCCACACCTACGTGCTTCAGCTCGAAGAGCACCTGCCGTGTCAGCTCAATGCGCTTCTTATTGACGTGCTTGATGGCCACCACGTTGCCCTGGCATGGAGGGGATGAAGGAGACGTCAGTGCCACATGGGGAGGATGGGGAGTGCAGGGAGTGGGGATGGCCAGGCACAAAAAATGCTGTAACAGGGACAGGGTGGGGACAGGGCAGGAGTGAGATGAGGGGCTCACCTTGAAGTGGCCGGTGTTGGCGAAGATCTGGAACTTGCCATGGGCGGTCATCAGGGAGCCGTAGCTGGAGCCGCGCTGGGAGAGGACAGGGTTAGGGATGGGACTCCAAGGCAGAGCATCCCGGGAGCAGTGGGGAATGCAAGGGACAGCACAGAGCAGGCTCCATGGGACAAGGAATAGGGGGCTCAATGCTCTAGAGGGAGGGTGATGCTGAAGCCTATAGGGGTAGGTCTGCCAGGGAGGTGGCTCTATAGGGCACCGCGTGGGCAGGACGAGGCGCAGGGCTCCGCGGTCCCGTCCTCACCAGGGACAGCGTGAGGCGGCTGCCTGCTCTCTTGTGGTCGCGCTCGGCGCTGCCGAAGTGCAGCTCGTCCCAGCGGATGCGCCACAGCATGCTGGCCAGCTCCTTCTCCAGCATCAGCTTCCTGGGGAGCAGGGGGGTCAGGCGCCCGCGGCGCCGCACGGGGACACGCAGTGGGCAGCACGGGTCCCCCACCACGCTGGGCACCCAGCCTGCCCCACACTAAGTCAAACAGTGCCCGAGGCCACAGCAGAGGCTTCCTGGTCCCCCACTGACCTGAAGATGAGGAAGCTGGAGATGCCGAACATGACGAAGGTGAGACCAGCACCCAAAGCCACAATGGCCAGCATGGAGAGGGGAGCTGCAGGGTGCAGGGGCTGTTAGGGCCACCCAGCTTCCCACCCTGCAGAGCCCCCAGACCCTGCAGTGGGCAGCAGGAGAACCAGTACCCACTGGGAACCACCTCGAGAGCCTGGCAGAGCCTGGCAGGTGGGTTCCCAGGCACCCGCTGGGGTCTGAGGGATGTGAAGCTGGGGCTCGGGGGCCAGCTGCCCCAGTACCCACTTTTATCGCAGGAGGGATCGTCCACATCGAAGACGCAGGGCGGGTTGTCCAAGGGGGGTGCCCCCTTCACCCAGCGGATGGGCTGGCCCAGCCAGTGGATCTGCTTCTCCGCACCCGAGTAGTGTCCCACCACCTGCGGGCAGGAGAGAGCCGAGCCCGCGGATCCCACCAGCCCTAGGGCCTTCCAGCCCGGCCGCAGCACCCCGAGCATCCCGGCTGCGGCTGCGGCACCTTCCCCCCTGCCCTGGCTGTGCAGGGCCGGCGCCAGCCCCCACCTCGTACTGCCCGCTCTGCGGATCGCCCATGGCCCACAGGTTGAAGTCCGTGTCCCGGTCGTTGTTGCTGTCCATGCTCACCAGCCCGGTCACCCCTGCAGGGGAAGCGAGATGGTGTTGGGACAGGGACAGCATCGCAGCACGTGTGCCAGCACCACGGCGTCCTGGCCAGGCCACCAGCCCTGGTGCCCACCCCACGCCGCCGTTACCCTGGAACTTGCGGTCCCGCATCTTCTGGATGATGCGGGTGACGTTCTTCTTGGAGCCGCCCTCCCGCAGCGTCTCGTTCAGCACCATGGCGTAGAGCAGCAGCCCGTCGTAGAAGCAGCCGGCCACCAGGTTCATCTGTGGGCAGAGACATCAGCGTCCCCAGCCCCAGCACCCCGCGGACACCCTGGGGATGCTGTGTATGTGGGCCATACACGTAGGCTCCAGAAAGGGCACTGCTGGCATTGCACATAGCCGTGTCATTCATGGCACGCTAGGGACCTGCCACAGCCTGGCTCAGCCCGGTCCCCACCCCCAGGACCCCGCTTACCAAGGAGTAGTTGAGCTGCACCCCGAAATTCTCCTTGGCTCGCAGGATGAGCTGCGTTTGGAAGTGCTGGTACTCGGGGTTTTGGGGCTCGTGGTAGGTGATCACCAGCACCGACTGCAAGCGAGCACAGCGCCGCGGCCGCTCACGCAGGTCCAGCGGCGCTGACCCCATCCCCGTCCCCGTGGCCGGGCAGGGGACGCAGCCCCGCTCACCTGGAAGGCCTCGCGCAGCCCCGAGTCGTGGCCCGGGCCCTGCTGCCAGGGCTTGAAGGCGTCGCGGGCAGCGTCGCCCCGCAGGCTCTCCCCGAAGACGTCCACGTAGAAGAAGACGTAGTCGCCGTTGGTGAGGTTCTCGCGCTGCGCCCGCTGCATGATGCGCCGCAGCATCTCCAGCGGGCCGCACAGGTAGATCACTGCGGGCGACGCGGGACAGGGTTGGAACCTCCTGGTGACATCCACGTGCTCCTGCTCCATGGTCAGAGAGCCCTGCCAGCCCCACGGCTCCCATCGCCCTGTCCTGCTCCCGCCACGTTAACACACCCTGAGTGACAACAGATGAAAAGGGAACCCTTGCTCCGACATAGGGGCCTGTCCCCCGACGCACAACCATAAATCAGCCCATGCACAGCGCTCCGGCACACACACACATGTCCCACATCCCTTTTCCGGATCACACCCCCTGGAACACACACCTCCAGCCCAAACAGGCACCCCCAAACCAGCAGCCCCACACGGCCCTGCTGAATCCCCACAGAAACGGGTCCTGCCCAGGTACCAGCCCTGCTCATGGGGACCTCGCTGCCATGCCCAGGAGAGAGGTGAGAGCCACAGACCATGTCCACGAAACGCTCCCCATCCTCCCCAGCCCATCCCGGAGCAGATGGGATCCTGCTGGCCTGGGATTCCCACTCGAGGGGCTCTGGCATCCTGGATCGAGGGGCTACACCAGCCCCAGCCAGGGCAAAACAGGCCCAGCACGGCCCCGGGGCCAGGCCCTGCAGGACGGCAGCCTTCGCCCAAAGGATGCCGGGGAATCCAGACTCGGGAAGGGACAAAAACATGTTTGGGTTTGCGGTCGTGCGGCAGGAATGTGCAGGTTCCCGGATTCCAGCACCTTCGGCGGCCGCGGCATTAATTGGAAACAGAGCATCTGCTGGTGCGACGCACGCGGCAAGGGGGTGCCCGGGCCCCGTCCCGCCGCCCCGGCTGCCCCCGGCGCCAGCGTCGCGGCTCTGCCGGCCCTGGCGGGACACCCGGCCCCGGCGCTGCGAAGGGGCTGCCCGGGAGCCCCGTGGGCCACGGGGCTGGCGGCGGTGCTGGCGGCACCTGGGACTGTCTGAAACCCCCCCGAGCAGGGGCCCTCTTCGCCCTCGGAGGATCCTGCCACTGCCTCCTCCCTCCCCCCGGAAAACCAGGGCCCCTGCTCCAGCCAGGCTGGCTGGGAAGCCGGGATTGAGCAACGTGGGAGGAGGCGGCGGCGGGCGCCGGAGGAATGTCACGCTCAGACGCTGGCCCCGGCGCACGGCCCTCCTGCGCGCGGCCAGCGCCGGCCAGGGCCCCGGCCACACTTGGAGCGCGGGCAGGGAAGAGGCAGGGATGGGACGGGCGAGGAAGCCCTGGGCTGGGTCCCGCACCGGGTGAGCACCCTGCAGCGGGTGGGCACGGGGCCAGGCTGGCCCTCCCGACCACCTCGAGCACCGGGGCAGCCCACGGAGCGGGGCAGAAATCCCACGGGGCCGCCCCGGGCACCCGCAGAGGCGCCAGGAGCTCTTGCAGGCACGAGGCCAAGGGCCCGCAGGGGAACGAGGTGGCAAACGTGCCGCAGAGCGGCCGATGGAAACAGCCCTCTGGCATCGCCGCTGAGCCGGGCGCCCTGGCGGCAACGTGTCCCTGCGCAGCCGGAGGCGGCTCCTCCCCGTCCTGCTCCGGGATCCTCTGCTCCCTTCGCAGCAGAGTCGCAGCCAGGCAGCCCTGCGGCAGGGATGTGCAGGATCCTTCTGCCCTGCCATCATCGCCATTCCCGGCTCGGTGCCACCAGCGTGGCTGGCCCTGCCGGGAAGGGTCAAGGTCCTCAGACACAGCAGCAGGTCAGCACGGGAGGCACGAGCAGAGGATGGTGTCTCCTAACGGGCCAAGTTTTGACTCCAAATGCGGCACCTCCCTGGACACACTCCCTCCCTGCCTGCCCCACAGTTCCAGCACGCGTGGCACCAAGACTCACAGCGGGGCTGGGACGCGACGGCTCCAACGTGGGGCCACCCCCTGCGACCGTCACCGGCCTGACGCCAGCGCCAGGCTGGGGGTCGCTGCCGAAAAGCAGCCTAGAGCTCCCAGCGCGGGCTGCGGAGCAGCAACAGCTGGTGGCAGATGGCGGGACGGGACAGGGCGCAGCAGCCTCGGCGCCAGCAGCAAAGCCAGCCCGGCCCAAAGGCCACACAGGGCAGGGGGCCGCTCGGAGCAGGGGCAGGGCGGCGGGGGCGGCGCGCGCCGCTCTGGGAACGCAGGCGGCTGCCGGTGTCGGGAACGAAACCCGCACCCGGGCACCGAGGGAGAGGGACCGTCCTGCAAATCCCCGCTCCGCACTGCCGTGTGGGACGCGGCGCTTCACGGTGGGGATATCGCAGAGCGGTGCTGCCAACACACAGCCCCCGTGCGAGGCCAACACCTCCGCCCCGGTCCGGGGACCATTCCCATTGCTGGCCATACTGCGGGGATGGGGAGGACAAATCCCCCCTCCTCCTGCTATCGGCCCCATCTCGGCGGGCAGAGGACCTGTGCGGTGCAGGCAGATGCTCTGCTAATTCCCTCAGCCTGGGCTCTAATCACATCAGCGCCTTCGCGAGCCGCGGGAGAGACGAGGGCCCCTGCACGTCGCCAGGGCCGGCGAGGGGGCAGCGGGAAGCAGGGGGCCGGCCTGTGCTCCCCCAGCCCGGCCCTGCGCTCCCCCAGCCCGGCTGTCCCCTGCGGAGCCTCGCCAGGCTCCTGTCCGGCACCCACGGAAGGAAAATGAAGCCGGAAGAAACAGCCACCCGTCCTGCGTGGGACGCCCACACCACAGCCCCCAACACCCGCTGCCGTCCGCACGCCCGCTCTCCAATCCCCCAGCCCCACATCCTGCCCCCAGCACCCAGCTGTGGCCAGGGGGCCCAAACTCCCCCATGGGCCATTCAGGAGGGCCCACATGCTGCCCCTGGGGCCCTGCCCATGCTGGGCCTCCTCCTGCATCAGCAGGGATCGATGCTCATCGGGGAGATTTATGGCACCAAGCCGGATATGCTGATTGGAATCACTGATTTTAGTTTTCTTTTTTTTTCTGTGCGTGGTTCTTGCCTCCGTCCCATGGATAGTGCCGAGCCCCACGGAGCGCAGGGAACCCTTCACCCCTGCGCTCAGCCAAGCAAACTGAGCGCTCCTTCTGCTTGTCACGGGATGCCTGTCCCATGGGCCAGCTGGAACCACCAGCTTCGCCACCCGCGAGGGCCCTGAGCACCCGGGACGATGGCACCAAGCGCAGAGCACCCTGGCCGCTCACTCAGGGTCCCAGATACAGCAGAGCCCAGACCAGAGCTCCTTGGCCCCCAGGGAGCCCAACGCAGCCGGGTCCCCCTGTACACTGGCTGCCCGGTCCATCACAGCCAGCAGCAACGTTCCCTCCGGTCAGACCTTCCCATCCAACCAGACCCGCTTGCCCCGGCTCTATGTCCTTCTTAATGACACAGCATCATCTCAGGATCCATTAAGCACCAGCGTGGAGCAGTTGTCTCCAGGATCAATAACCCCCGCTCATCAATAATGAAGCAGCATCAGGCCGCCCTTGGTCTCCAGCTGCCTCCGTGAGCCCGTCCATTTCCTCCCGCTCCCGATATAGCAGCTCTCCCGGGGCGCTCTCAAGGCGCCAAATTGATTTATCCCTGCATCAGCAGGGTGGGGCCGTCCCCATGTCCCGTCCCCGGGGACCAGCGCAGCCCTGGCATCTGCCAGCAGTGCTCTGAGCTCACTGCGTGTTGGTCCCTGCCTGCCCATGGCCCCCCTGGGGCTGCCAGCGCCCCGTTGGTGTTACCGGTGTCACCGGCACAACCCATGGCCACCTCCGTGTGTGAGTGACTGCAGCGGGACTGTCCTGCAGCCACGTCCTCGCTGTCACACACCATGCAGGGCTGCCCTAGAGGGGCTGCAAGGCAGCCAGTGCAGGCTGTGCCTGGGCTTGCTTGGGAGAGAACAGGACATCTGGGACGGGCTGTGACAGGGGGTGCTCACAGGGTCCCCCAAGTGTCCCTGGACTTGCTCTCCCACCACGTGTAGCCTGAGACACCCAACAGAGCCCCTGGCAGTGCCCAGCTGGGTGAGAGCACAGGGGGATGGGGAGCATGTGGTTCCCAGGCTGCCCTGGCCACAGAAACCCCGACAGCAACGGCTGGGAGGGGGGCCAGGGGCTGCTCTGTGCCCTGCTGTGCTGCCCCATCCCTGTGAGAGCCCCACACAGCTCCTACTGTGCCCCTCGCTGTGCCCCTCGCTGTGCCCCACAGCTCTCCCGGTGCCCCCGGCCTCTTCCCGTGCCCTCTGCCGGGCTTTACCCCTTCCCTCCCCCTGAGCCCCACGAGGGGGCCCTTCACCCCTCACATCGTACCCAGCCCCACGTCGGGCCCCCCCCGCGCCCTCTCTGTGCCCGGCCCCACGCAAGGCCCCCCCCCCGAGCCCTCCCCCTCGCACAGCTCCGCACACGGTCCCGGCGCGCCCCTCTCCCTCC